>NC_054373.1:16431560-17031560 GCF_017654675.1 Xenopus laevis
GGCTTCTGCAGTAAAGCATTTTATAAGCTTTGTTAGTAAAATGATCCCTTCTGCCAAATGTACTCAGTGTCGGACTGCCCCAACGGGATACCTGGATCAAACTACTAAAACCACCTAGGTCGGAGGAGTATTGTCATATAACTGACTATTCTTAATTACTGCTAATTTGGTCCAATTTAGAAGAGAAGAACCTTATTTGCTAATGGAAGAGAGTACAAAAAGTCAACATAGTCCACCATATTTTTATCCTTATTTTTCTAGAAGATTCCCATGTTGGTTGCTTCCACCTTTAGTTGCAAGCTATATTGGAAAAGACACCCAAGCCTTCTACCTGTTTTGTGGCCTTATGGGCATCACAAAGGCAGTGAATGGCTGTTGTTTTACATGCCCTTTAATTGCATGGATTTAGCAAGAGTAGTACCCAAGGTGCATTATACCTGTTCACTGGCAGGTGTAATATTAATGGCTCCTTTGCTCCTCGGTGTAGTCACAGGTTTAGGAACATAGTTGGATGTGCTTTACATATGCAAAAGTATAATTTAGTACAGGGGTCCCCAAACCTTTTTCACCCGTGAGCAACATTCAGATGTAAAAAGAGTTGGGGAGCAACACAAGCATGAAACATGTTCCAGGGGCTGTGATTAGCTATTGGTAGCCCCTATGTGGACTGGCAGACAACAGGAGGCTCTGTTTGGCAGTACAACTTGATTTTATGCAACTAAAACTTGCCTCCAAGCCTGGAATTTAAAAATAAGCACCCGCTTTGAGACCACTGGGAGCAACATCCAAGGGCTTGGAGAGCAATGTGTTGCTCACGAGATACTGGTTGGGGATCACTGATTTAGTATCTACTCATATATAGCAGCTCTCGGCAGGATAAAGGTGTAATAACTCACATAGACTATAATGTCTCTAGTTTGGGTTGGACCATGGCAGGAGACACCAGGCTGAAAAACTTGATGTTCAACTTACAAACAAAAGATAAATACATCTGTATTCCACACTAAGATTATTTTTATGTTACATAACCAACTTGTTTTTCCCATGAAGGGTATGGCATTCGCCGCTGTATACTTCTTCAAGAAAATTCCACTTTAGTTTAAAAAAAAAAGTAAAAGCTCAGCTAGTGTGTTTTGCAGCTTAAGGAAACTTCTTGAATATATTTATCATGACTAAGTAAGAGGCCACATTGAGACAGCAGGCTACTACAAAGGCAAAGGCTATCAGACAACAAGAGCTTTTATCCGTGAGATGCCAGGAACATATGTGAGC
Organism: Xenopus laevis; assembly: GCF_017654675.1. Lineage (NCBI taxonomy): Eukaryota > Metazoa > Chordata > Amphibia > Anura > Pipidae > Xenopus > Xenopus laevis. The sequence goes on from NC_054373.1 coordinate 16,432,833, forward strand.
CAGGCCTTCAGATTCCACAGGGTCGGCGCCAATGTCTATGCATGGGGTCACCTTGAAATGAAGGCCTTGAGGAAAAATGAAGACAACTAGACATGGACATTTTCTGTCCAGCGAAGGCTGAAAAAAAAACAATTAGTCACTGAGTTTATCGTAGGACACAAAGCAATAAGGTATAGAATCCCAACTACTGCATCTCACCTTTCTCTTTGCTCAGTTATAAAACAGAGGATACATATATATATATTTTTCCTACCCTAGTTTCTTGCAGGAACATATATGGGTCTATGGAACCCTTTAAAGGTAAAAAGTATCCCTTTTATATAAGATGTATAAACTAACCGGTAGTTTCTAGCTATACCCATTATGTTAGGCGTTCTGATCAACCTACTGTATTTCCAACATTCCTGAGCCAGAGTTTATGAGGGGCCTAGTTAATGTACGTTACAAACAAATGCAATTCTTCTGGGCTCCAAACTTGCATTGAGATTGCTCCCTGTATCAGTATCGCTGCATTTCTATTGCCTATAAAAACCAGGTAAATTAAAATAAATTGAAATAACTTTCTTACTATAGGGAACAAACTCAGCTCTAAGAGGAATAATAGAAATAATCAACATAACAATTAGAAGGTAGTGTAATAAAAGTCACACTTTCCGCACTAGGTCTATTGAGCAAAAATGACACAGTAGTATTTTGGTGGTCATTTTTTCTGTCCAGGGTTGTAGTCTACTACTCATTTTCACATGGTCTACATGACTTTCTGATCCAGTTCCTGCAATTACTTTATTCCTGAACCGATATGACTGACTCTCTGGTTTGCCCTTTGACCTGTTCCTTGTTTTACTTCCCTGCTGCCTGCCTTGACTTCTGTCGGACCACTGTTTAGGCTTTTTCTTTTGTTGTCTTTTTCTAATTTAGAATGAACCCAGCTTTAATGGACTATGTCTCTTCCTAGCCTTCTGGTACTAGTGTAAATTATGCAAGTACTGTTATCGCAGGACAGGACCGGACAGGAACCAAAGATCAGATCCAAATTCAAAGGCATATTTTATAGGCAGAAGAGAACACCAAGACCAGATTCTCAGTCGATCAAAGAGTCTTGATTCCCCACCCACAAATTTCCCCACCCACATTTTTCCCACCCACATTTTACCCTATTTAACACAGAATAGCAGTTGATTTCACAGGCTTGATAAAGGGTCCTGTGAGGCCCGAAACGTTGTCATTTTTATTGTCTGCTCTAAATTATGAGCCAATAAATTCACTAAGCAATCGTTCATTCTACAGTGTGCTGCAGTGTATTGGACTATTATATTGAACTTTATCCCGTGGCAGGGAGGATTTAACACTGTGGAAGCACCTGGTCCGAAGGGATCCATCACACAAGGTCAGAGCACTCCATTATTGTGTGGGATCAAAGAGTCTTGGTTACCATATGTGAGGGACAAGTGGACAATTTAAAGAGAGAAGCACAGGTGATGGAATTAACTGTTAACTAATGCATTTTTCATTGATTATATTTCTAAGTGCCATTCAGTTTGCATAATAAATTGAATATCTGTAAGTTATGTTGATGATTGTTTCCCTTTAAGGAACAAATAAAGAGAAAGCAATTCTAATTCTTGCACTAATTCAGAGCATAACTTTGTGACAAACTTCTCCTCATTGCTATGCTTTTCATTCTTTCATCTCTAAATCACCTGCATCGTGCAGAAGAATCTGAGTTATGAAGGCAGGGAAGAATAAGACATCTGTACGATATTGGCCAAATAATAAAACAGTTGTCTGTTGTGCCTCTGACTTTAATTCAATTAGACATTTAACCTAAGACTTTCCCAGCTCTTTGAGATTAAAATGAGAGTATTATTACTTGAATATGGAGATAACTGAGCCACCATATGGGTTAGCGTTATAATATGTGATTGAAACAGGATGCCCTCGTGTTTCTATTTCTTCTTTTATCTCAGGTCTTATATAACAGGCCTCATTCTCATTGACTCTAAAACATTGAGAGCACTGCATGAAATGTTAACACATTACAATATAACATGCCAACAGTCCACTCTGGTTAATTTTCCATCTGTTAAACATCCCTTTACAACTCCATTCAGGATATATTAATGAAACGGCAGTTCTTAGAAAAACGTTGGCTGCCTTGAAGGGTGTCTTGAGAGTGTCATGGGGCACAGAGGCAAAGTTCTGGGGGAGACAGACAATACTTGCCAGATGGTATTTTGCTGAACTAGACTTTAACCAAAGTTGGACCTTAAGTATGATAACACCCAACTCAATGTTATACAGCAGTGAGTGCTAACCAGGGACTTGTGAATAACATGTTGCTCTCCATTCCCATTGATGTTGCTCCCAGTGGCCTCATAGTAATTGCCTATTTTAAAAATAATGGCTGAAATTCAAGTTTTGGAGAATTAAAGACACATGTTTCCTCCAACAGAGCCTTCTGCAGGGTTACAGGCCACACAGGGTTGTCAATTAGCCTATCACAACCCTTATTTGGCATCCCAAAGGATTATTTTCTTGCTTGTGTGGCTCCACTGTAGTTTTTATATTCAAATGTGGCTCACAGGTAAAACAAATGGTTGGTGAGCCCTGGTTTATAGAGTTCCTTAATATATCTCAAATGTGATGCCAGTTGTAACTCATCCTCATTAGAGATTTGATTGGGGCTATATTACATCCTATGAAATTCTAGAGGCCAACTCTCTATTAATGCAACTGGTAATGCCAACATTTTATAATATATACTGTATTTGGGCCATTCCCCTACCACTTTCATAAGGTACAGCCCTATCATCAGGAGTGGCTCTTTGAAGTTTGGAAGAAACAATGCACTGGTGGGGCTACAGATATTTTAATACAATTCGATGTGATGGTTATTAATGATATCTTTTTTTATTTATCAGGTGCCATCACTCTAATGTAAAGGCAGTTAGAGTTTAAAATGAACAAAAAATGGTCTTTTTTTAAAATTGATTTTGTATGTACATTGCTGAAGATTTCTGCTTGACTTCATCCTCTCTAATGTCTAATGCAACTTCCCTTGGCGAGTACCAGTTCCTTAATTCCTCATTCTCCTTTGTCTTAGAGCACATGAATTTCTTTTTATCTCATTGGATGATCTCATGTCATCTGTTCAGCCCTAGGGATAAAAGTTCCCCACAGAACACATTGAACTTAAATATTTTGCATATGGAATTCAAATCCTCACTTAGGCGTCTGTGTTGTAATGTTATTTGGCTAGGCTATCCACAAAGCCAGATAATTTTAGCATTAAGGGTCCAAAGCAAAGGAGAATGGCACAAACGAGCACCGCTCAAATGATTATATTGGCATTCAACATTAGTTCTCTGCTTATATAAATATATGGTTAACCTTAACCATCGCCAAAAGAAGATCTAGCCCACCAGGTAAACAAATCATTATAATCTACAACCAAAATGAAATACTGAAGACACCACTCAGCGAACAAGTCATGTGGTTTGGTTCAAGCTGTTCTAACCCAAAGCTTAATCAAATATATAGATGTAGACATTCTGGGGCCCACAAGGGCTGTTGCCTCAGGGGCCCTCACATTCCCCCCCCCCAGTTGCAACTCCACTGCTTCTCCTTCCCGGCATGTACCTTGTTTCCTCTTCTCATGGTGGTAAACTGGTCTGAGGGGGGGATGGTGATGAGGGGACAACGGACAAGGTGTTGGTGGGTTGCAGTCTGGGTAAACGGACACACAGGGTTTTTCCCCAGAGTCCCACCAGCCCAGTCCGTCCTTGCATTTGAGCAGCCAACTATGGCCACATTTTTAAGACGTGGCCAAAATGGACTTGACTTTGATATTTTTTTGAATTCAGACGTGGCCAAAATGGACTGAACTTTGATATTTTTTTTTTGAATTCAGGCGTGGTTTATTGAACTCAATAATACAAGTCATGCAATTACATAACATATTATCACATTATCACATTCGGTTATACAATAAAGCCAAAGGCACAGCCTGTTTTATAAACAATATTTTACTTCAGAAGTATCACAAGTGTATCAAAAGAAGTACATAACAGTGTTCACCATTACCTAGAGAGATCAGAGACTCGCTAGTCCTGCACCCAGTCTAGCCACTTATCCCAAATTTTATTAAATTTCTTGGTTCTTTCTATCTCTTTTTTTTTATAAATCAAGGTCTCTAGGCTGCATAGTATTTTAACCTCCTGTCTCCAATGTACAGGGGAAGGAGGCAGGGCTCCTTCCACTTCCTCGTGATGAGCTTCCTTGCTAAAAATAGACATTCTTTAACAAAAAGTCCCTGCAGGAATGTAAAGGTATCATTGAGGCATATACCGAAAAAGCAGGTTCTCACTGTTCTAGGGAGTTTGTTTTTCATAATTACATCTAGAGTGTCAAGAATCTCTGACCAGTATGAAGCTAGGGCTGTGCACTCCCATATCATGTGGGTGAGAGAAGCATTATGAGCGTGGCATCTGGGACATTCTGAAGAGGATTCGGGAAAGATTCTGTGTAGTTTAGCCAGATAATAATATGCCCTATGAAACTGTATCATTCTATCTCTATAGTTAATGGAGACTGTTGAAGGAGAGGCCAACAGCTCTTCCCACTCCTCATCTTCTAGCACCCCAATCTCTCTCTCCAATTTCTCTTATACATTAGGGGTTTATTGAAAAGTTTGGTATGCAACCCTGCATAGAGTTTCGATATGATACCTTTTGTGGAACCCTGTGAAAAGCAGTCTACCACACTGTATTGGGCTAACTGTATTGGCTGCTGACCATTCTGATGTTTCAAGCTCTGTTCTACTTGTGTATACCGCAACCATTAGTGCGGAGGTACAGTAGGTGAAAGTTTTCTTGCAGTTACATGCAATTACATAACATATTATCACATTTTACCCTCTTGCCAAACCTCCCCTATGGTGTGAATCCCACACCTTGCCCATATAGGATTCTTGCTCATCCTAGCAATGCCCAGGAACCAATAATTGTCCCATAGTGGTGTCTGAGGTAGTATTTTGTTAATCATTGCAATTTGTGAAGCTTTCCCACAAATTGTACGCATAAGAACTTTGATATTTGCTCCCAATATAAGAGTTCCATTTGTCCAATTTCGCCTTTAAACTGTCCTCTTCATATATAATATTCAGTCTCAGGCAAAGCGAGGAGCCCAATTCCCATATTATAAAGATGTGCCAAGAATGTGCCAGCTACTTAATTCAATTTAGCTAATTTGTCTGATGTCCTCTATCCACCAAGCACCTCTATTCCTATGTATTTGAAAGCAAAAACCCAACTATACACCATAAAATAGTTTCATCTTAATTCTTAATTTTTTTTTAAATTTTGCATCATCCCCAATCAGGTCCAGAATAGATAATTACATGCTATTTTATTAATTCCTTGATTTCCTTGCCAAGTTTTGTTTAATCTTGTTGAGGTGTAACGAATGCCTGCCTCATGTTTCCCTGTATCCCATCAATACAATGCAGCACCGCATGGGAATCCTTCGCTCCAACGGCTCCGTTCTCAGGATCACCCTCACTTACAGTGACTGCTGAAGTGATCAAAGAAGTTGACAACCTTAATATTTTCCTGATCAGTGAATTCTTCTTCTAAGTAGATAGACGCCTTCTATCTTTTCTCAGAAACATGAAGTCATACATATGCTGGTGACAGCAATAAGTATTCTTTTCATAAGCTAGAGGTCACATAGTTTTTGGATGATACAATGGATGTATTTAATAAAATAAGTGGAGAAGGTTTCATATATTCTCTAGTACTATTACTTATACCGTTTATCACTATATGATTTTGTCTTCAAGTAACCTGAATAAAGAAAACAAATAAGGGAAAAAAAACAAGAATAAAATGCTACCTGTTGATTGGTTGCTAGAACACTAGCCAATGTTGCACCTGTAATGACATTAACCCCTAACTCTAATAGAGTGTCACATCTAAGTACTCATTTGTTGCATAATGTACTGGGGTAACCTATGGTTGAGAATAAGTCCATAAATAGGTTAACCATAATAAATAAACCATTCTCTGGAGATGTCAACCAAGAAAGATGAGTGGAAGGTGTCCTTGTAGAGCTCAGCTATGGAAAAAGGCCTAGTGTTCCAATGCAACTCAGAGGGACTGATCTGCTGTCTTGAAAGCTGTAGGAGGAGGAACATGGAGTAACCTGTGATTTTCAGTAACCCAGCTCCTGATAAAACTTAGTGAGTAAGCTGCTACTGGGAGGATACTGGCAATATTACAATTGAGTGGCCCTTGTTTGAGGACCCTTTAAATAGGTCTTGTAAATGTACTTATTACACAGGAGCAGTTGCTTAGCCTAAAGTTAGGGATAAAAAGGTAATTCTGGTTCTTAGCCAAAGTATATAATCTCACCAGTCCACAAGTGGGGTCCTGGTGCACATGCCCCAGACCTACAAATCAAGGTGGAGGTATTTAACCATGGAAAATATAGCAGGCACTCATAGATCCCACAACAGGCAAAGTAAAGGAACTACAGAATTTATTTCAGGCAAGGGGTGGAAAAACACAAAGCCTTACTCGTTTCGTGCACACAAAAACTTAATCATAGGCTTAGTAAGGGGTACTTTGGAGAAATTTAAAGCTTGGGGGAAGGGACATTGTCATGAAAGATTGAACTGTGCTTTAGTTAACCTACTCATAATGACTGTTCATTTAGGTCGAGGGCAGTCTATTCTTTCCTTTGTACCAAGTTAGGCCACAACTGTCTCCAGTAGCAGTTATTGTTCTGTAACCGTTATATAATGTTTATGTATTGCTACATTTGTGTTTTAGCATTTGTATTCCTATTGGGACACCCTGAGGTGTTTCCCATGGAAACTATTTGTTGGAGACACTATGCATGGTTTTCTCATCTTGCCAAACAATACCAGAGAGGGTTCAAAGATCTGTCTTATTGCCAGCAAGTAGATGCTTTGTGTAACCATTTGCTAGGATACAGTACCAGGAAAGGGTTACATACACAGTAAATAAAAGGTAAAAGTTTTTTAAGCACTTAATATAATGTAAATATACAGTAAGGTACATTGCTTATCCAAGAACTAGTAGCTGAAGGCAATTTGAAAGCCTTCCAAGCTCTTTAGCTCCTGTGTTTCTTTTTCATGGCTGCACACTAATTATGTATACACATCTTCACTAATGGTATTTTTCTGTACAGACTATGAGAAAATTATTCTTTAGGTTATATTTCTGATGGACCTTACCCCTAGTTATATAATTCCCCTCCATGTCTAAACTATGACAAGCATCTGCTGACTTCTAGTGATGAAGTAGGCTTAGTTAAGCAAGATTAAGGGCTCCTATACATTGCAGTGGCTTTTTTTATGAATTCCTCCTCGTGGGAATGTAGTTAACAAAGCCCAATTTTTTTTTCCAATTGTGCCCGTACCCACAGCTCTTTGCTCAACCATCAAATGCAGGTAAGGCATTCAACGTCTCTCCTGTGTTTGGCAGTTCAGTATGGTGCCATGGATTTAGTCACAGCTGAAAATATTGTACTTTATTAATTCATGGGGTGTGGGAATGCATTATACAGTGTATAAGGGGCCCTAAATGTGACAATTCACAATAAAGTTAAAAGAGTGTATCTTTTTCCAAGCTCATGTGTAGGGTCTATGATTTGAGCCTATGATTAAGTGCCCCATGTAGGCAACAAAGGCGCAAGGCTGTTATATTTTTTGCACAATGTAAGGAGTGTTAGAGCCTCTCAAATAACATCTAAACAACAGCAAATAATGACTGTGGTCCAGTCTTGTGCCAACCTGTCATCAAACATTTGTATTATTATCCTCCCTGAGCTGAAGGTCTGGAGCGTGCACACCTGGACCCACTGTGTGATATGGTGAGATTTCTACACTTTTGACTATACCAGTTTCCTTTATTTCCTAAAAGAGTTACAGCTCATAAGTATGTAGGGTCTAAGGGCCAATGATTTGCTCCTAAGGTTGGCCTACAAAGGCAGGAGAGGACCTCATCAATGTGCCAATGCAGTTCTCTCCAAACCTGAGCTTTAGATATATGACCCTTTTTCAATCAAATATTGGGAATGCCATTGTAAGGTGCCCATTTATGAACCAATAAGCTGCAATTTGGTTTTATTGGTCTATGAGCCAATAAAACCAGTAGATTAATATCAGACAGGGCAGTATCACCAGGTGGAAATCAGTAGTGGTCAAAAGGAGGGGGAAACAATTATTAAACCATTTTAGTCACTAAAAAACCCATACAACTTCGTTATGGGCAAGAATCAGAATCAGAGTTTTTAAATTGCTTATTCTACTTTTTGAAACACACAAGTGTTTTTTGTGTATATTTCAAATCTTTTCTACAAAAAGCTGCAGGAGACAACTTGTACATTGAAAGTGGTGATATACATCTCTATCTCTGCATGATTGATGATCATTCCAGGTTTTTCTGTTTGAGCTGATATCATTTGGACTTTCATTTAATCTTCATTACTGCCATACTCATTTATATTAGGCAACAGATGTGAATTTCACGAACCTTCATATTATCTGTTTTATTTTTCTCTAGGTCATATATCTGATTCTGATTGACTTCATGTCATAGTTATCTTTTTTATTAATATTTCAGTCATTCATTTTAAAACATGTCTAACACTGTTTGACTTATTGATTTGACTTATACTTGACTTGAATATTGACTTACTAACTGTAATTTATTACTAATAGAGAAATTCTCAATACTCAAATAGAGGTAGATGAGTCTTTCAGGTAGGCAGCTGCTCAGGAACAATAAGGGGCTAGACAATGAGAAGAAGAAGAAGTTCTGGAAGACATCTAGATGGAACAGACCAAGAAGCAGGACAGACTCAAATGGAATGGAGTTGGTGGAGAAACAGGACAGATTGAAATGGGATGGGGCAGGTGGAGAGGCAGGGCAGACTGGAGTAGGAAGAAGTAGGCAGAGGAACCGGACAAGAGCCAGGAGAACTTCTAAAGCCAGGAAATTATGCGGAATAGGGGTTTAAATGGAACACATCCTGCTCTAATTGGCTGCATCTATATAACCAAAACAGCTTCTCGGATGTAGCAGACACAATGGTGAAAGTAGGTGAAAAGACCAAATTCATCAGCATCTTTCCATCTGCCTTTCTGACCCAGTGGTTAGTGAAGCGAAGCCAGTGAGGTGGTACAATTCCCAAGACAGTGTCATCTTGGGGATTGTTCTTTTTTCTTGTGCACCAGATGTTGGGTTGCTGCTTATTATTCCCTTTATGAACAACCCAATTCCCAGTGCTCTTTAAAGAGCCAGGTTGTATTTTATGGCTACTGTGCCTCCAAAAGTAATTAGTAAAGAACAAAATTCCATCCTTGGATATCAGGTTCTGGGGTTTGGTTAGTTACAAAGTCATTACTGTGGTGTTAGTATTGCTAAGGTAACTGATAATATTTTTATAAGTGTTATAAATAGATATTTAATTTTACAGGATTAGAGTTTTCCAAATATGTGTAAGTTTTATTATAAATATATCCCCCTTCTTTTCTTTTATCCCCTTTTATTTGTTAGTTGCCTATAATAGGTAACCAATTGCACATTCCTATGGTTCCTTGATTTCCTTAGCTTTTTGTGGTCTGTTACATGGCTAAAATTCCAGTTAACTGAACTAATTTTCAGTAGATGGTCAGACTGTGCATGTCATTGGCTGGAAAAGGAAGAGATTAAGCAGAAGAGGAGCTTTGGGTAAAGAAAATAATTCATCTGTCTTATCAAACATAAGAATATATTGGGGATGGAATGTAGGATGGCAGCCAGTTTATGAAAGCACCCTATGGAGCTACAACTTACAACATGCAAAATAACAATTCTTACAGCCAAGCGTTTTGTTTTTTCTGATAATTAAATTATCAGATGCTGGTTAATATACAGTATAAATACCAGTAATGGACCTGCTATTCAGAATAGCGAATTTGCTGGGAATTTGCGCATTTTGCTGCCGGCGAATAAATTAGTGAAATGGCAACGAAAATTGTTGTTGTTTGACGCCAGTGACAGTTCCAGTGGCGGCGTCAATTTGGACGCCATCGACAATAAATGGATGCCCGATCAAAGTTGATAAATGTAAAGTCATGCACCTGGGATGTAAAAATATCCAAGCCACTTATACCCTTAATGGGACTGCACTAGACAAATCCATTATGGAAAAGGACCTTGGAGTCCTTGTAGATGATAAACTTGTCTGTAGCAAGCAATGCCAGTCAGCAGCATCAAGGGCAAATAAGGTCTTGAGCTGTATTAAAAGGGGCAGAGAGTCACGGGAGGAGGGGTCATTCTTCCACTGTATAGAGCACTTGTAAGGCCCCATCTAGATTATGCAGTTTTGGTCTCCATCACTCAAACAGGACATTATTGTATTAGAGAGGGTACAGAGAAGGGCAACTAAGCTGGTAAAAGGTATGGAAAATCTTAGCTATGAGGAAAGACGGGCCAAATTGCGGATGTTCAAGCTGGAGAAGAGGCGCTTAAAGGGTGATATGATGACTATGTATAAATATATAAGGGTATCATATAATAATCTCTCTAATGTTTTATTTTCCAGTAGGTCTTTCCAGCTGACACGAGGTCACCCATTCCAATTAGAAGAAAAGAGGTTCCGCCTAAATATTCGGAAGGGGTTTTTTTACAGTGAGAGCTGTGAAGATGTGGAATTTTTCTCTGAATCAGTGGTACAGGCTGATACATTAGATAGCTTTAAGAAGGGGTTGGATGGTGTTTAGCAAGTGAAGGAATACAGGGATATGGGCGATAGCTCATAGTACAAGTTGATCCAGGGACTATTCCGATTGCCATTTTGGAGTCAGGAAGGAATTTTTCCCCCTCTGAGGCAAATTGGAGAGGCTTCAGATGGGTTGTTTTTTTTTGCCTTCCTCTGGATCAACTGGCAGATAGGTAGTTAATAAAAAGGAAAAAAAAAAAAAAAAGGTTGAACTCGATGGACATGTGTATTTTTCAACCTTACTTACTATTTTACTGTATTACTAATGTGCGTCAAAAATCACCAGCGACTGAATTGTCAATTTTGAGGCCCGTAAATTGTCGGCGGCGTCAAAATGAGCTTTTTGCTAATTTTTCGCCCGTTTCACGAACTTCGTGGCAAAGCGAATCGCGGCAAATTCCCCCATCACTAATTCAGAATGCTTGGGAGTTGGGGTTTTCCGGATAACAGGTCTTTACGTAATTTTGGTCACCATTTTTGTCTGCTAAATTAATCCCAATGCAATTGCTTTGCCTCCAATAAGGATTCATTATATCTTACTTACAATCAAGTACAATGTACTGTTGTATTATTACAGAGAAAAAGAAAATCATTTTAAAAAATGTGACTTAAGTGCTTCATATGGAGTCTATGGGAGATGGCCTTCCGTAATTCGGAGCTTTCTGGATAACAGATTTCTGATACTATAACTGATCCTATACCTGAACTTAATCTAATTCACACTTTTATGGGGAAAATCATCATATTTAACACAAACCAAGCTGCATATTCAAATAGCTGGCAGCCTTGCTCTCCATGACGAATGTAGAAGGGTGATTGGAGATGATGTAACCTCTGCTCTTAAAATTCTCCATCTGTGAAAATCATATTCTAAGGCCTGGAAACCTGAACTATTCCATGAAAGCCAAGCGCTACCAAACACAAGGGGCCTGGTCGGAATCCGGTGCCGGGTTCTCAGATACATTTAGATAAAGATAACAGACAAGGGGCTCACTATGGCAGACAGTTCTGCAATGATTAGATAGACTTCTCCAGGTTCTGTAGGATCTGTGTAATGTGGTTGGAAGTAATATGATTACTCCAGCAGACCTGCCTATCACACAGATGGAATGCGTTTCCCCGAAAGCATTTTTGGTTGCATAATATAAGCGCAGCAGGCACGTGGCTGTACACGCTGTCTGACTTACAGATTCCAGGGGAAATATTTACGTGATCTGGATGAGGATTCTTAATTCCCCTTAAAGCTCTGCTGAAGTTTAGCCTGTGCTAAATCTGAGAGCAGCAATAACAATGTATATTTTAGTTTGCGGTTTACCACTTGCCGTGAGCTTATTTAAGGGAAAAAAACAAAGCAAACAGGTTTCCAGAATGCTACACACGCACTTTATAAAATATATAATATGATGCCATTGCATAAAACTCCTAAGAGGCCCCCAAGCAAGTAGATCAGCATCTCCATCGTGGTTTAAAGAAATGACCTGCACCGTCTGTCGTCTGTGGAAATGATGCTAAACAATGGCACCATGTAGCCAGGTCTGGATTTGTAGTCACAAAGGCCTGAGGCTTGGGTGGCAGGATTCTCAGGCCTCATCTTCACTGGTCCTGCTGGTTGGGTTGCAAGTTGGGTAGAAGAAGCAGATGCAGGTGGGTGGTGGATATTAGATTGAGCCCTGTATGTTCCATTGCCCATTATCAGTGTCGGACTGGGATGCTAGCGGCCCACCAGAAAACCTTAGACCATGGGCCCATTTTCCAAACTATTAGTCCTCTTATCCTCACTCAACCTCTTTTATATCTACTCTTACTATATTCTTCCATTATTTCACATTTTCCCCATAAAGAAATAGGGAATGACCATGAAATAGGCCAAATGTTTAGAAGGAAAAGGGCCCACTGACACCTGGGCCCACCCAGAGTTTTCCTGGTATCCCGGTGGGCCAGTCCGACACTGCCCATTATTGGAAGCTCCAGTAAGAAAACAAACTCTTGGATCAGGGAGCTCCAAGCACAGCAAGTTCCAGTACGTTTTTATTAAGAAAGTTGTAATGTACAACTTGAAGCAAAGTCTTATCTATAGCGATTGTTGACTTGAAGGAAAACTATACCGCAGAACAATGTAGGTCTCTATAAAAATACATAAATACATTGCATAAAACAGCTCATCTGTATGTAAAACCCTGTTTCATGTAAATAAACCAGTTTCATAATAATATACATTTTTTTAGGTTGTATGTGCTATTTTCTAAATAGAAAATTGTCTTTTTAAGAACTAAGGGCAGAGACACACACTGCTATTTAGGGAGATTAGTCGCCCATCGACAAATCGCTTCATTTTCGGGCGACTAATCTCCCCAAACTGCGTTCCCGCCGGCTAGAATGTAAATCACCAGCAGGATGGCACTCGGATCGCTTCGGCTTTCCGAAGTTGACTGAAGTTTCCTAGTGAGGCAACTTCGGAAAATGAAGCGATCCGTGTTTGATCCCGTTGGCGATTTACATTCTAGCTGGTGGGAAGTCAGTTCGGGGAGATTAGTCGCCCCAAAAAAGAAGCAGTTTGTCGCTGGGTGACTTATTTTCCCGAAATAGCAGCGTGTGCCCTGGTCCTACGGGCTACCCCTGGAACCATACAATTCACGGTGCACACAAACTAACCAAACAAACCATACATGTTACGTTACATAAGCCAATTATTCAAAGTTCTGTACAAAGTACAAAGTTCTGTCTTTTACTCCCACTCTTCTACTTGTTAGAGCTAGAGTTAGAGCTGCTGTATTTCTGGTCAGGTGATCTCTCAGGCAACACAAAATGGTGGCTCAATGTAAAAGATATAAAAAAGAGCAATATTTACTGATTTCTATATTCAAGTTGGATATAATTCTCTGATATGCCACTTAATATAAACCTAATATATATATATATATATATCTGTTGCTTGAGCATTCATTTTGAGGGTAACATTTTCCTTTAAAGGAATTCTTCAGTATAAAAATAAAAACTGGGTAAATAAATAGGCTGTGCAAAATAAAAAATGTTTCTAATATAGTTAGTTAGCTGAAAATGTAATGTATAAAGGCTGGAGTGACTGGATGTGTAACATAATAGCCAGAACACTACTTCCTGCTTTGCAGCTCTCTTGGTTTCCACTGATTGGTTACCAGGCTGTAACCAATCAGTGACTTGAAAGGGGGCCACGTGGGTCACAACTGTTGCTTTTTAATCTGACCTGCTGCTAAGGATCAATTACAAACTCACTGAACAGTTATGTACCATGTGGCCCCCTTCAAGTCACTGACTAACTCAGAGTTATAGATCTGAAAAACAGGAAGTAGTGTTCTGGCTATTATGTTACACATCCAGTCACTCCAGCCTTTATACATTACATTTTTGGCTAACTATATTAGAAACATTTTCTATTTTGCACAGCCTATTTATTTACCCAGTTTTTATTTTCAAACTGAAATGTTCCTTTAACACCATGGTTAAAATGTGTCATTACCCATTCATTTGCAAATGAACTGCTGACTGGTTGCCATGGGTTACTGGACAGAGAAAAACCTACATAACCTCTGTGTTTGTACAGGGCACTTTAAATCTCTCCTCAAGCTCAATTTGTCTCCTGCCACTATGTAAAAGTGATATAACTGCAACTGCCTCTTCCCATTTGTAAACTGGTCACTTCATTCTGTTTTAATAGCCCATTTGTATCAGTCCATAAATATCCCTTACATCATCCATGTGGCAGAAATAACAATTTGTAGATTTTGTGACCCCACCCCCACCCTCAACAGCCCCTTTTAATTGTTTTATGTATTAGAATTGCTAGATGATAAATACGAATTACATGGCCTGCAGTTGGATTATTTTTCTTGTGGGCATTTTATGGCTACGGCTACGGACGGGATCTTTTGGTTGTTATTGTGATTCATGAGGCTTACAGATTAGGAGAAGGATAAGAGGTAACTTCTGAGTATGTTTTCATGGTTCCCATCTGGTATATTATGTAATGTTAAAACTATGCAAAATAAGCGATCCTCACTGCATCACAGATGGGCCGGTGGGCGCATACCGTACGACAGATTTTCCTCCTCTGTTTTGCAGCTTTGGTCTTCCCTGTACTATATACTGTAAGGTAATATCATGTATTAAAGGAGAAGGAAAAGCATCGTATACTTGGGGGGTACCAAATGTTAGGCACCCCAAGTGATTGTATTGACTTACCTGAAACCCTGGGCCTGTGCTCCTATCAGCAGAAAACTGCACCGGCCCGGGGTTATACCAGTGAGCACCACGGAGCGATCCTCTTCCATCTTCCTCTTTCCTTCTCGTGGCTGCGCATGAGCAGTAGATCGAAAAGCCGAACTTTAACTAAAAAGTCGACTATTTCGTTCAACTGCGCATGCGTCTGCCCCGGGAAATTTGAATTTTTAATATAATATAATATAATTGTAAGTGTTTTTATATTTCATTAATTCCCTCTTTTGATTTTAAATGAACTATTAAATGTTATGTTTTATTGAGTGATTCCTTCTTCTACAGACTAGTGGAATGCGAACTGTTGCTTACGTAATTAGCACCCCTTACACTATTGCACTTTATTAACTCTTAATTGTTTATCACAAGATATAATAATGACACCACATCAAAGTGTGGACACAATGAATTTATTTTGAATGAATTTATTTGCACTCGTCAAAAACATTTTTTCAAGTGCGCTCCCACACTTTTGGATTTGACACGAATAATTATTCCTTTCATGGATTCCAAGTTACACACACAATCTAATTATATCTATTAACAAGGCTGTGCGACCTCGTTAGCTCTTCTTTGCAGTTCCTTTCTTTTTGGTACAAATTCACCCTTTCTGGTTATGTCCTTATAGAAATGAAAATAGACATAGTGCACAAAGTGTCTCGAATGTCTACAATGTCATCATGAACTGAAGGGCAGTGTCGAACTGGGGTGACTGTGACCCACTGGACTGTCACCTCCGGGGGCCCCTGCCACTAACTCGTCTGCTCTCATAAACCTCGCCATCAGCATTATGTTCCTCCTATTTGCGGCTAGGGTGGCCACCTGGCTGGTATTTTACCGGGCCTGGCTGGTAAAAAGTTGCTTGATGCCAATGTTATTTATTGGGAAGGAGAAGAACACCCAATGTTTGTGGTGGTAAGGGGGGATGGGACGGAACCTTGCTGAAGGCAAGAGGCATAAGCTGATTGTTAGTAGTATACATCTACATGATGGCACACAGACATTTAAAAAATTATTTTTACCCTGATTTAGCCTCTCTAACCTGGCCACCCGCAGTAACAGGCCCGTTACACACTACCAGTAATCTGCACCAAAAGGAAAAGCATAGAATCATCACCTGAAATTCTCAGAAACAGTAGAGTAAGGGGCAGATTTACTAAGGTTTGAGTGAATTTTTGAAGTCCAAAAAGTTTGAATTTCAAAGTAATTTTTTGGATACTTCGACCACCGAATAGGATACTACGACCTCGAATTTACTTAGACTTCGTTTCGAAGTAAAAATCGTTCGAATATTCGACCATTCGATAATCGAAGTACTGTCTCTTTAAAAAAAACTTTGCCTTCAATACTTCGCCAAATTAAAGTCCTCTGTCAAAAGAAACACAGCATTTCTTTCCTTCTATTGTGTACTCATGGGCTTCTGTATCAGACTTCCTGTTTTCAGCATAAACCCTCCCTTCTCTGCTGTAATCTGACCCGAGAGCTATGAGTGAGCAGGGAGAGACTCAGGCAGGAAGTGATGTCACACCAAGCTAATACTGCAGCTGCTATCCTAAACAAACAGAGAGAGCTTCTAGAGCTTTTTACCAGGTATGGTAAAACATTCTACAGAATAAATATAGCATTCTATCTTGCACTATTGCAGCTAATCTATTGGCAGTAAAATGCCTCCGTAGCTTCTCCTTTAAGTAAGAGGATGCTGGAACTTGTAGTTAGTGTGCCAATAGTTTGCCTGACACTTCTAAATGATGACAAACAAAGGAACTTCAGGCAGACAGAAATATTCTCCCGTCTCTGTCTGTCTGTGCCTGTTTTCCCATTGCTGATATTAAGCCTAATGCATTATATGAGCTCTCGGTGACCTTTCAATAAGCACACGCTTTTACCTTATTTAGTAAAAATAAGCTCTGAAACTGCAGCTTAGCCAGCCTGATAGAATTTTATAGGATGCAGCTTTCATGTTGATTAGATTTTGGCTCGTCCAGAAACATTTTTTTTTTTTTTTGCTTCGCACACAAATCTCCAAACCAGAGTCTCTGATTTATTACATAATACACACTGGATACATATACACGCATGTGCTCTGGTGATGGCTTTGGGGGGATAGATATGTCATATTCCATATACTCAGATAAACAGGGGTCTTTTATTTATTATGTATTACCCATCAGCCACCACAGGCCCATGCCCCAAAGGGTCCCTTTAGTAAGATACAATTAATACACCACTACCGTTTTTGAACTGAGGGAGGGAAAACACACAAGATCCAACCTGAGAAATCCTTGGGGGGGGAAATGTAGCTGCAATTTGATGGAGAGGTGCACATTGTTTGTTCATAGATACAGAATATTCTGACCCACAAAAAGAAAGTACATGATAAATTTCGATATTCAAACTTTCGAATTTTTTTCAAATTTGATTCAAATTCGGACTATTCCCTAGTTGAAGTACACAGGATTTGGTTTCGGCCTGAATCCGTCTGCCTGGCCGAACCGAATCCTACGCCTAATTTGCACATGCAAATTAGGGGTGGGGAGGGTAAACACTTGACTTTTTGTCACAAAACATGGAAGTAAAAAAAGTTTTCCCCTTCCCACCCCTGATTTGCATATGCAAATTAGGATTCGGATTCAGTTCGGTATTCGGCCGAATCTTTCGCGAAGGATTCGGGGGTTCGGATAATCCAAAATAGTGGATTCGGTGCATCCCTACAAAAAATAGCTTGAAATTCGAATTTTTTTCATTCGAAAATTCACCTCGACCTTTGATAAACCTGCCCCTTAGTATGATTGATCTATTATTGGTTTTTGAGTTATTTAGCTTTTTATTCGGCAGCTGTCCAGTTTGCAGTTTCATTAGTTTCATTCATTAGTTTCATGAGTAATAAAAAGTAGCAATGACAATACATTTGTAGCCTTACAGAGGATTTGTTTTTAGATGGGGTCAGTGACCCCCATTTAAAATACTGAGAAAAGGCACACTGGCACACAAGCTGTGAATGCAGGTGAACACCTTGCAAAAGTTTTATTACCGGAAGTGCAACGTTTCGGGGCAAGCCCCTTTGTCAAGCATCCCATTTAAAATAGACAGAAGAGAAGAAGGCAAAGAATTAAAAAACTATGAAAAATAAATAATAGAGACCAATTGAAAAGTTGCTTAAAAGTTGCCTATTTGGGCTTTTATAACACACTTTAACATTTAAAAAAAAAAAAAACTCCTTTAAGGGGTGATATAATAAGCTTGTCACCGGTCTGGTAACAATAGCAAAAAGATGTGAGGTTTTTCAAAAAGGTAAACCCGAAAGTGGTTTAAAAATTCAAATACATTTATTAGAACAATACACGTGAAGGCCTAACGCTTTTCGTGACGATTTGGGCACATACTCATAGGCTAGAGTAAGTTTGTACGAATATGGACCTATTCGATCGAAAACTGACCTATTCAGTCAAAAAAAACCTTTGATTTCATTTCAGTTTTTTGAATTCGAGTTTCGAATTTTTTTCACTTTTAAATTCGACCTACCTCGAAGTGTGTGCTCTTAAAGGTCATTCTTATGGCCTCTCCTGCCCCTCATGAATACAGCTCTACCGAATATAGCCAGCACTGTATTCATAGGGGTGATCCAAGACCTGTCAGAATTCAAACAGAATTAAAGGCAAAAGAGCATTTGAGAAAGGGTGGGGTAAACCACACACTGAAACATTGCGCTCTCCTTCTTCGGTGCATGTGATCACTCAATCAATCATCTATGAATATGGGGAGGCCTATTTATCAAATAAATTAGCATAAACTTGAATAACTCAAAAAACTCCAATGTGTGCTCATTTATGAAAAAACTTGAATATAAAAAAAACTCTCAGGAATAAAAACATGAAAAAAAAATAATTCAGCCAATTCCTATTCTACTCATCAGTTTCAATGGGTCTACCAACTTTGAAAAAACGGAAATTCTAAAAATCATTTTTACCTAGGACAAGTTTTTGAAACTCTGATTCGAATTTGAACATAGACAAATCAGCCCCTTAGAGGCACATTTATCAAAGGTCGAATTTCGAATTCATGTGAGTTTTTGAAAAATACCCTAAACTCCCATGAATTCGAAATGTGACTAATAGAAATTTATTTAAAAAATCTAATTTTCTAATTTTCAAACCTGGATGAATTAAATCTACCTGAAAACTCGAATCAAATCAAAAAACTTGATTCAATTTTTTTCTCCAGAATGTTAGGAAGGCTGCAAACAACTCCAAATTGATCTGTGGACGTCTCCCATTGACTTAAACAGCAATTCGCCAGGTTTTTGGTGGTGAATAGTCGAATTAGAGTTCTTAAAGGGCCAGAGTATGATAAATCTCAAAAATCAAATTCCAATTTTTTTAAAAACTCGAATTGAATTTGATTAACTCATTAGTCGAATTTGACAGTTTCTTATTTCAAATTTGAATTTTCAATTCGACCCTTGATAAATCTACCCAAAGTGTTATATATGGAATTAACGCATTTCCTACCTTAATGCACTACTGGATCCATCCTCATCAGGAACAACATCAGCAAAATCAATCCTACTCACACTACTTACTTTTTATATCATCTGGACTCCTTTTTGAACTAACAGTAAGGGGCAGATTTATCAAGGGTCAAAGTGAATTCGAGGGAATTTTCGAAGTAAAAAAATTTGAAATTCGAAGTAATTTTTTGTATACTTCGACCATCGAATAGGATAAAGTAGGGCCCATTCATTAAGTTCGAGTGAAGGAATAGAAGAAAAAATACTTTGAATTTCTAAGTGTTTTTTTGGCTGCTTCGACCATCGAATGGGCCACTTCGACCTTCGACTACGACTTCGACTTTGAATCGAATGATTCGTACCAAAAATTGTTTGACTATTCGACCATTCGATAGTCGAAGTACTGTCTCTTTAAGAAAAAACTTCGACCCCCTAGTTCGCCACCTAAAAGCTACCGAAGTCAATGTCAGCCGATGGGGAAGGTCCCCATAGGCTTGGCTAACTTTTTTTGGTCAAAGCATAATCCTTCGATTGTTGGATTAAAATCCTTCGAATCATTCGATTCGAAGGATTTAATCGTTTGAACGAAGTATTTGCGCAAAATCCTTCGACTTCAATATTCGAAGTCGAAGGATTTTCATTCCCCAGTCGAATATCGAGGGTTAATTAACCCTCGATATTCGACCCTTAATACATCTGCCCCTACGACTTCAAATTCGATTTTTGTAGCCGAAGTAAAAACGTTCGATCCATTGCTGAAATCGATTCGAATGATTTTACTTTGACCACAAAACGGTTAAATTCGGTAAAAAAACCTTTGACTTCGATATTCGAAGTTGAAGTATAGCCATTCAAATTTGGAAGTATATTTCACTTCGAAATTCGACCTTTGATAAATCTGCCCCTAAATCTATCCCGCTTTTGTTTTTTTGCTTGATAATATTTAATTACATGGCCCTTGGTCCGAGAGTCTGCTTGGGATTAGACTAGTGTGAATGACTCTGTCAATGGAATAAGGATTTTTTTGGAATCAACATTGATTTTTGGACTATGTTCCAGAAGTAGAGGCACACACCACAGTAAATCAGTTTATTTATCCCCCATCTGACCCTCACCCTGAACCCTTGACCCTTCAGGTACACAACCAGCAGTAGAGTTCTACTAGGGGAGGGGCTTGTGTGTGTGCTATTAATAAAAAGGAGAAGGAAGCAGCTCTGTAAAGCATATCTGTCATGGAGATTCATAGCAAACCATATGAAACAGTTCACCCAAAATAATCACTTCCAGAAAGGATTCCTACACATTATATACAAATATAAGACAAAACTGAAGCCTTTAATGGCAACAGAGAAACGTTTCTCAATTGTAAGGTTTCTGTAAAAAAAAACCTTTCTGAAATCCTTTCATGAAACCGAACCAAAATTCTAAGCCGAACATAAAAACGTAAGTGCAGTTGTCTGTGAGGCCAAGTTTTACCTGGACTTGGAAATATTTCATCTCCTGTCAGCAACATGGCTTGTTTTGTAGACGAGTCATATACTTTGCTTCCAATCGGTACCCAGAGATTCCATATCATATTCTTGCACAAATTCTGGAATTTGTCTGTATCCTCAGCTGAATCCTTTGGCTTTTGTGCATTCCTACATTTCTATTACGTAATTCCTCATAACTGATGTCTGTGTAACCGTCTGAGGCAGCTCTGACCCAGCGAGAATTGGTGCTAGGGGCTATTTGGAGCAAGGCTTCAATCCATATCATGTCTGTGTTCAGATCTCAAATGCAAAAGAAATATAAATATACAAGGCATAAAGGCTCAGTTATGAATGCCATGCAAAGTTCAATTTTCAGATGCAAATCTCCATGTTTTTCCCACAATGCAGAGTTAAGGGGATATGTAATAAAAGACACTACATTAGCCCAGGAGCAGTAAGTAGTGATGAGTGAATCTGGCCCATTTCGCAAAACTGTTAAAAATCGTGAAACGCATTGAAGTCAATGCGCGTCAAATTTTTTACGAGCAACAATTTTAGTCAATCCAAATGCATTAAGAGTTTTGTCTTGTGGCAAAGTTTTTTGTTTCTTTTTTGTCCAAATGCATTCAAGTCAATGAGTGTTTTTCCTTATTGAAACTTTTTTGTCCAAAGGCATTAAAGTCAATGGGCCATTTTTTCTTATGGCGACTTTTTTGTCCAAAGGTATTAAAGTCAATAGGCGTTTTTTCTTATGGCGACTTTTTTGTCCAAAGGCATTAAAGTCAATGGGCCATTTTTTCTTATGGGGACTTTTTTGTCCAAAGGCATTCAAGTCAATGAGCATTTTTTCTTATTGGTGACTTTTTTGTCCAAAGGCATTAAAGTCAATGGGCGTTTTTTCTCATAACGACTTTTTTTGTCCAAAGGCATTTTGGTCTCAGCGAATTTTTTGCACTAAATTTTGCCGCCGTTTCACGAAAAAAAATTACAGATGGCGAAATGCAGAATTTCGCCATGAATCCATGCCTGGCAAAAAAATGTGCTAATCACTAGCAGCAACCCAATGCAACCAATCAGCAGAAAGCATTTACTGGTCACCTGTTTAAAAGCAAACATCTTATTGGTTACTGCTCCTTGGCAAACGTAGTGCCTTTTAGTACACATGGGGCAAAAGATATTATTTGATCAGTGTGTAACCTACTGTACATCTCTGTATATGGTGTTGCATTAGCTGAAGATGATAAGCAATAAGCGATTATATTTTTACCTAGGTCTGTACAAAAGTAGACACTGTGGTTTCAATTTCCTTTAAACTGCCCATTATTACCTCCATTTACATTTAATTTATTTAACATTTCAGCTCAGTTAAATCTTGAGAATTCTTTATAACTTTATTGCAGTTGGCCAATTTAACATTGCCTACTGAGCCAACAATTCCTGATTTAATTCATATGAGCACCATTTAATATAAAGCTGTGCAGAGGATCCATCATTTTTATTACCTAGAATCAATAATAATTATATTCCTTTTACTTTCAGCAAAGTATATTTGATCATTATATTCTATTCAGACCTCTGTTTCAGGCCAATGTACACAGGTGAATCTTTTTTTAATTTTCACTTTAAACAGTGGTTACATTCCAACGGCACGTTCAAAGCTCAGTTTTATTCAGCCAGTTTAAAAAGAGAATATATGGAAACAAAGCTGTTAAAATAGGATTAACGTGTATTTTCCTAATTGAATTAACCCCATACATTTCATATATATATGTATACAATATATATATATATATATATATAAAATATATATACAAATATATATATATATATATATATATATATATATATATATATTCCTAATTGAATTAACCCCATACATTTCATATATATATATATATATATATATATATATATATATATATATATATATATATATATATATATATATATACACCAAACAAGGGAAAGTTGTGCTCACCACTAGTTTTTAAAATCATTAGGCGGGGGTGCAAAGAGGGTGTGACCACAAAATACATATAGTCAAATACAAGATTCCTCTGCACTCAACCCATTATCAATATATTTAAGACAGAGACATTTTGTGCATACTGCTACTGAAAAATGCCTTACCCTTTAAACAAAACAGGGATTGTTTGTCCATATATTGCAATATATTTAAGCCGGCCAACTACGTCAAAGTCATCCCATATCTGGCCAGTCCTATGCTCAATTTTCATCTGATTCATTAAGAATTCTATGGTTTCATTATACATTTTATAAAAGGGACGAACACGTTTTACCTGCAACTTACTAGCTGCTTTCAAAGTAAAACTCCCAAACTTGGCTGCCCTTTTATTAGACACCAGTGGGATCACCTGACTATAGCTGGGAAGGGGGGGAGCTACAACATGGAGCTGGTCACTGCTCCTGTATAACTATAACAAACAAGGGAAAGTTGTGCTCACCACTAGTTTGTAAAACCATTAGGCGGGGGTGCAATGAGGCTGTGACCACAAAATACATATAGACAAATACAAGATTCCTCTGCACTCAACCCATTATCAATATATTTAAGACAGAGACATATTGTGCATTCTGCTACTGAAAAATGCCTTACCCTTTAAACAAAACAGGGATTGTTTGTCCATATATTGCCAGATATGGGATGACGTTGACGTAGTTGGCCAGCTTAAATATATTGCAATATATGGACAAACAATCCCTGTTTTGTTTAAAGGGTAAGGCATTTTTCAGTAGCAGTATGCACCAAATGTCTCTGTCTTAAATATATTGATAATGGGTTGAGTGCAGAGGAATCTTGTATTTGTCTCTATATATATATATATATATATATATATATATATATATATATATATATATATATATATATATATATATATATATATATACAAGCTCAGCAATAACTGGAAACTGGAAGACTGAGCTCTCTGTAGTAGGTATTAAATTATTGTAAGTCCCTGCCTCAACAGTCTTAGTTGCTTGGGGTATTCTAGATTTGGAGATGATGTTAAAGAGCAACCCCCTTGGGGTTTAGCTTGTCAATAGTAATAGGCGATTTTATTCGCAGGGCATGGATTTGCGGCAAATTTCCACATTTCGCCACCTGTTAATTGTTTCGGGAAACTGCTGCGAAAATTCGCAGGCAAAAAAATTTGTAGCAACAAAAAAATTGCTCGTTGTCATGCGTCAAAATAATTTTAACACCCATTGACTTTAATGTATTTGGGCAAAAATATACTGCACATGTAAAAATTGAGGCTCGTGTAAAAATTGTTGCGCGTCAAAATCATTTTGATACCTATTGACTTCAATGCGTTTTGCGAAGCGAATCGGGACAGTTCACTCATTACTATTTGTCAAGGGATGGTTGAGTTGGACAGCAGCTAGAAGGTCACACTATCATGTTCTGTCACCGATTCTATAAATATTATATATATATGAGCAGATATTTTTAAACTATACCTTCCAGTATCGTTCAACTGCCTTGAATTTTCAAGAGCAATAGGGATAAAAAGAGCACATGCTGAGAAAATATGCCCCTGCCTCATGGTAGAGTGAGGAAAGATGAATTCTTAAGTTGCATCTAGATGCTTGGATAATTTACTCCTAGAAATACTTGGGACATCTGTTAGCGCTAACTAGGGCAGTCCTTTATACTTCAGAAACCTGTTATCCAAAAAGCTCTGAATTACGGGAAAGCCATCACCCATAGAGTTTATTTTAAGCAAATCTTACCAATTTTTTAAAAAAAAAAAAAAAAACAGATTTCTTTTTATCCTGTAATAATTAAACAGTACCTTTGTGCTTGATGGTAGCTAAGTTGCATTCATCCATATTGGTGGCAGAACAATCAAATAATTGTAACCTCTTTATTGGCTGAAATAATGCCTTCCCCGACTAGTACCGGCAGAATACTGGTCACAATGGACTTTCTCACCCAAAAGTAAGGGGAAGAGGAAGGTGAGGGTGTTGTTTGCCTACATCTATCTTGTTGCTATACGGAGAGCACCAGAGAGTGAATACTCACATTACATGTCAAATGGAACAGGTTAAATCAAATGTAGAGCATAATACAGGTTGATTCTCCCCCAAGAACAGAGTTCACCTCTGCTACACCCCATAGTGGCTTCGATCACCTCCAGGGTATTCTCTACGTTAATTCTCTATCTACTTTGATGCCAACACTACAGGCAACATGGCCTGGGAGAAAGACGTCCAATCCACAAGTCCTAATTTGGAGCTCAGTACTGCTCTTCTTAGCTCAACCTCAACTGATCCACTCTCCTAGAATGGGGTATCACAGGAGCTACACCTGCCCCTATCTACCTTATTTCATGGGTCCCTGTATTTCCGACTTCACCTAGAGCCTCGCTACCCTTGGGGCCTTTCCTTTACTGAGGCCTAAATGTCAGGCTTCCATCAACATCCAAAGTCTAAATGGGAAGACCCAGTGGTGCCGCTTTCTTATAGAGATAAGAACACATCTCATGGCCAAATTTGCACTGCCAAGGAACGCGTTAGCCTGAAAAGGAAAACATTTCCCCTCTCATCTCTAAATTAGTTCCAGCTCTTATCTGTCCATAGCCATGGAATTTCCAACAAGTAGGTTATTTCCAAGAAACAGGGGAAGTTAACTCCCCTATGTAATTATTTAGCAGATTTAAGTTATGGAGATTCAAATTACAGAAAAACACAGGTCCAAGCATTCCAGAAAATAAAATATCCCATACCTGTACAGCTTACCTGATCACTGGGTACTTCTCATAATACACTCTATCTACCAGCAAGAGTGAGTAGGACATCTTCTGTGCTAAGACACTGGTGACTCACTAAGCACCGATTATGACTGATGACATCACTAAACTCCTTTATGAAGCGATACTGTATAAGTTATACATAGCCTGTAAGTGTTATAAATCAAGACTCTACATGCCAAAACAAAACAAAGCATTTTGTCTTTCACAAGCAAACAAAAAAGTGTTTTCTTTTTGCTATTGAAAGACGTTTCCTTTGGCCTGATGGCTGCTCATTATGGGCAGGATCTGAATGCAATTCTTGGCAATTATCATCTATCAAATTGAAGATGATGTCATGGACGACCCATTAGACCAGCATTCCTTAATTCCCTCTTAATTCATCGCACACCGGTGTTTATTACATTTCCGCTCCTTTTTGTTTGTATTTTTTTTTATTACAAGTGGAATTTGAATTAAGGGGCTGATTTTGAGCCATGATGCAATTAATGTTTGAGACAACCACAACTGACAATAAATCTCAGCATCCAGAAAAAAACAATAAAGACGTGAGTTTAACAATGCCTGGTTACTGCAGATATTTCTGCCCTGATGTAATTGTCATGTTTAATAATAAACTGGAATGCAATGTGATCTGAATCTATTATTTCCTAAATATCACTATTTTTCTTTCCTTTACTCTCTTTCCAAAGTGTTTCACTCTTTATATTTATTCACTAAACTGATTCATTAAGTTTGGTTTACAGACCCCTGATGGTGACCTGCTATGGAATTGTCTAGTCAGCAGAGTTCATATAGCGAGTAGTTACTGTACACGGGTTCAACAATTTTTAGCGGGTGGTTGGCTGAAGTCTGTCCATGGCTCAATCCCACCCATGTTGTCAGGGCACTCCAATTCCCCCTATTTGTCTCTTCTGTCACTTATTTATAAACTTTTATCAGCCCTGCCCCCTCCAGTGATGTCAGAGAGGGGCTGGGCACAGGTATATAAGTAATGATGGTATGCCAGGTCAGGTGTCACGGTTGGCAGTCTAAATTCAGAACCGATGCTAAGCACCCTGTTTTCGGCTCTTGCTTCCGCCTTTAACAGCCACCTTTCACCTCGGGAAGAGCCCTCGGCTAATTGGATGCTGCCAGGTCTTATTAAGAGAAGTGCAAAGCAAGGGGTTCTGAACAAGCTAAGGGGCACAACTGTAATGCAAAGTCTTTCGGGCAGATGGTCACAGTACAAGGCGTAGACAGAATCGTAGTCAGATCAGGCCGGGTCGGGGAAGGCAGAGTACAAACGAAGTCAGGCAGGCAAGGGTCAAACCAGGAGATCAATCAGCAGGGATACAGAGTAAGCGAAGTCAGATATCAGGCAGGATACAGATGTCAGAATCGTCAAAAAGCCAGGCAGGGGTCACAACAGAAATCAGAATCAGATACACAGATAGCACAAATGCTTAGAAGCACCAGGAACAAACTCCTATAACGGGCATTGTGAAAATGTGTACTGTGGCGTTATATACTCAAAACTTTTGCGCCAATGCGCGCTGGTGCCAAAAAGCCAGCGCGCCTGCGCCTATAAAAGAAGCAGAGGCACGCCGCGTGAAGAAGAGAAGGCAGAAGAGGAGCGGCGTGGCGTCCCCGCCGCACCACTAGACCACCAGGGTGAGTGCGATTCATTACATCAGGTTAGTAAAGGGAGAATTAGACAAAAAGGATATATTGGCTATAGGATTTGAAAAAGTCTTAGTTGTTTGAAAATGTATATATATGTAAAAGAGGGAATGTGTTTGCTCTCTGAGATGCCGGGTAAGCATGAAACATGTTAGGCTCCATGTGAGGTAATGTTGAATTTTAGATGTTTCAATAAATATATTTTTAATATAGCATGACTATAGAGGAGTTTTTTTGGACTTCTTGTCGACTTGGGCAATAAAGGCACATTTACCAAATACCCAGACGCAAGTACTAGAAAAATTGCACCCCTAAGGGGGTTATTTATTAAAGTCTGAATGCCAAAAACTATAACTAGTTATATATAACTATAACTACTATAAAATCAGAATTTTCGGAATTTACTAAAAGAGGGTGTATAAAGTCAGAATAAAAAAGTACTCCAACTCAGACCTGCCGAGTTCATGTAGAAGTCAATGGGAGAAGTGCCGAAGATATCGTGATCTGCACTGGGTTTTGTGCAATAATCTGAAGATTTTATGGTTTTCGGGCAAAAATTCAAAAAAAAGTTTTCGAAAAATTCGTAACATTAGAATTTTTCACCATTTTTTCAATTTTTTTCCATTTTTTTTCCTGCATAGGAAAGTTTCAGAAAAATGTATTGATAAATAAGGGGAAAAAAACCTGTGCGGATTTGGTCAGAGTAGTTTTCAGAAAGATATCAGAAAATATTTTTGGGTTTTGATAAATAACCCCCCTAGTGTTCATCTCCAAATACTCACATTCATGTCTTTTTAGCCTGCATTCTCTTCACTTATGATACAATGGGCCGGATTCAATTCATTGTGAAAAAGTTATCTTATGGTTTGACACTTGAAAAGTCATGGACGAGATTCAATTCAATTAGAAAAAACTTTTCTCCAAATTCAGTTCCAGTTTTTTCCCATAGACTATAGAGTTTTCACGTGATAAACCGGGAGATACGTTTTTCTGAATTAAATTGCATCTCAAATTGAATCTCGTCCATGAGTTTTCACGTGATAAACCTTTTTGTATCTGAATTGAATTTTGTGGTTTATACAAATGGCCTGTAGATGTCATTGTGCTCAAGACTTATACTGTGCATACTTACTATTCAGCTTGTGGTGTTAGAGTTGCTTACTGTTGTGTAATGGCTGCATGAGCCTGCTAATAAAGCACTGTTATACTCTACTCATCCTCGGCTACCAAAACATAACAAATCTGGTCCAATGTCTGAGTGTCATGCAAGTTAAGGGATGGGTAAGGGGCAGGAGAGGTGGTGTCTCTGCCCAGCCTCATGAATGCATTTGGCAGCACTGTATTCATTGAGGATGTGAAGGTCCTTGCACTCTGATTTGTATTCTTTGGGAGCTTATCTGTGAGAAAGGGTGCAAAGTGTGAAAACACATTGGGGGTCATTTATCAACACTGGGCAAATTTGCCCATGGGCAGTAACCCATGGCAACCAATCAAATTGCTGCATTCATTCTTCTACTTGCAGCTGTCTTTAAAAAGCTAACCACCGATTGGCTGCTATAGGTAACTGCCCATGGGCAAATTTGCCCAGTGTTGATAAATGAGCCCCATTGACTTGTATTTGTTTTTTGCACCCTGTCCCATGCATAATAAATGACCCTTATAGTGTAGAAATATAGGACCTGTTATCCAGAATGCCTGTGACCTGGGGTTTTCCGAATAATTGATCTTTCCGTAATTAGAATCTTCATACCTTAAGTCTACTAAATAATCATTTAAACATTCAATAGATCTTACAGGATTGTTTTTGCCTACAATGAGAATTAATTATATCTTAGTTTGGCTCAAGTACAATGTTCTGTTTTATTATTACAGAGAAAAAATGATTTGGATGAAATGAAGTCTATGGAAGATGTCCTTCCAGTAATTCGTAGTTTTCTGGATGACATGTTTCTGGATAACGGATCGCATACCTGTATATTTTACAGGTAAGGCATTTCTGCTATGAGGCAAGGTAATCACCATGTTCCAGGCAGCACTCCAGTAGGGGTGACAACGCTGTAACCCACAGAAGAAGTTACATATCAGTCCATGAAGCCATGTAACTTTCAGATTATGCTTTTGATTCAATTTCAGAGGCAAACTTCCCAATTTAAACAGTCTGGCTCTTAATACTTCAAGAGCGTGGGATGTGCAACTTACATAGTAACATAGTAAGTTAGGTTGAAAAAAGTCCATCTAGTTCATCCTTAAGTCTGTATATAACCTGCCTAACTGCCAGTTGATCCAAAGGAAAGTGAAAAAACCCATCTGGAGCCTCTCCAATTTGCCTCAGAGGGGGAAAAAATTCCTTCCTGACTCCAATCTGCAATCGGACTAGTCCCTGGATCAACTTGTACTATGAGCTATCTCCCATAACCCTGTATTCCCTCACTTGCTAAACACCATCCAACCCCTTCTTAAAGCTATCTAATGTATCAGCCTGTACCACTGATTCAGGGAGAGAATTCCTTAGGAAATTATTATACAATTTTCTTTTAGATCTGGGTCTACTGGGTACACTCACTGCCTGATCAGCTCATAGGCTGAGACCAAACAAGTTGCCACACACAATATGGCCACCTTTTTATTGCAAAACAACACAATCGAAAAGTGGAGCTTCTCTTCACTTCTTTATCTGCAGATGCACAATGTAATCCACTATATGAATATGGTTGCTACCATACATGTGCAAATAGTCACACTACATTTTGTTTCCTATGACATTATATTATCCTTATATAGGATTTGAGGGTTTATTATTTGTTTTAAACAATGGAAAAATGAAAGACTAACATAGGCCTTTTAAAGGATAAGTAAACCTTTAAAATAAGTGAATGTAAAATGGATGCAGGTTCAATTCTAAGCACTTTTGTAATTTACATTCATAATTTATTTTGTTTTTATTCCAAGATATTAAGGGAAATATGTGCTGTTAATGTGAATTCATTTTGTTACAACAGCGCCACCTGTCTGACCACCAAGTAGTCAAGGAAGTTGTCAGAAGAAGGAGAAAGAAAGAGGCTGCTCTGATGTTCTTCTGCTTAGGAAAAAAAATATAAAACTTTCTCAAATCTTTCCTAAGCAGAAGAACATCAGAGCAGCCTCTTTCTTTCTCCTGACAACTTCCTTGACTACTTGGTGTTCAGACTGGTGGGAAAATGACCAGCAGGTGGCGCTGTTGTAACAAAATTCATTCATATTAATAGTACATGTTTCCCTTAATATCTCGGAATAAAAACAAAATAAATAATGAATGTATATTACAAAAGCGCTTAGAATTGAACCCTCATCCATTTTACATTGACTTATTTGAAAGGTTTACTTATCCTTTAAAGCATAACTGAGCAAGGCAAAGAAAACAACTCGATGGCCGCAAAATGTGTCATTTTATCAAAACTGGATATATTTAATAACAGCAAACCCAGCTACTGCCTTTGTTGTATATAAAGTTATCTCTTTTATTCATTTTAGCAACTCACAGAATGCCTATGACCTTCCAGCTGGCCTTTCCCGACCTCTATTTTCTGTCTCAATTCCAAGTCGTCGGAACAAATAAAATTAATGGATTTGACTTCATACAAGACATCACAGTATTATTCAGAATTTTACTAGTGCTAGTTATTATATATAATAGTATCCTTTGAAGGCATTTCATTACCAAATTGTCTGGCGTTTGTTCTGCCTAATAAATACTCAATTTTGTTGTCTTTTTCAATCTTCGGTGAATACCGTCAATTTTCCAGAACAGCGGTATATAGTGAGATGATGAAAGGCTCTAAACATGGGCTTTCGCGTCGGAGGCCTATTAGACATTTTGTTCATCCGTATTCTAAATTATGGCAGAGGGATCAGGCAAGAGTTTAATTAGCTGCACAATTATATCAGTCCAAAACAACTGCAGTCAGCATGTGTATGATGGTCATTATAAAGGAAAAGACTATGTAATTGGGAACCATTGCCAAGTCTGGGAAGCTGAGCATTATACCGCTCACTTTGTAATCAACCTTTATTTTTTTCAATGTAAGGGCCGATGTAGCTTATATTCATGGCAATCAGGGACATAGCACAATAACACAACCCTCGTAATAGACTGTTTTCATTCTCCGAATCTTACACATTCAGTTTCCCAAAGACACACCATCTTGATACCCTGAAAAATTTGCTCACAAACATGTCTTTATCCATCTAGCAGATGTATGTTTATATACCCCTGTGTGTTCATATGTGTATATTATATATATATAAATTGTATTTATTTATTTATTTTTTTACAAGATCTCGCCTAAATTTTTGTTTAATGAAAAACAGGCCTCGGTTGCAAAGTCTTTCCACAAAACACTGGAATACAGACAAAAATCTGTTTCTGTTTTCACAATCACGTGCTTCTATTGTCTGAGCGAGGATTTATACCCTATTACTTCATGAAAAGATTTAAAGTCACATTGTAGAATTCCTATTATTTCAGCTCATTAGTAGGAATAATATCTATCTATCTATCATCTATCTATCTATCTATCTATCTATCTATCTATCTATCTATCTATCTATCTATCTATCATCTATCTATCGAATCTATCATTTATCTATCTATCTATCATCTATCTATCTATCTATCTATCTATCTATCTATCTATCTATCTATCTATCTATCTATCTATCATATCTATCATCTATCTATCTATCTATCTATCTATCTATCTATCTATCTATCTATCTATCTATCTATCTATCTATCTATCTATCTATCTATCTCTATCTATCTATCTATCTATCTATCTATCTATCTATCTATCTATCCATAATTATTTTCTAAACATCTATGACATCTCAAGATCAATATTGCTGCCCTGGGCTACTTCACAGAAGAACAACGAGAATTGTAGTTGCAAACAGGTTGGAAAAAAACCCATCATGGAGGCTATTAACATCTTCAAATGATTCAAGGGACCTCTGCCATTAACTCCTGCATTACCTGGATGGGTTTTTGCTTGGGTATTTTTGTATATGAGCTATTTCCAGCTTCGGGGTATAATAATCTTGAAAAAAATTGTCTTTGTTTTATAAAAACCTGAAAAATTCGAGTTTTTATTTATCCCTGAAAATTTGAATTTTTGACTGAAAACTACCCTCGAAAAACCGAGTTTTTTGGGAAAACGCAACTCAACCTTTGAAAAATCTGCCCCTTAATAAGCTACAATATGTTAATTAGCAATGTCAATTAGAGATGAGCAATGCTGAAATTCAGCTCTTCACAAATACTTGCTTCAACAGCTGAAATTTGTAGAGTTTTGCCAAAACAGTGGCGTAGATCAAGAGGTCTATGATTTTATTTCCAAAACAGCTTTTTCTCTGCCAAAACTTCTGTATTCCCATGGCTAGAAGCCTCCAATCCTTCTGATATGTTAATTCTATTATGCCACTCTTTATGCTTTTGAATGATACCTCTATGCTGGCAAAGAGTTTTGTAAGTTTGCCAATGTGTCTTTCTGGCTGATGTTACTATTAATGCCTGTAACTGAAATATTTATCTAATTACAATGGGTTTTAATGGTAATTTGCAGTGCTGGGTTCCTGAGTCTGATTGGACCTGGACACCATCTTCAAGGAGTTTGTATGGTTTCCCCATGGTAATGGGAGTCTGCAGAAATGTTTCCAGGAGTGGGCAAAGTCGTCAACCAAAAGCAATCAGTTCTTTAATACTAAGCCTTTATACAAATGTAAAGGTTATCCAGAAACCCATTATACAGAAAGTTACGCATTATGGAGAGGCTGTCTCCCACAGACTCCCTTTTATCTAAATAATTAAAATTTTGAAAAATTATTTCCTTTTTCTCTGTAATAATAAATCAATACCTTGTACTTGATCAAAACTAAAACAACAAAGTATAAATAACAAAAAATATAATGAATCATTATTGGAAGCAAAACAAGGCTATTGGGTTTATTTAATGTTTACTTGATTTTATATTAGACTTAAGGTATGAAGGAAAGATCCGTTATCCGGAAACTCCTAGGTCCCGAGCTTTCTGAATAACAGATCACATACCTGTATAATACTGATGCTACAATAGCTTATAAAACAAGAGTTTCATGTACAATCTATTTCAGTGGATACACAATGTTGCTTTGCAGGCCAGATGCTCCAGTCAAGTCTGACCCATCTCTAGTTCTTGCAGGCATCTTGCCAGTTATACAAATTATGTTTTTGTTACTACTAAGCAGACGGGTGTCATGTGATTAACCAACAGGATGTAAACATTAGTAATATGAAGCAAATAAATAAAGCAGGTATTTGGTATAATTCAAGTAGTCATCCAGATGGACAGAGACCAAAGTAAATTGCAATGATTGGACCCATACCAAACGTTCCTGCTATCCATCTGAAGCAGACTGTTCTGGAACATCTGGAGAACAAAGGGTGCTTGGCACAACATATATTTCAATAGGGTCAATTAGAATGATTCCATTAAGTCTGATCTATCTGTAATTAGGCACCAAATGTCATTTGCTATTCACTGCCATATTTGTGACAAAACGGCCTGGGGCACTGCACTGCCTTATCTGTTCTGGTGCACCACTGTTGTCTAATGGAGAACACGGTAGAGCAATGGTTTCCAACAAGTGGCTCATGATTAACATTTTGCTCATCAACCCCTTGGATATTGGGCCCAGTGGCCTCAAAACAGTTGCTTATTCTTGAATTCTTGGTTTGGAGGCAAGTTTTGGTTTCATAAACCCAGGTGCACTGCCAAACAGAGTCTCCTGTAGACTGACAGTCCACATTGAGGCTACCAAATAACCAATCACAGCACTTATTTGGCACTCTCTGGAACATTTTTAATGCTTCAGTTGCTTCTTGACTCTTTTTACATTTGAAAGTGGCTCAGGGGTAGAAAAGGTTGGGGATCCCCACAGTAGAGCATATGTTTCCAAGCACTGGAATGAGGTGAACCAGTCTGAAGGGCTGTGTAATGAGAGAAGCGAGTTGGGAATCCATAAAAGACTCATTGTAGTCTAACTCCTTAATGAAGAAGGAAGTACCCTGCTTACACCAGTCTTCTTCCTTGCTTTCTTGAGAAATCTTCTGCTGCAATGTCAACAGGGAACCCACCACATCTAAAAGAAAAAGACTACATGTTCAAAGAATATCACAGACTTATAATCATGGTCTGACTAAAGGTCAAGACAGGTGTTAAGTCTGAGGTCAAATTGAGACAAGAGTGGAATACCAGAAGGTTAGTATTAATGCCAAGGGGTCATTATGCATTATGAAGTCCCCTAGGAACATAATACGCACTGTGATACCTTTTGTGGCATCTTTGAGTACATCAAAGAGTCAATTTGTTTACCGCAGTGTCATAAAAACACACTCCCAGGAAGCCATGTGCATATTTGCCAAAGCACCTGATAGAGGAAAGTGAAAAGGAAAAAAGAAGAAAAGGCTTTTTGCAATACAATAAGTAAATTATGATGGACCACAAATGGGACATTAATAAATACAGTTGTCTGCAACAGAATATGACAGATGATTCTTTTTTTACCCTGTTGTTCTTTGGTTCTTAAAATACCCTTGATTTAATAGCCATGCTTGGCAACAGTATCAGTGATGGTGAATTTGCCCCATTGTGTCATGAAGCAAAGACTTGTTTTGTAAGGCCCTTCAGAAACCACTGGAAATCTCTTAATTCTGTTCTTCAAGTTGTTTTGTTCCTTGAGTCTAACACATTGCAACTTGAATTCCCCAGGTCTAACATGGTAATCCAGAAGTTTGCACCGATGCAAAAAAGGGAGTCAAAAGTTACAGGATAATTGAAGAGAAGTTGGGTCAAAGGAGAGGTCCCTGGCAAAAATTTGGTCAAGCAAAGGCAAAAGGAGGCTGGACTTCAAATCATTACAGGTATAGAACCTGCTTTCTACAATGCTCATTATCTGGATTTTTTTCTGGATAATAGATCCCCATTAGTGATGGACGAATTTCTCCCGTTTCACTGAAATATTCATGAATTTCAGTGAAATGTGTGAAATGTTGAATTTGACTTGAATATCCCTAAACTTGCTGATTATCTCCTTATTTTAGTGACAATATGTGACAGCCACAAAACAACATGTCCTTAGAAGGTCTTATCCATCTAAAATTCTGTACACAGCATAAACAAAGCTCTTTGTCTTCTGTAGAACGGCCCTCCAATTGAGCTCCTGATTGTCAGCTCACTGATTGAGCCATCTGAGTCAAATTATCCATCCTAATAATGCTGAGCATTCTAAACATCCATATTTTCTGCCCAGTAAAGACAAGCGGTGTTTTGTTAATGTTTTCCCTGCAGGCACATAAAGTATGATTTATTGCACATTATTAGTTTATTTTGATTACATGTAACCATTATTATTTACACAATGATCCAATCCAATTTAGGTCAAATTAATGCAAGAGGATTGGTAAATCTAAAGGGGATTTGTTTATTAAATACAGATGTCCTTCTAGGTAACATCATACCTCTTACATTTGCTAGCACCAAGGATCTACTGTATCTTTCAGCAAATGCAACAACTCAATGTCATTGTCAGTGTCAAAGATTTTTACCCTTTGATGTGGTTTGAAGTTTCTTTGTTATCAAAACTGCTGACACAAAGATCTTCCCACCCAAATATTAATATGGGTGCAGCTTACGCCATGTAATAAAGGCTCCTGATAACTTAATGGGACATCCAAAAGGTAACCAGCACCATTACAATTTTTAAATTTAGGAGATGCAACTGTGAGCTTTAAATTGCTAAACACCTCCAGAACAAAGTGCATCTGTAGAATGTCCATGTGTATCTAGCAATGTCCAAACAAGCACAGAGAATGTCTATACATTGGAGTCCAGTCTTCTCTAATAGGCAGCTGAGCTTCTGATCTAGTTCAGAAGCACCAAGTATTTTATATAGTTAACGGTTACCAACATGTTTTATTTGAACTATATAGAAGAGCACTTCGGGACCTATTTATTAGAAGCTGAAATTGCATTCTTCGAGAAAATTGTGCTAAAAAGTTCAAATTTCTTCATACAGGAGCCCCAAGTTCAAGAGATTATAGGGCAAATTCACTAACCTCTGACAATTCGCCAGCACCAGCTTCGCTCACAGCGCAACACTTCGCCAGGGATAGATTTGCCAGTACAACGCTAATACCGCTAGAGTCTCTCCTTCGCTAGCAAAGTTATGCCATTGACCATTAGTAAACTTGACAAGCGTACTGAGCATGTTACTCACTCACATTTGTTCTTTGTCCAATGGGCAGTACAATTTAAAGGGCACGTAAAGGCAAAAAAATAAAATCCCATTTTTAATTTTCTTTAATGAAAACGAAACCTATCTCCAATATACTTTAATTAAAAAATGTGTACTGTTTTTTATAAGAAACCTGACTGTATGCAGTGAAATTCTCCCTTCATTTACTGCTCTGGATAGGAATTGTCAGACGGTCCATAACTGCTCTGCTTCCCAGCCATGCAGAACTCAAGCAGCTTTGTTTGTTTCCCTGTTTTGATAATGACGATCTCTAAGCAGCCCAGACCACACTGAGCATGTGCACAGTCTTAGTCTTGCAAAGATGTTTAACAAAGTTACAAGATGGTGACCCCCAGTGGCCAACTTTGAAAGCATAAATCATTTGTTTGATTAGGCATGTGGTGCAGTAAGTTCATGTTTATGTTTAGTATACAAAATACAGCATTTATAGCCTTATTCTCTTTTAGACTTTACTTGCCCTTTAATTACCCCGTGGTCTTAAAATTTTGCTGCTGTACACTGTAGGAGCAAACAGACCACCAAACAACCACTCTTAAACATATACAGCATATGCTGTAGCTTATTCAAAGTAAACACTCCACCCACGTTCTGTATAAACACACCCATACAGAAGTCAGCATTCTTCCAAAGGTCTGTTAATCTTCGGCTACATTGGCTTTAATGGTCATAACCATCAAAGGAGAGAATAGCAAGGGACAGACAGACAGATACTACTTTCCATAGCAGTTATATTTACAAATAACTGTAGAACACTTTAGAACAAATGAAACATTTTGATGAATGTATTTGGCAGGTTGATTAGAGTTAAATTCTATTTCATTAGGCCTCTGTATCCTCTTTAAAGTGAGGAGGTGACATTTACGATGTGTTGTAGACAAATCTGATCTTGGTATGATGTATCTTCCAAAACATCTCTGACTAAGGCTTGATTGGGTGTTTAAGATGAATTGAACTATAATAAAAACCAGTTTGACTTTGACCAAGCCTGGATAGTATCATTTGTGATAATGTGAAAAAAAGCAAACTAATATATATATATTAATATAGCTACATGATAAAATGAGTGTGTAAGCACTTAGATTGTGTGGCCACAAAAATAAAAGTTGCCCATCTGACCAAGGAACACTGGAGTGTTGGGAGTTGCACACACAAACAATTTTTATTTAATTTTTGTACAGACATCTACATTCAGGTAGTTCACATTCTTTATACAAGGAAGCAGCAATATCCACAGTTGGTTGATATCATCAGAACCAAATTGTACATTTGAAGAATTAAAGTTAGTCCCAGTACACATACTGCTCTTTCTTCTGTTCATTCATCCCCTTCACCTTCAGCCTCCAGTAATTTTACTTGGGGAGACTCACACCCCCCCTTTTCACAGGGCGTAACCCTGTAGTACCAGCTGGGTGCTTCTTGCTGGGTTCTTCCAAACAACTTTTTGGGCATTGGCTTTAAGCACACCAGCACATCAAACTCTCAATTGGACCCTAACTGGCCTAGTATCCATCTAGGAACTAACCCCTTTGCACTCCAATCTGGCCTAGGTATATCCTTTTTTTAATTTAGTACCTTGGAAACCCAAGTCCGTAGGATATAAAGACAGAAAAATGCACTCAAAATCGCAGAGCAATTTCCCCCTTTCACCAGTAAGGTTACTCTATCAATAGCAACATTTTTTTTGTCACCGCAATACCTTGAGCTATTGTCTGCTAACAGGTATGTTGACATTCATCTTGGTAATGGGGGCAAAATTTTCTCATATTTTGGGAGTACTTTTTCCAGAATACAGAATATGGCAATATATAAAATCCCCCGTAATTTCATAAGAAAAATGTAATCTAAAAAAGGTTTATTAAGTGAAAACGGAACGAGAATCAATTTGATTTGCAATTCAATTCAGAAAAATTAATCTTACTGTTTATGACGTGAAAACTTTATTGAAGTCTATGGGAAAAAATTTGAACTGAATTTGGAGTAAAGTTTTTGCTCCTTGAATTTAATCTCGTCCATGAGTTTTCAAGTGATAAAGCCCATTGCCTAATACCACACTGAAATGTACCATAAATTATAAGACAAGTATTCCATCTATTTTTATTCCACTTGGTAAAACATACATAATTTAAAGTTGAAACATTACATAAAGACCTTGTTCCTTGATGTAAGATCTTTATAAAACCTTTTGGTATTTTTCGGAACTAATAATGTATCCCCTTTTATTTAGGACATGCAGTTAGTACCCTGGTTGTAATCAAATCCAGAACTCCAGCTCTGCAAAAAAAACAATGCTAATAAAGCTGCCAACTAAACTGTTGAGTTTATCATCAACAGCAAAGAGCAAGGGGCATACCATTGACAGTTGAAATGAAAGATTGGTGGCTCTGGGTAATTTTAGGCACCTTTCAGAGATGTAATGCTAGTTTTTTCCAGTACCCTTCTGAAGTCATTTATGCAGTTACAGAACTGACAGATAGTGAAAAGGGCCTCGAAAAATAACAAGGCATGCAAGAAATAGGCAGATGTCAAATCTGAGCAGGAGGAAAACATTATTCAGGCAGAAAACAAGTAAATCAATATCCTTGCCGGGGTCAGGGAACGCAGCAAAAAACACTTGTTACTCAGCTGCTGCAGTCTATACGGGCCTGTCAAAAAAAGGGGCCAAAAGTGCTGGAAACATAGCCCCCAACTCCAAAGGGCACCCAAATCAAAAATTCAAAAATATATTCCCAGTCAATACTCTCAAAGTTAAAAAGTCACTCTTTATTTATCATAAATATTAAAAAGTAGGCATACAGACCAATTGATGCTCCGCCTTACGCGTTTCGAACCCACAGGCACTTATTCATAGGCATACAGGGAACACAGCAGACACAATGCTAGTCAATGTCCAGGCAGCATTTGCTCAAAGAAATAATTAAAGACTTTACAAGGGTAAGGGCCATCTGTCTCGTGAACTTAAAAAAAATCAGTATATAACTGTGTTTCTTTGTTACACAGACATATCTGATGCCACATATTAAAAGGAAACCATTATAGTCTATTTGTGCTCACAGAGACCAGTTCCCCACCCCCTTTGGCTCATAGTGTAAACCAAGAACTTCCTTACTTTTTAACATTGTGAAGCGATGTACTTGAAAACCCTCTGCTTTTCAGAGAATCTGTGCCCCATGCACTATGGAAAGCAAAGGGTCTTCAAGTTCTAGAATCTAGAACAGGGATCCCCAACCTTTTGAGCCCGTGAGCAACATTCAGAAGAAAAATGAGTTGGGGAGCAACACAAGCTTGAAAAATGTTCTTGGGGTGCCAAATAAGTGCTGTGATTTGCCATTTGGTAGCCCCTATGAGGATTTTCAATCTATATTGAGGCTCTGTTTGGCAGTACATCTGGTTATTATACAGCCAAGACTTGCCTTCAAGCCTGGAATTCAAAAATAATCACCTGCTTTGAAGCCACTGGGAGCAACATCCAAGGGGTTGGAGAGCAACGTGTTGCTCACGAGCTACTGGTTGGGGATCCCTGATCTAGAATATCGCAGAAAGCAGGCAATGCTCTTTCCCTATATCTAAATTTGGTAAGGAGTGAAGAATTAAAAATATATGAAGGACCTCTATTACCTAGGGGAAGGGGCCACATACTTATTTTTCTATCACATACTCCACCTGGAAGCCACAAAAAGAGCCCAAGACTGATTAAAGAAACCCTTGAATAAGTGAAGTTAGAGTGCGGGTTGGATCATATGTGTAAATACTCTAGGAGTTCAAGGTACAATGGGCTTGGCTAGTGAGCAGTCTGTAGCACCACAACAGAGTGCTAGGGGATTTATTCTGTAGACAAGGGATTCACGAGCACACCCAGGCCTCTATTCTGTGACTCTGATGACCCTGGTGAATGGGGCCCTGGGAAGACAGGGATTTATTCTAAGGAAGTAACTCAGCACCTCAGGGGCCCAAGTACATAAGGTTATTGAAACTTGATCTCGATAATTCAGGAAAATACTCAATTACCACATAATGCACATTATTCAATTCATTTTTTAAATTTAAATTTTTTTTAAAACCTTAAATTATAAAATATGTGAATATTGAAAATGCACCTCCTGTTGACCTATTCAGAAGCTCACCAAGTATGAGTTGTACAATTTTGTCATTAAAAGATTTTTTTTTTCAATTTATAAATAAGGAAAATTTGAGTTAGGGAAAGTCAATTAGAAAATATTTGAATTCCTCCTGCTTTGTTTTTCAATTGAAATTGAATTTGAATAAAACCTAAAGTAATGACAGTCTGTTATGGATGACAATGAAGGACAGAAAAGGCTAACAAATGTGGCAATATGCTAAATAAGGATTAGAGCTGAATTCTACTATATATTGGAATGATATAAAATTGCCTATGGGTAAGCTGCTATAAAGGATAACCCACAACAGGATGTACCACTTGTGAAGAATTTGGCCTAAATTATACTGGTATCCCTATAGGGGGGATTAATGGTAAGCTATTGTAGGTTCTGTGCTTCATGATCCTCATGGGGTTCAGTAACTCTAGAACTTAATTAAACAATAAAGACAATGGCATCGCACGTGAATTGTTTTTTTTTTTTTTACAGTATTTTTGGGACTAGCGAAACATCAGCCTTATTCACCTGTTTCTGGGAAACAATAAAAAAACAGC
This sequence comes from Xenopus laevis, assembly GCF_017654675.1. NCBI lineage: Eukaryota > Metazoa > Chordata > Amphibia > Anura > Pipidae > Xenopus > Xenopus laevis. The sequence goes on from NC_054373.1 coordinate 16,474,290, forward strand.
TGTTGGAATGATTTTATTTTTCCCTTAAGTGACTGTAAAAGTGCACACAATGGCTGTTAAGTACGGTCCCTGCTAGAGCAATCATGTGCTATAGGTTCCCGGTATTATAAAAAGAGAAAAAAATGTATACATGTTGTTTTTACACTTGGTACAATGTCAAACTTTGCATCTCATCGCAGCCGGTAATTGGTTGGCATATTGCCTTAATAACGGTAAAAGAAAGAAGGCAGCCAGTTAATAGTTACCAGCACAAAGACACATCTGGAGGTAAAGAAACACAGTATTCAAAATAATCCTCTGGTCCAAAATTTGCTATTGCTAGTGACAGCATAATACTGGATCAGGCAAGCACTTTCATGATGCTTTCCTATTTAGAAACAATTTCATCTCCATCACTGACCTTTACAACAATAAAGAAATTATAATGATAAAAGCACTGAAAGATTATATGTGTCTTCACAAGGAACCATACAGGGACATTGACTGGAAGGCCCTGACCTATGTTAAATGTGTAGGACAGCTATTACCTCCCTCAACCCAGTTTTTATGAAACAAGAATGATATGGATAAATACAAACAGGCCCTATACAGTACTCACAAGCAGATCTCTAAAGCACCCATTAAGACTGGAGGAAAAGTGGTTTTATATTAAGGCTTTCTTTGCAGGATGGTGAAGATGTAGACTGTTCTCCCAAAAACAGATTTACTGGCAGGTACAGTTTGATGTTTGTTTATCAGATGGCAAAACATGAGTCTACTAAAAATTAATACTCAAGGGTGTTCCAAAGAATTACCATTTCTATTTTGCATTTAGAAAGGATTTTATCTTCCTCTGGATCAAATAACATATAGTTAGGGATTTGTTAAGCAAAACGTTCAATCTTAATAGTGTAAAGGATTTTAAAGGATTCTATGGAGTATGAGTCCTTCAGACAAGGACTGATTGTGCTCACAGAAGACAAAAGGGTTAATGAAGAATCAAGAACAGGGTGGTGGGTGAAGAATAAAGGTTAGGCAGGATAGGGATGGAAAGGGTGAAGAGAATAGGATCTGGAAGAGAGCTTGCTGGAGAATTGTTGCCTGGTCTGATTAAAACAGGATGGAGTGGACAAAAAACCAGGAATAGGCTTAGAAGGAAAGGAAGGTGCAGGCAGAGACTGGAACAGGAACAGAACAAGACTAGTGCAGGAGTGAGAATAAGAGCTGGGAACAAGAACTAGGAGTGGGACAAGAACAGGTCAGTGTGCAAGAACAGGAGACAGAGTTAGTGTAAAGGCCCGTAGGCACAGTTACGAGTGCGAGCCAAGGAGGAGGCAGTTCAAGCAAACAAAGTTCAAAGTACAAGAAGGTTCGGCAATAGAATGGTCAAAGTCCAGGCAAAGGGGTCAAGCCAGGCAGAATAGGGTCAAAAACGGTTAATCAGGCAAAGAGTCACAAAGTGAAACCTATACTTGGGCAGTGTTGCACTGTTCAAGCTCCTTTAAATAGGCCTGTTTTGGCGCCAAAAGTTGGACGTGACGTCATGATGTTGATGCTGGCGTTCCGATGCCAGTGCCCATTCCGACGCTGGCGACCAATCAGAGGGTGAGAAGACTATGGCGTCACAGCACTGCGACCAGCAGGATCCACGTGGAGGAGCAGGGCGCCACCATCTTGGACGCGATCTTGGACCGGAGCATGGCGGTGAGTATCAGTTTCCTTTACAGTTAGGGACAAGCTACAGTGCTCAGGAACATGGTCAACTCAGGCACCGTCTGTGAGGAGGGAAGAGTCAGCCTTGATTGGCTGACCCCACCCAACCAATAAGGCTGCTGGGGTGATAAAACTCAGTCCTGGAAACAGGTGAAAAGGAGATGAGCATGTGCTGGCTGCTCTACCTGCCCAGTGGTTATGGCAGTGAACAACCCCAAGATACTGGGTCCAAGCCCTTACAAATCATGGGAAAATATTGATGGAGACTAAACCTCCCAGTAAATTTCCAATAGCCAACCAACTTGAAATATAGGTATAACAAATTGCCACTGCATTATCCTGATGTGTTCCAGGCTATTAGACATGAAATTGACACTATATTTTTAGTACCATATCTGGGATGTATAAATTCATAATTTTATTCATCCTATATTTATTTGAGGTATAGTATGCAACTGGCACTACATTTTCTCTGCAAGTAGTTCTGGGAGATATTTTACATGGAATTGCCACTGAAGCTCTCCTTCCATGTGTTCTGGGGTATTGTGCCTGGAATTAGGTTGAACTTGAAGGATGTGTGTATTTTTCAACCAAAATCGGTCTCGTTTGTTCTCCCTATAGAATAGTGAATATTCCTGTTGCGCGAGAGAACTTTGACTTTATTCTAGTTGTAAGCTATAAAGACAATGCCAGTGTTTGGCTGCAGACCATTCTCAAAATTCAACCCAGCACATGTACAAGCAACATAAAACAAAACCACAACAGCTAATAAACATGAAACAATAAAATAGAACTAGTCCTGAACATTCTTCTTTTGAGACTTGAACAAACCAAGATGTATATTCCTCAACATATTTGACTAAGACCTGACTGGGTGTTTGAGATTAATTGGATTATAATAAAAATCAGTTGGACTTTGACCAAGCCTGGATAGTATTATTTGTGATAATGTGAAATACAGTAAAAAGGAAACTAATATATAAACACTCTATATTAGTATAGCTGTAGGATAAATATTAGTGAATTGTAGGGATGAGCCTGACCTGGTCTTAGAAACAGCTATTGGAACAATGTACAGGTAAGGGATCCATTATCTGGAAACCTATCATCCAAAAAGTTCAGAATTATGGAAAGGCCACCTCCCATAGACTCCATTTTATCCATATAATCTAAATTTTTGCAAATTGATTACCTTTTTCTCTGTAATAATAAAACAGTAGTTTGTACTTGATCCAAACTAAGATATAATTAATCCTTATTGGAAGCAAAACCAGCCTATTGGTTTTATTTAATGTTTACATGATTTCTAATAGACTCCAGGTATGAAGATCCAAATTACGGAAAGATGAATAACAAAAAATATAATTAATCCTTATTGGAAGCAAAACAAGGCTATTGTGTTTACTTAATATTTACATGATTATCTAGTAGACTTAAAAGGCACCAATCATGAGAAAAACATTTACTAAGTAAATACACTATGTGAAAGTTCAAGAAATCCGATTTTTAAAACAGTTAGAATTGTTTGCATAATTGACAGCTCCCCTGCAGTTCTGGCTGAGGCAGCCATCTTGGATTTCACTGGCTCCTCCTACCTATATCTTCCCAGCCAACTGCAGCTCTGAAATCTCGCACATGCTCAGTTGAAATTCCTTGTTTGCTTATCAACCCTTCTAAGCTATTTTCAAATCAGCCAAACCTGTGTGTTAGCTGTTGTTCAGTAGTGCTGCCACCTGCTGGAAGTTAGTGTGTGCCCTTCATTTGCATAATAACATCACCAGCAGGGGACAAGAGAGGGAAATCTCCTGATACTTCTAGTCGAGGAGTTTACTAAAACAAGGCATTCTGGGTAGAATACTCAAAGCAGTGCTACAATCTGAGCATGCTCCTGAAATTTGCATATTATAGTCTCTGTTATAGTCTCAATATGGCCTCCCTCAGTGAAAGAACCCATTTGACAAAGTAAGGGATTTTTTTAAAACCTGCAGTTTGTTCAAAAAACGATATGTATGTAGTTTGATTAAATGTGTTTAGCTTGTACTGGTCAGATTGTTAATATGTGTTTGATTTTGGCTGTGAGCGGTGCCCTTTAAGGTATGAAGGAAAGATCTGTTATCTGGAAAACCCCAGGCCCCAAGCATTGTGGATGACAGGTCCCATACCTGTACATGAGACAAGGACTCCTGTATTTGTTTAAGCTTGAAGCACAAATATCTTTCCAGTACACATACAAACTACTGCTCTATACAAGGTTCCTTCTAATAGAACCAGAACCACATTGCATAGATACAGATTTAGATCTGTATAAAACCCATGTTGCAGGTCTCAACAAGTTCCCTCAAAACCTATGGTTTCTTCATGGACAAAGATTCAAGAGTGATCATATCTCCAACACACAATATTGATTGGGAAACAACCCAAATATCCTGGATACACACCTAAAAGAAACCTAAAAGTCAGGCTAGGTTCCCATAGCTGATTTGTAAGAGGTTGTTAATAGTGATGAGTGAATTTGTCCCGTTTTGCTGAAAAAATAGCGAATTTCCCTCAAAATTTTGACAACAGTTTCTCAAAACTGATGCATGACAGTTTTGAAGCCCACAACTTTTCCGACGGGCATCCAATTTTTTTTGATGCCGGCTAATTTTCGCTGCAGTTTTGCAAATTTGCAAAACGCGGAGATTCAAAGCAAATTCGCGCCTGGCGAATTTATTCGCCTATCACTAGTTGTTAAGTCTTTGAATAATTAAACAGAACAATAATGTATGCATGCAAGATATGATTATATTATACAATATAATAAGCAGCAATCTCTACTGAAGGTGGATCAATGCTTATACACACATTTATGCATACAATGACCTTGAAATTGCTGTTCCACATGGTTGATTGTGTATACATTTTGGTTTCATTATTATGAAGACTGGAATATGAGTACATTATATTCTATAACATCTGATTCTGAGTAATATTCACCTTTCTCCTACAATGAACATTTTCAGCCCCTCTGTCATCTAAATATTTTTTAGCTAGTCTGGATGGCATTTTATGGTTGATTTAATCTGAAACAGTTTAAAGACTTTTACTCCAGTCCTATAACTCGTACACAAAACCTGGAACTATGTACATCACAGACTAGTCACAGCATTTCAGCACTTGTCCATTTATGGCTGTCAGCATTTTTTATGGCTGGAGTTAAACGTAGGAGAGATGCATAACTACTTCCAAAACCATTGTGACTGTAAATAAAAGCGTTGAGCATAGTTGGAGAGAAATAAGAGGGTGACATACAGGTCAAGGATGGGACAGGCAATGCTCAAGCAAGGCCAGTAACATGACAATTGCAGACAATTGAGCCCCACCACAATTGGAAAGGGAAGTCTTCATGTTTATTAACATTATTATTTCAGCACCAGTTGTACCACATTAAACAGTAAGAAGCAATGTGAAAATCCTCCCAGCGGACTCAAACTGAGCCTGGGTCTGAAACCTGTCATATCCAATTCCCCACCTCTCCCCAGGCTTATCCAGTTACCAATTGATCTGGTCAACTGCCTGTTTGAATCAACTTTGACATCCAATGACCTAATTCAATCACACGGGGGGGGGGGCACTGCTTTCTAAACCAAAGTCTGTTGGGCTTAATGAAGTTGTTTGCACATGGATAGAAAACCGGCTACAAGATTGGGTACAGAGGTTGGTAGTTAATGGTACATTCTCCAATTGGAGTAAGGTTCTTGGTGGGACCCCTCAGTGCTCGGTATTGAGTCCACTTTTATTTAACTTGTTCATTAATGACTTAGAGGAGGGTATTGTAAGTAATGTATCAGTGTTTGCAGATGACACAAAACTATCCAGCCCAATTAATATCATCAAGGATGCAACATACTTGCAACAGGATCTTGACAAACTGTCAATCTGGGCAACTAAGTGGCAGATGAAATTCAATGTTCATAAATGTAAAGTCATGCATCTGGGATGTAAAAATATCCACTTATACCCTTAATGGGACTGCACTAGGCAAATCCATAATGGAAATAGACCTTGGAGTCCTTGTAGATGATAAACTTGGCTTAAGCAACAACGCCAGTCGGCAGCATCAAGGACAAATAAGGTCTTGAGCTGTATTAAAAGGGGAATAGATTTGTGGGAGGAGGGAGTTCTACTTCCACTGTATAGAGAGCTGGTAAGGCCCCATCTAGAAAATACAGTTTTGGTCTCCAGAGCTCAAATGGGATATTATTGAATTAGAGAGTGTGCAAAGATGGACAACTAAGCTGGTAAAAGGTATGGAAAGTCTATGAGGAAATGCTGGCCACGTTTTGGGTGTTGGGGGGGGATACATGTATAAATATATAAGGGAATTATAGAATAATCTCTCTTATGTTTTGTTTACCAGTAGGTCCTTCCAGCTGACACAGTGGAACCCATTCCGATTAGAGCAAAGGAGGTTTAATGCCATGTTGGTGACTGTGAGAGCTGGTAAGTTATGGAATTGTCTCCCTGAATCAGTGGTACAGGCTGATACATTAGATAGCTGTAAGAAGGGGTTGGATGGTGTTTAGCAAGTGAAGGAATACAGGGTTATGGAAGATAGCTCATAGTACAAGTTGATCCAGGGACTGGTCCAATTGCCATTTGGAGTCAAGAAGGGATTTTTTCCCCCTCTGAGGCAATTGGAGAGGCTTCAATGATGGAAGTGTCTTTTTTCAACTTCACTTACTGTGGTACTATGTTACTGTGTTACTATGTATGTTACTATGACACTAGGCCAGGTAATTAGGTCTTTAATCAAGAACAGAATATTGTTCCATTTAAGACAAAGTGTAAAACACATATTAAATGTGCTGATGACACTGGGCAATGATGGTAGATACTCACTCAAAGGAGCACATTAGTGTATCTCAGGTTGTGAAGCTTAAGACAACCACTGTAGTGTGCATTTTATAGAGGGTTTGTGATTGAGCCTTAGAATAGCAAGGCTCATCCTATATATCCGATGTAAAGATAGGTAAAAACCTGTAAGCATGTGGATAATGTAATGCTCCCTTTATATTTCATTCTAGATATTCAGCTACAACAGAAGTTCCTAATGTTTCTCTTTAAACTACATCTAAGAATAAAACTGTAACCAAAGAACTTAATGCTGCCCTTTAAACTTCATCAACATGTAAAACCCGATAAGGTTACAGAACTGGGATGTATAGAAAGAAATCAGATTAGCTCATATTTAGCTCCTATTTTAAGCATTATTCTACCTTTTATTGAGACTGTGGTATCCTATTCCAAAGTAAAATAATAAGTGACATCAAAGTACGGCATTCATTGATAATATATTCAATTTAATGCTTTTTTGTTTTACAGTGTTCTTTTTCCATTACTGTATGTTTTAACTTTTAAGGTTCTCCTCTTTGTGCTCTCTTCTGATCTCTGTCTGCAGCCTTATCTTCATCTTCAAAAAAATAATAACTTAATAAAATTCATGTTGGAGAAAAACACATAGAATTACCGGCATGGATGTATTATTCTCTTTCAAATAAGCCCAGGCTGTACCAAATTAAGCCATGTGCTGGCCATTAGAGACGGTGACATCAGAAGGACCCAGAGAATGGTTTACCATTTAGATCAGGCATGACCCATACTATGGCATGTTCTAATAACATGATCCATTCAGTAGTGTAAAAAAAAGTAACACAGCAGGTATTCACTGCTTCCAATTACTGCTTCAAAATATGAGAATAGCACAAAATGTCAATGCTATGTGTATCATGTTATGGAACCAGAAACTGGACAAGTGAATGACAGCCATGTTAAACCAATTAGTTACAATGGATTTTTGTCAAGTTAATGACTATAAAATGTCATCATTACTTTCCGAAAGGCCATAGAGTCAATAAATTGAGGGATGTTAAACATTAGCTACACAATTATATACTTGGTCACGGAAAAGTATGGCGTACCAATATCATAGTTGCACTCTGGTTTTTATTTTATATGGAGTGAATATCTCTTATAAGATGGTCTATTGCAGGGGTCCCCAACCTTTACCCATGAGCCACATTCAAATGTAAAAAGACTTGGGGACCAACACAATCATAAAAAAGTCCCTGGGATGCCAAATATTGTCTCTGATTATACTGGTTATTTGTTAGCCCCTATGTGACTGTCAGCCAAATGGAGTCTCTGCTTGGCAGTACACCTGGGTTTTATGCGTCCAAAGTTTGCATCCAAGCCAGAAATTCAAAAATAAGCACCTGCTTCCAGTTCCACTAAGTGCTTCATCCAAGCAACATGCTGCTTGCAAGCCACTGGTTAGGGACCCCTGGTTTATAGGTGTCTATTAATGATTAATCTAAAGCAACTGGATTGAGTCAACTTAAAAAGTTTCACCATTCATTCTATATACTGTACATCAGGGGTCTCCAACCTTTTTTACCCATGAGCCACATGCAAATGTAAAAAGAGTAGGGGAGAAGCACAAGCACCTAAACATTTCTGAGGGGTTACAAATAAGGGCTGTGATTGGCTATTTGATCCCCCCTATATGGACAGCCTAAAGGACACTCTGTTTGACAGTACACCTGGTTTTTATACAACCAAAACTTGCCACCAAACCAGGATTTTAAGCACCTGCTTTGAGGCCACTGGGAACAACATCCAAGGGATTGGTGAGCAACATGTTGCTCGCGAGCCACTGGTTGGGGATTACCGTTGTATATCATGACTTGGATGAATGAAAACCTTCATAGACATGATTGCTAGCTGCTCCAGGTGTGGGACAGTGGGCTGTAGGTGCTCCAGTTGAAAAATAGAAAGAAGCCACTAGGATGAGTGGGTTGTAGGTGGTCCAGGTGAAAGACAGAAAGAAGCTGCTCTCACGAGTGTGCTGCAGGAGCTCCAGATGAAAGATAGAAAGAAACTGCTCATAATTGTGTTGAAATATTTCAAAATTACCCAAAAAGTCCAATTGCTTTAGCTTTGTCACTACTAGATACTGTATATCATGATCTGGATAAATGAAAACCTTCATAGACATGCTCTGTAGGAGCTCCACGTGAAAGATAGAAGGAAACTGCCAAGATTTGTCTTGAAACATTTCAATATTATTCAGAAAGTCCAGTTGCTTTAGATTTATCACTGCTAGATACTGGATATCATGATCTAGATAAATGAAAACCTTCATAGACATTGTCTGCAAGTGCTTCAGCTAAAAGATTAAAAGAGTGGAAAGAAGCTGCTCAGATGAGTGGGATGTAGGAGCTTTTAATGAAAGATAGCAGGTTGTACACATATTTCAAATTCATTATATTAGCTGCTAATATCTTGAAAACTACAAAAAAATAATCAATGTAAAAAACAAAAGTGCTCAGAGGAGCATTTTAAAAACATTTTACATTTATTTGTTTTCTGGGTTTACATTCCTTTAACTACTTAAGGGTCCCATATAATAAAAGCTTTGACTCTAATACACCAGTAGAATTTGTTCAGATGGTATAAGGAAATTCCTTGAAATAAGAAGAAACCAGATTTAATCATAAGATTTTCTTTGAAGTGGAATTCTCTCCCTGAAGCTTCTACAGAAACAAATACCCTAGTTCCTAAAAAAGGGACATACTGCATATTCAATACTCTTAGGGGCAAATTTACTAAAGTGCGAAGCAGCTAATGCTCGCGCAAATTTGCCAGCATGACGTCATTTCGTTACTTCACCGATTAACGGGTGCTGGCTTAAATTCGGTAGCGTAACTTCAATTCGCTAGCGTAACTTTGATTTGCCTTACGAAGCAACAGTAGTGCAACGTCGCTACAACGTCGCTACCGTTCGCCTCCTTGAGCGCAACTTCGCATTTTAGTGAATTTGCGTAGCACTGGTGAAACTATGCCTGGCGAAGTGCGGTGAAGTACGGCGAAGCTGTCGCTGGCCCAACTTCAGATCTTAGTGAATTTGCCCCTTAGTACAATGTTGACTAAGGAACTGATTTATTTAAATGATTGTTTCAAGGTAGTTAGAACTGACCCCAAACTGTAAATAGGATTTCTGGGTGGTAAATACCAATTCATTTATGAACTGCACTGATGATATTTCCAAGCTGGATTTATCATTCCTTGTCTCAGTTGAATAAGAAGTTAAGTTAAGGAGAAGCAGACATCTGTGTGATGATTCTTGTGATTACAGTAAATGTTAAAACTGAAAAAGTAGACAAAGTGTCAGATACAGGGATTAAATATAATATATACCCTTTCCAACCACTCGATAAATATAAGTTCTGCCTAAACATACTGTGCAGTAGCTCTGACCTGAGTGATGTCATTGTTTGGTCAGCAAACACTACATGTGGGTGGTATTTACTGTTTAATGAACAGTAGTGCATACCATTAACAACCATTTGAAGCCAGCCTAAAGATAACCTTGCCCCAGGCAAGATAAGAAATTTTAGTGTTTAGCAACAGATGAAAAATTGATAGAGAGATCTTGCCCAACAAAAGCGCTCACAAACCTGGAGTTATAAACTTTCCAAGGCATAGTTAACTCAGGTGGAATGTTATTTAGAAGATTCTCCTTTACGTGGTCTTTAAAACTTCTGACCAATTCTTTTGAACAAGGGCAGGAATGTATTACTTCAATATACTAACTCATATTTATGATTTAATGTTTAGTCAAATAAAGATAAGTGGGTGGCAGTTGCTCCTGGAATTGTGAGTTTTGATTTGTTACCTGTTAAATGTCATATCCTTGGAGAATAATATGCCCACATAGATTGGTTGAACCCAATCTTCCTTCTTCTTCTTCTTCAGTTTCATTGTCGTTTCCATTTTCTGCATCATTTTTATTTCTCTTCTATTACTTTCTACACCCATTTTCTTTCTTGCTTGCCTTTTTCTATTCCATCCATTTATTGGCAACGTTTTGTAAATAATTCAATGATCCATGTGATGTGATACACAGTAAAATACATTTTTTGACAGCAGGAAAATAGTCTTTCCCCATTAAGAAAAATCTCCAGTAAGGGTTGGATTAGCTAGAATGAGGGCAACCTAATGTAATACCTCACTCTTATAGTGAGAGTCAAAACAGATGCAGAAATATATATATACATGTATGGGATCCATTATCCAGAAACCATTTTCCAGAAAAGTCCAAACTACAGAAAGGCCGACTACTATAGAGTGCTCAATCTGGTCAGGAACTCGGTGAAAGTACCTGGTGCTGAAATGTTTGACCCAAACTGCCTCAGATCTCTTACAGGTATGGGATCCATTATCCTTACCCTGTTATCAGAAGGCTCCGAATTATGGACAGTATTCTCCCATAGACTCCATTTTATCGATATAATCCAAATTTATAAAAATGATTGCCGTTTTCTCTGTAATAATAAAACAGTACCTGTACTTGATCCAAACTAAGATATAATTAATCCTTTGGATTATAGAAAGATTTATTATCCGGAAATTTTGTACGGAAAATTTTGCACCGTACAACCCGTTGCAACCAACCGGGTCTGATTGGCTGCTATGGGTTGTTAAACAGATTTCATTTTGCTTTTAGATTTGCCCTAATTTTTGTGTTTAAAGGTTAATGTGTTTGTCATGAAATCAGCAGCCTTCTTAATATTATAAGGTCGAAAAATGAGAGGTAATCATAGATGGTGGAATACATTTACCTGGGTTCAGTATCTTACAATCTTGTAAGGCTAATGACAATAATATTAGAGAAAATATGTGTATGTCCCATATACAGTATATGATTGCAATGGGAAATAGAGCTATATGCTATGGACAAATCATCATGGCTTCTCCATTAGTAAACATTGTTTTTCTTATTTAATGTATCAAGCAGGATCATATAGTTTAGTCTTGGTCATCAGCATCAATGTGTACATGTTAAAAGAAAACATGGCAATAGGAGAAAAGCTTTGAGGGTTTCCAATAACCACTAACCAATCTATAATCACCTAAATGGTAAAAAGGAGCAAATACAGTAAGGACATGTTCAGAGATCTTGGTTAAGATCAGCGATCCGATCATGGTTAAAATGAAGAATCACCTGCAATCTGAAAATGAGAGAAAACAACCAATATATCCATCTTAACATCCAGCGTGCGTTACATGGCTCTGTATGGCCTTGGGGCTAAAGAACAAAATAATAACACATTGTCTAATTGATGATGACAGGTTCCCTCAAGCATGTCTTTTTTGATTTCTGACATTTAATCACTCTCAAAAGACACCTAGAAAAGGCATGATGTCAGGGGTTTTCATTCTTTTTTTGTTGCCTTAAGCTATAACGCAGAGTACATGTGCTGTTGTTTCAGATACAACTGGTTCAGTGATATGTTTTCCTGTCAGTTTCCCAAAACCTGCTTTAATATCACCTTTGGGTTGCTGCAGTTTTACACAGCTTGGCCATAAAATTCTCTAATTCTCTGTTTGTCCTGTGTTTGTATAAAAAATTAGCGGGAAACCATTTTTAAAGTTTACCTAAAGCTTTGTCTGTTCTTCCTATTCCTTCCATAGAACAGGTCTGGCCTTCATATTGTGTACAAGCTCTACGAAAAGCAAATATTGTTCTAGCAAGGTTCTACTTTATGTTTGGCCAGAGTCTTGGCAATTGGCAAAAACCTTTGTCCTAAGAATGTAATGACCCACTTAAGTGCATGACATGCTTACATGTGATTACTGGGTACCCTATAGTGATGTGCAGGTTGACCTGATCAATAGGTTGAAACTTGGGCAATCATAGTTGGGTGCAAGTCATATGGGGGAAATACATTCCTCCACTGATCACAATGATTTTCTCTCTTGGAACCAAAGTCACACAGAAGTAATGTATAGAGTGGGAATTCATGGGTACGGGTTGGATGTGGGTCCTACAATGGCAAAATTTTGCGGGTTAGGTTTGGGTGCACGTTGAGTTCAATAGTACACTTACACAGGTGCGATGCTAACCCCCTGCATGAGTCAGCTTCCGTGCTCATCATTCCAGGTTTCCAGGGGATCTACATCGCTAGTGCAGAGACCACATATCTGCACTCTCTGCACTAGAAGAGCTGGATTACCAGTTATCAAAGTGGACCTTTGGCTCTTAAAGTTACCAGGAACTGCTCTTTACCTCCCCTCATAACCTGTGAGGAGCTGCTGCCTAAGGCGAGTTTCTCAATTGGCTCAGCAACCCTGCCCTTATATGTCTTTGTGCCACAGTGAACATGTGAGTTTTGTCCATATACAGTAGTCTTGGAAGTAAAATCACTTTTTTGGATTTTAAAAAAGGTAAATACAACCCCTGAGGCAAATTTCTCAATAGGCAATTGGGTTGAAACTTGGGCAACCATCGTGGGTTAGGGTTGGGTCCAGGTCAGATGGGGGAAATACATTCCACCATTGTTTGTAAAGATTTTCTCCCTTGGAACCAAAGGCACAAAGAAGTAGTGTATAGAGTGGGAAGTCATGGGTTGGGTTGTACAATGGCAACATTTTGGAGATTAGGGTCGGTTGTGGGTTAGGGTGGGGTGCGGGTTGAGTTCACTAGTACCCTTACACAAAGGCGAGTCTAACCCCTGCCTCCCTGAGGCAGCTTCCGTGCTGCCACACCCCTCCTCCAATGCTCATCATTCTGGGGGATCCACGTCACTAGTGAAGAGAGCACAAATTTGCTCTGCTCTTAAAGTTACTAGGAACAGCTTTTTTCCTCCCCTGGTAACCCATAAGGAGCTGCCACCTTAGGCGAGTTTCTCAATTGGCACAGCGACCTTGCACTTATGTCTTTGTGCCACAGTGTAAATTATTTTCTAATCGGGAGTCCACACATCTGATTTCTGTGAATCTTTAACCGGAGGGACATGCCCCAGTTCCAAAGGTAGCCAACACGCAAAAAGTTTATATCAAAAGATATATGTCCCAAGACTTTTAATGTGAATACTAATACATCATTTATTTTTACTAAAAATAAGCCTTGGGACATATATCTTTTGATATAAACGTTTTGCATTTGTGCCACAGTGAACATGAGAGTTTTGTCCATATACTTGGAGTCTTTGAAGCAAAACCACTTTCTTGAATTTTGAAAAGGTGAATACAACCTCGGAAGGGCTAAATTTGCTTTCATTAAGCTAACACGATCAAAAAAGTACACCGTGACTATTCTCACCCTATAAAAACGGAATGTGGTTCAGTATGTGATTCCTTACAACAAGTAAGAAAAATGCTATTGGGCTGTAGCATGCAAATCTAAAAACTAAGTTTAGTCATTCCCAACGGCTTCATAGAGAATGTTGGGCTTGCATGCAAGTTGGAGCCATATACTGTATACGTACCATTGGTAGACCTTAATAATTATAGGGCGACATTTAGAAGCATTGATAAAACACAGATGAAATTTGGTTTATTGGCTCAGCATTGGTTTGCTGGTTATCCTTGGGCACAGCGCTTTCCCAAATAACAGTTAGTCCATGGGTGTCATGGATTCTCCAAATAAGAGTTATGACATGGTAGTCATATAGGTATCTCCCCTAGCATGCATGACTCACCTTAAAATATGCCCTGACATTTCAAGTACAGAGAGGCCCAAACTGTCCTCCAGAGAACTTGGTCAGATACTGTATCTAGCTATTTTGTAGGCTATTGTAAGTCATGGTTGCTTTAATTTACGAAACTTCATCAATCAACACATTGCAGTTCAAGTTTTCATGATCCAAAACTCAACGGTTTCCAAGACTTATAACAGAACAAATTCAAAATGATCAGAAGTTTTCATCATTTGTTTCATCATTCGGCTTGGATCTCAAAGCCATAGAAATCAATGGGAATTGGATATTCAGAATTTTGGCATTGGAACATTTGTGGGGTTTTTTCCATGAAAGTCCTGACTCCTTAATCGTCTTGAAAATGAATGAAAAGCAATTTTTTTTAATTATTTTACTCTGCAATTGTTAGCCTTTGTGATTAACCCATTCATGATTTTTTTAAAGTTAGGCCAGATTCAGGGAAATTGTAAATATTTGTTACATTTGTTACAATTCATCTATGTGCAGGACAAGTGCAAAATGGTGTGACTGTTTTTTGCACCTTGTCCCCTGCCCTGCTAGTAGTAAATGGCACCCACTGTGTATAATACTAGTTAGCAATACCATATCATATTGAACTAATCTGAAACTAAATGTTGGGAAACCAACAAGAAATGTCCTTATATCTGTGTAAAATTTGCTTGCAATTATGGCGAAAGCTTTAATCAAGATTTTAACCCCAGGAGATTTGTATTTATAGTCTAATATATCTTTATTAGGCCGATTTCCTGGAAAGAAGTGTTAACAATTGCAAAAAGCAAGTCATTTAGGAAAACAACCAGAACTATTACTTTTGAATGACTTTACCAGAAGGTCCACTTAGGAAACACAATAAAAGAGGAAAAATGACTGGATATGGTTTCAGTCCAAAAAAAAAACACATCTCTCAGGTCCTTTAGTATTGTGGTAGATTGCTAAATTGGCATTTGCAGCAAATACAGTGTATAGATTAGAAGATCCCCAAAAAGACAAACAGACAAAGCCTGACCACGATTGTATCAGATGACCTATGGGGAAATGCAAACAGTAGGAACAGGACACACCGGCACAACATGGGTAATTTCAGCAGGTAAAAACCTTGCTCGTTTATTGCGGATGCAACGTTTCGGGGCGTGACCCCTTTCTCAAGCATGGTCACGCCCCGAAACGTTGCATCCGCAATAAACGAGCAAGGTTTTTACCTGCTGAAATTACCCATGTTGTGCCGGTGTGTCCTGTTCCTACGTTGTTTCTGAGGTTGCCCATTCCCTCTAGCATCGAGCACCTGGGAGTCGCTGAAGTCTGGACGGCCAGGGTGTGCGAGTGTAAGTCTTTCTTTTTGAAATGCAAACAGTAACCATACTGTTGTGTAGTGGATTGTACCAACAACTTTAGGGATCCAAGTGATATACAGCCAATAATCAATATTGTGTGAAGTATATCCGATACCACCACATACTGCTCCACTTCGGTTCTCTGATGCCAAAGAATGCTTCTGTGCACAACAAATTTGGCCAGAGAAACTGGAAAAGCCAGGTGAATTGAATTTAATAAAGGAAGACCAGGGTAGGGTCCAAATGCGGTAGGGTTGCCACCTGTCTGGACAGTACAGTTTTCAGAAGGGCCGCCATGTCAAAACTACCTGCCTGGTTTTCCAAATTAGGAATAGCAAGCAGGACTCTAGATTGGACTCGCCTAGAATGATGCGTCAATCAACCATTCGTCAATTGCCACGTTGTAGACCTATCACCATGATGCCATCATCCAGCCCCACCCCCACCATATCACAACCATTCCCTATCTGATGTCACCCCCCACTAGGGTTGCTACCCATCCGGGCAACCCGGTTTTCAGAAGGTTGCTAAACTGCTAAAAATGCTTCTTGCTAGTTCTTCTGGGTGCTGTGATATTCAGGCTGTCAGAGACCCCCCACCCTGCAGATCACAGATATTCAGGGGGCCCATGAACACTGGGGCCCACTGGAATTTTCTTCTGGTGTTCTGGTGCCCAGTCAGGGGCAAATTTGCCCAGTTCTAATAAAAGTATTGTGCAAGTATTGTAAGTGTAACTACTTTGCGCCCAGGATTTTTTTATGATTACAAATGTACTGGTTATGCACCCTAAACACAAGGGTAAGACCAGGTCCTCTACCTATATCAAAATTACAGAACACTGTTTAAGAGGATCTCGACCTCCCCTTTTTTAAAAAAAAATATACATTGATTAAAAAATCTCAATGATCAAAGTCCTTTGTAAATACAATTGCTAATGATAGAAGTATCTTTCTAGAGAACCCCTTTAAGGGCAGAGACAGACCAGAAGACTTGGGGAGATTAAATCATCTCTTCATCGGGTGACTAATCTTCCCAAACTGTCTCCCTGCTGGCTAGAGTCTAAATCGCCAGCGGGATGGCACTTGGAGTGCTTAGTTTTCCGAAGTGGCCCGAGGTGCAACATCGTGCGACTTCAGAAAACGAAGCACTCAGAGTCCCATCCCACCGGTGATTTAGACTCTAGCCGGCGGGGAGGCAGTTTGGGGAGATTAGTCAGCCAAAGAAGAAGCGGCTTGTCACTGGGCAACTAATCTCCTCCAGTAGCTTTGTGTGCCCCTGCCCTAAGAGTAAATCGATTCAGTTACACACAAGATAAGCAATAATCTCATGTTTACCACTGGGTGGCATTGTGTCATACAAAGCACAAATTCAGTTGTGTCTGTTGTTGGCCGGCAGACACCACATGGCAGTTATTTTAGCAGGTATGTCGAGTGATGCTACATTTTACTGATGAAGTGTCTGATCGGGCTTCATAATGGAATTTGGAGACTTTTCACCCACTTTTCAGTTCGAAATGAAAACCATGCTAATAAGTCAAGCACCATATGTACAGAGTAACTAATGAAGTGGCACTGAAGAAAAATGACAGAATTCTACCAAGCTTAAACTTTGTAAAATCCAGGTCATGTTGTCAGAGACAAAGCCAAATACCAACATTGGGCTAGCTTCCAATTTAACCACATGGGGACAATATGAAAGCCACATAGCTCTGATTTCATTGGCTTCTCTTGCCAGAAAGACATCTGACAGATTTTATACCCCACCCAAGAGGTGCGGTCATTACCCATGTGTAAAACCCTATATGCAGCTGATGGTAGGTGTACAGGGCAAGGGGTCTAAGGGTAATTTTTTTAGTCAAGGAAGCCACAGGGTCAGTCCTGTTCTCTATCTGCTGGTAAAAACATTTTGGCTGTGTTTGTGCAAAGTCATAGCAGTTCTAGACATTAAAGGAGAACTAAAACTTAACTAAGATGTACATAGCTAGAAATGTTGTACATTATGTTTTGGGCTTCTATACCAGCCCAAGGCAAACACAGGCCTTTAGGCATAAAGTTATTTGCCTCTAAAGATGCCCTAGCAGCTCCCCATCTTCTTTTCTGCACGTGCCCTGTGTTGTTATCATTTACTGAGCTTAGGGACTCACTCACAATATATTGAATATATATATATAATATAAATGTCACAATATAAATCCGATTAGCAAATATTTCAGATTATTGGTACATGGCACCTCAGAAACTAGAACAATTAGAATCAGAATGTAATAATCAGCCCTGTAGCATCAGTTTCAATTATATGACAGGTACATCTCATTTTCTGCTTGATGATTTGCCCCAACCCCTAATCTTAGCTTCTCATCAGCTGCTCAAAGCACACTGAGCATGTGCATGTCACAGACACTCCTAACAAAATCCAAGATGGGAAACTCCTGTAACAAATTAATGATTGAAGGCCTGGATCATTACTGCAATAGAGATGTTGACTATTTGGTTCTGGTTCAATTACTTTATTTAAAATTACATTTTAGGGTTTATCTCTCCTTTAATATGTATTCATATAGCACCAACATGTCTTTTAGAGACAATAGCACACTTGAAACCTACTATATTCCATATGCCCATATCTACTTCTGACCAGAGCCACACCGGACCAAAATAAACAGGCAAGATATATTTTATCCTGTCTGTAATTTATTTGATACTGGAAAAAAAATGGAGATCCGGCAGCCAAATACAGTGACTGTAGAGGTGTAAGTGATATGTTGCTTAAAGCCGAGCATGTTGAAAATCACTTAGTTTCACAAGAAGGAAGGGCGATAAATGACTTTTTCCTTGAGCCTAATGGCAAAATAGATTTGAAGGAAGACACAACTGTACACTTACATTGCCATGCTCCATTATTTCATCTGATCCACTCATATATAGAATATGTGTCCTACCTATAATGAGCACAAGGTTTAATGTAAGCGCTCCTTCAAGCATTAGCCTTCTTTAATGCTCAACTGGCAGCAATGGGGAGGCTTAATATTGAACCATATAAGTAATATTTCCTAAGTCGGAACCGAAGACAGCTCTGTCAGCTATCCATAAAAATGAAGATGAGCCGATAATAACTTAAAGCCATTTATTAGGACAAATGCTAGTCTGGTAAAAACTCAATATCCTGGGTATCCCACGGGAAAAAATAAACGGAGGAAACTGATTTGTAGGATGATAGCCAACATTCGATAAATTAATTCTAACGCCTTCTCCTGAATGGTCACACACAGCTAAAATGTTATCAATGAAATGTAGGTGTGTTGGCACGGCACAGAGCTGATAGCTGAACTTCTGCCCCCATAAAATGAACAAAAAGCAACGTAAGGGCTGGGCATGATATTGCTTCTAAATAAAGTCTTGATTTGCACTTGCATGACTCATAGGATGTGGCACTGCCCATTGCAAATTTTTCAATGTGATAAAAGTATTAGTAATTGTTAATTGGCGTCCCACAAGCCAAGAGGAAATGCAAAGGAACTAGTTCCCCCTGCTTGGCTCTGATAAAGCTCTTACGGGAATTCAACCTCATCCCACTCCTGAACTCTTAAAAGAAAAACCATATATGTAAGAGAATGCGGAGTGGAAAGGGCAAGTCTTCTTGTAACACAAAAGAGCAAGTTGTGGGTGGGAGATTAGAAGGTTGAAAAAGGTCCCCACAGCAGATTATATAATTATAGGACCCGTTTAAAGGACCATGTTGCCATTACGTTATATAGTGAATAATGTACCCCTTATTGTAAAATATAAGAATATTGTAAGTCACCGAGTTCCCTGGCCATATACAGTAAAGGCACAAGGCCAAAGGTCGAATTTGTGCAACTCAGAGGTGACTTCTAATATCTTCATATTTTACAACAGGGGGTAAATTATTTTTTATAATTCAAGTTTCAGTGTGTCATGTGACATAAATTACATCACCAAGCACCGATTATAAATGACAGCATCACTAAACACCATTTATAATGATATAATTTCCAAGTTGCAGGTTCATGGCTCTTGTGTATTGTATGGTACCTATGTTGGTATAAATGTATGCCATCATTTCTGCCAAGAATATAAACATACTTGGCCAGATTACTATTGATGACATGACTGTATAAATATGTTTTCAATCATTTTAATCTAATCCCTACTTTTTACCTTGAAAGCAAACATCTGATTGGTTGCTGTCAGTTTTGTTCTACTTTATCCCAGTAGATTTATTAGACCTAGATCAATAAGGCTTGAGGAGTCTTTAAATACACAGCTGAAATATGAAATGCAGTATCTAGTTCCAGTCACCATGTTAACCAGTGATACCCTTCTCCTATTCTGCCTACCCCGCTCTATCCAAAACTCCCATTCATTTCATTTTGGGATATTTAATCAAGGACAGTCCTGAGAGGTAGAGTCCTGCAGCGGGTTGGGTACCTGCGGGTTACCCCCCCAAAAAACAGGTACCCTGCGGAATGAGGGTAGGATATTCAGATGCGAGTATAGATACTGGTCTGCAGGTCACGGGTCGCGTTGCGGGTCTCATCTAATTTTTTTATCTTATGTTATATTGTCAATATTTTAGTCCTTTTAAAATTTTTCTGTCCCCTGCCCACTTTTGAGGATGACACTTCCAGTTTGCAGCAACATTACTTCCTGTTTAATGGTGGTCAGCAGGTTGCTCGTCTTGTTGCAGATAAGACAGTTGCGGGTCTGGGTCAGGTAGTGGATCAAAGTGGGTAAATATACGGGTTGCAGTTTGGGTCTTGGGCTGCCGGTTGCAGGTTCTGGTCGGTTCTGGGTCCTAGAAATTGGTACCACACAGGACCCTACTGAGAGGCAGGCCAGGCAGGCTCCCTGGGCTACATGGCCAGCCACATTGCCTCCATGTGTGCACACAAATGTATGAGAGTGGCTGTGGAAACAAAAGAGCCCAGGCTAGAGGTAGGCAAAAGACTCTTCAAAAGGTACCTGTCTGATGCCCCCCCACCATTGTGCCTTAGGCTGGTGCCTCTTCTGCCTACCCCTAGTTCCAGCCCTGACAGTCTCACTAAACTAGTGACTACAGTGTAAGACCTACTGAGCTGCTGTGTGCATCCATGCTCTTTGTGTATGCCATATCACTATAAGATGGCATGCAGTAAGGATGTATTTTTATATTCTCCATTTTGAATTTTGCCTCTCTTTGGGTCTTAAAAGGTCAGTTCTGCATAATAATTTTGCCCAATCATTATTATTATCGGTGCTGAGGAGGAGGTATTTCCAGGGTTCCCTTAGTGTGCTGTGTTGACTCACTCAACTAACTTGACTTCACTAACATTATTTCAACACAAATTCATTGTTAAAAATTTCTGCTGCCCCTTGAGCATGATTTATTATTGAAAAACAGATTATAGCTGTTTTAAGAAGTGTGAGGCAAGCCAATGTCTGAATAGTGTTTATGCTCCCAAAAGACTGTTGAAGACTACCTGATCCATTTTTAAAGCAGCCCCAAGTAAACTAATTTTTCCACCCCTTCCACAGAATGGTGTCCAAAGACACCCCTTATATAGACTAGGGAACAGGAAGTACCCATTTCTGAATAGGAATAAATTCCTCAACCAAGGGCTGATTCACTTCCTCTCTATATTATATATCATTTTCTTAATGACAACATTATTTCATGTTCTTATTACTGTATCATCATGAACTGAATTATCAGTACTGGCATCCCTATGTCTTGGGCTTTATAATTCTTTAATTTTTTATTTATAGAATTCCCAACTAAGGATATGTTAGACTCTTTCCAGGTATGTGTGGTTTGGGAAGAGACACTATCACAAGTGTGTTCTAGACCCAACTACTCTGTAGACTGGCCAGCCAGGACGCCTTTCTAACCTTTCTTCATGGGCCTCTGCCTATCTTGAAACTAGATGAAGGTGCCAAGTTCTTCTATGCAATAAAAGTTGGAATCTTCCATTAATAGAAATCTCCAAATCACATGATCAAGTAACTTCTGCCCCAAGGAACTATTTTGGCCTCTGCAACAGTCACACACACAGTTGACTCACATTCAATTGAGAATCAATTGAACACATTGATATTAGCTCTTACAATCACAGTCCAACCGTTATCTAATGTATATACCATCCATTGCACTCTCATATTTGTATCTGTAGTCATTTCAAAAAGTAGTAAATGTTTCTCAGTTTTGTCATATTGGGGCCATGTTGTGCTGACTCTTCTTTGATGTCTGATCATGTGACACAAATGAGAGGGCATAACAGTACACCACCAAGGAATAGAAAAGAATGTAAGCATCTTTCTAGTCCTGCTTCAGCTATTTATTACTGTTTTAAATGCATTGTGGCTATGGTATCTACTATCAGCCATGATTAGGAAGGTCATTGTAAATGTAGGTTCTATCATGAGTTGTGAAACCAACAAAGAAGCAGCATGTCTTCACAATGTAACACAACACAACTCGAGGTTCTTAATTTGTTTATGTACTCTCAAAGTCACCCATATAGTCCTACCCTCAAAATAAACTTGACCACACTCACAAATATTTCTAATTTAGACAACTATGGGACCATTTGATAGATTTTAAATTACATATTCTCTGTATTTTGTAACTGCATGTGAAAGTCCTGTGGAAAAGAGAGTTATTTACAGAAATATACCAGTGTCCTGATTTAATCTCATCAAGAAACTTTGATCCTTCCTTGGCATATTTGAATTTTTCCAGTAAATTCTTATCATTGCAGTCATGTTTTTTTCCATGGACAAATAACTGAGCAGGAAATATGGGCTGGAACAGAACGATCCACAGAGCAATGCTGGAATAGGATTTTGTTATTATCGCACTTAGTGTTTTCTTTTATTAAACTGGACCTCATATTGCTCATAGTAAATAACATGACCTCATACTACTCACAGTTATAATAAAGAATAGATAATAGAGACATGCTATAATTTTCATTTTGAGGTTTGCACCCACCCCCCAAACAAAAAGTCTAATATTTTTAACTGAATGTTGGGTCCCAGTTCTGCTTTAAATAGCTATTTGTAAAGGCAGTGTAACTGATGCTTACAATATTAACACTGTTACTGCTGCATTATAGACATCCCAGAGCATACCTCCCAACTGTCCCTTTTTCGGAGGGACAGTCCCTCTTTTGACAGCTCAACCCGCAGTCCCTCATTTGTACTGGATTTGTCCCTCTTTTCTCTGCACTGAATAACCAGAAAAAGAAACAAAGTTTCTCACTTAATTGGCTTTTAGCAGAGAGCCCAGAACAGCTAACAGGTGCAAATAAGATACTTTGTAACAATTTTGAGACACAAAAACACAGTTTAGATAAGGAGAAATATTTTCAAACTTTCATAAACTGCCAAATTTTGTAAAACAAACATGGTAATTAGGGGGTGTGGCCACAGAAAGGGGTGAGGCCAAAAAATTGCTGCGCTACATGCGGGAAAAAATTTTTTGTCCCTCTTTTTACTTCCAAAATGTTGGGAGGTATGCCAACCACTACTACACTGTTAAATAGTAACAATGTACAGTGTATTCCATATGGGAACTGCAGTGAGGTCCAGTGAAGCCCTGTTTTGTGAATTAAAGTCCAGATTTTTTGTGCTTAAAGAAATGCACTAGCTCCTACCTTTTACTCAATGTTAGGTGGATTGGTCTAAAAACTTTTGGTGGACTAAAATCAACTAGTTTTTTTTTTCTGCTTCCTCTGTGGCCTCCCTTCTTGTAGGCCACAATGGGTACTCCTGTGCCTTCTCTCCTACCAGATGTGGAAAGTTCCAAACACCGAGCACGCACCACTAATGGCAGAAGTGCAGGTTTTCCAGCTCTAAGAGGTGTAGTTCTGATAATCTGTTTTTTTTTTCTCGAGCTAAACAGGGGAATTAAAGCTACACAGCACTGTGCAATATGTTGGCGCTCTATAAATACATGTTACTAATAATAATAATAACAATAATAATTATAATACTCCATGTTTGGTCCTTGGTAGAGGTAGTTAATTACATTGCTAGTTACATACATGCATTAAGGTGGCCATACACGGGCTGATAAAAGCTGCAGACAGACAAGGTTGGCAGCTTATTGGCCAGTGTGTGGGGCCCTCTGATGGGTTTCCCCAACAGATATATGGCCACAAATTGGTCAGATGATGATTGGGCAGATTTAAAAACCTTGTCAGAACAAGGACCACACCGGTTTGTTGATGCGGTCCTACTCCTACTACCCGCATTCCTGAGCTTGTGATCCAATCATTGGGCCCTAGGGCTCATGAATAGATCAGCCCCATATCGCCCGCTCAAGGTGTGCATATAAGTGCAAGATCCACTCATTTAGCAACCTCACCAAACAAGCAGATCTGCTCATTTATAGCCACCTTTATACAGGGAAATTATCTGTGCACTGGTAATCTAACTGATTGTCAATGTACTGTAGGACCACTAAGAGGGACACAGAAACAACTTCATTAGGTAACACAAACTACTTACTCCATCATGGAGATGAAACAATCATAAATGTGCATGGGAGTAGGCAGGGGCCAGACAAACTGTTTACTGTAGAGCCATGGTGCTTGTCCACAAATGAATGTGCTTTGTTCAAGGTTATTAAATTGTATGAAAAACAGACACATATTGGGATCAAATTTTATGTAGGTTTGTTTCCCCCAGTGTCAACATGTTTAAATGATAGTGCCTATAATTATGTTTGTGAGCACACGAAACGTGTTCGGACGATTAATGTTTGTGAAATAAAGTGAATTGATTTTACCGCTGCCTGGAGTCCTGTTGAGTGCGTGCTAATGGTTTTAAGGATCGATGTCTCCCCTATGCTGAGGGTTCGGGCGCAGCACCCGGGCCATCAAACAGGAGCGGTGAGTGACCCATATTTCTGTTTTTGGAGAAGTATTGATAAGTGGAGGGTTCCGGGCAAGTGCACCCGAGCAAAGCTATAACTGCAGTTTGTAATATTGACCGCTAAAGAGAAGACTAACTAATTATACGCAGGGGGTTGGAGCACCCCTGCTCTTCTATTCGATTGTCCAGTGCCTAGTCATAGTCATTCCAAATGATATCAGCGTATGATTATGAATTGAAAATAAACTGGCTCTTTGAGAAGTAAGCCCCAGAAGATTACACATAGATTGATGGATAGATAGGTCAACATACGGCCACGCACAAGGATTCAAGGTATGTTTTGTTATATCCCTTGAAATAAAACCTTTATGTTACTGGGTAGTATAGCCAAGGTTTAAAAGTGATTCCTGATACTCTTCTGCTAATGGTATAGCTGGAAAGGAATACTCTGCAGAGCTCTATATGGTTACTAGGTCAAACAGCCCCAGACAAAAACTATGAAGTTCTGGATGTCCACCTCCTATAGTTCTGTAAATTAATTTCTTGTTGGAAAAATATCTTACCTCCATCTCTGAGAAGTTCACATATAAGGTTTACTCATCCGAAAGTTGCACATGTAATTTATTATAGTTTTGTGGTTACTGGTATGTTGGTTTAACTTCAAGCCTGTGTTTGTCAAGCAATGTTTCATGATGTGAACAATGAATGTCCTATCCCTACAAATACTGGATTACACGCCCTATGATACATTATTCATACCTTAACAGCTGTTGTAAGTTATTTTTAGAGAGTTTTCTGCTTGACATCGTAAAATTGGTGACCTAGAGTGAACATTATTTTAGCTGAACATTTAACTTAAAAAAAAAAATAATAATATAGCAAACACATCTCGTATGGAAACAAGTCAAAAATCTCCTACTGTGATTTAGTAAATTTTCAGGAATTCTTCTACCTTACTGCCAGATGAAGAGACAAAAGGTTCCTTTTTATGCGATACAGAAAGCAGGTGCAATCGGCAAAAGGAACAATTTTTATGATGAGTTGCATATATTTATGCCAGAATTTTCACTTACATTTCCCAATGGGAACTAAGAGTTCTGTTAACAATGAACTACATTAAGACAATAGATCCCTTATATATAGATATTTGCTAAGAGGGAAACAATTATTCTAGAACTCTTCTCTTCCTGTTCTTTCTTGCCATAGCAGATTACATATTTCAGTGCTAAAGCTACTCCCCCAGTCCCAGTTTGTTTAAACCAACAAGTTTAATGATATCTTGGTTTGGGATTCGGCCAAGATTTGGCCTATTAAAGCAGGATTTGGATTTGCCAAAGTCCAAGTGCCTGGCCAAATCGAATTCAAAAAATCATGTAACTTTTTATCACAATAACAAGGAATTCAAAAATGTTTTACTCTATTTCCCACTTGTTTCCCTAATTTACATATGAAAGTTAGGGTTTGGACTAAAATAGTGGATTTGGGGCATCCCTATGTCAATGTATTGGAAGATTTAAATGTACTCTAGCCAACTTTGGTAGTAAACTCCTTATAAATGATTGGCTTGCTAAATACAATATTAAAACTTACATTAACTAATCTTTTGAGAACTAGGAACAGACAGAGTCTGCTGTTGAGTTGTTGACTACTCAGTTGTAGGGGTTAGCAGATCTTAAGGGAGGTGGCATGTCTTCTGTAGAGGCAGTTAATATACTGTAAGTGCAATTTCTTTTAAACTTATTTTGGTTTTAATTTTGAATACTGGATTTAAAAACATTGCTTGGGAGGTTGATTAATAATATTTACTTTTGTTATATTTTTATGTTGATTGGGAACA
This sequence comes from Xenopus laevis, assembly GCF_017654675.1. Classification (NCBI taxonomy): domain Eukaryota; kingdom Metazoa; phylum Chordata; class Amphibia; order Anura; family Pipidae; genus Xenopus; species Xenopus laevis. The sequence goes on from NC_054373.1 coordinate 16,500,568, forward strand.
GGGGTAAGTGTGTCATACACAGCAGCAGGGTGGAGGCATCACAACTTATTGGCCATTGGCATATAATGAAATTGGGCTCTGCTTACTTAGCTATTTTTTTGAATTTTTTTTTCCAAATTTTCCTGCCATTTGAGAAACTCATTCAAATTAAGCCGAATATTTAAAGCTTTGTTGCAAATAGTTTTTTTCCCACCAGTTAACATGATCACGTTTTTCTGATTAAAGTTTTTTTTAAAGAGTTTGTTGTGTAGTGAAATAGGTAGCATATTATCAAAATATAGTGGTCACATATTTCCTTATATACAATATGTCAGGGATCTCCAACCTTTTGAACCCGTGAGCAACATTCAGAAGTATAAGGAGTTGGGGAGCAACACTAGCATGAAAAATATTCTTGGGGTGACAAATAAGTGTTGTGATTGGCCATTTGGTAGCACCTATGTGGAAAGTCAACCTACACTGCGGTTCTGTTTGGCAGTACACATGGTTTTTATACAACCAAAACTTGCCTCCAAGCCTGGAATTCAAAAATAAGCTCCTGCTTTGAGGCCACTGGGAGAAACATCCAAGGGTTTGGAGAACAACTTGTTGCTCACAAGCTACTGGTTGGGGATCACTGCAGTATGTGCTCTTCCAGTGGTTGTGTATTTTGACTCTGCTCTTCAGTTGCAATCTACCTCTAGCCACATTCCAGCCTTCTGTACAACAGAAGTTGGACAGCATTGTGCTTGAGTATATTTTTCACTGTAACTATAACTGCTTTACTGCTTAATAAAAGTCACTATACAATCATTTTAAATTTTTTAATGGGTTTGTAAGAAAAGGCACTAAGTTTGCCCGGGAACAGTAATTTACAGCACCAATCAGCAGGTAGCATGTATTGTAAATATCTTATTGGTTGCTATGAGTTACTGCTCCTGGGCAAAGGTAGTGCGTTTTTATAACATATGAGGTATATGTATATCTCAACCGTTGCCTTTATTAACACAAGCCTATTTCAATGGGGGATAGGGTGTGGCCACAAGCCACATTTACCATATGCCTCTGTTATTTTATAACAAAAAGATAGAAGATACCATGGTCTTACAGTCCAAGGGTGATAGTATAGAACCAAACGGGACAAGTCATGAGTTCTCAGAGCCTGTACAGCGAGATGCCATAAATCAATTCCAGATGAGACATTCCTGCTGAGATCAGCACAAGTCTTCAAGGTATAGTGTCTCTTTAATCTCACTAAAATAAAAACATTCTACAGTCTTCAGCATCTCATAAAAACGATATACAACTTGGGGTATTGCATTTTAAAGGATTACTTAATGTTTTTCAATAAAAGTCAAAACCTAAATCAATAGTTTCGGCATTCTATTTCACATCCTGAAATAGCAAGAAATAGACAGAAATAAAAACTCAGCTAAAATTGCCAGAACAGGGGAATTTTTTTCAACCACTCCAGATTATGAGATTTACTGTATTACACAAATAGCCACATGCTTTTCATTTAGTGAAACTGACCCAATCTCTGACGCAGGTGAAGTCATATTTTCTTCGCTCGGCAGACAGTAAATGAGGCCATCATATCCTTGTTGAAATGCCAATCATTCTTTTTATTTCCGTGGCATGATTGTAAACCTTTCAGAATACATATTTTTTACCAGATATTGTAAGAAACAGACAGCCGTAATTAGATAACTGCAACAGGATTTAACTGATTTGAAAACTCTACAAAAGCTCACAGAAAAGCTAGCCTCTATGTATATATCATTAGGATCTGTAGAAGACAAATGCTTGATTTTAGGACACAACAATCGGAAATCTAATGAAACCTGAAAAATACATGAACATGAATAGCATGAAAGTCAGTGTACGTAGCCTGTTTCCTGGTCTGGAGAGGGATTCAAAATAGGCCCTGGCATTTTAAGTATACAGTGGACCAAGCAGCCCCCCAAAGACCCAATACATTTTGACTGCCTACGGCATCGGACAGGGGGCCCTTCAGGCATTTGCCAGAATGCACAGATTGCCAGTCTGGGTCTGCCTGTTTCCATTTAGTCTGTATTGTAGTGTTTGCCTCTTGACTATCAGGCTAACCTAAGAACATGCCAAAGTGTTTTTATATCATCATTAGCCAATAAAGCACTTTCGGCATCTATAATCACTTATCCAGTGTGCTGCTGATTCTTCACTACGTACCCTGTATATACAGGTATGCGATTGTTATCCAGAATGCTCAGGACCGGGGGTTTTCCAGATACCGTATCTTTCTGTAATTTGGATCTTCATACCTTAAGTCTACAAGAAAATCATGTAAACAACATTAAATAAACCCAATAGGCTGGTTTTGCTTCCAATAAGGATTAGTTTTTAGTGATGAGCGAATTCATTGCGACTAAAAAGTCGCTGAGACAAAAATGTTGCAGAGACAAAAAAGTCGGCATAAGAAAAAATGACCATTGACTTTAATGCATTTGGACGAAAAAGTCACCTGAAGAAAAAACGCCCATTGACTTTAATGCATTTGGATGAAAAAATCACCATAAGAAAAAACGTCCATTGACTTTAATGCATTTGGATGAAAAAATCACCATAAGAAAAAACGCCCATTGACTTTAATGCATTTGGATGAAAAAATCACCATAAGAAAAAACGCCCATTGACTTTAATGCATTTGGACAAAAAGGTCACCATACAATAAAATGCCAATGACTTGGATGCATTTGGAGTGAGAAAAATTTTGCACGCGTAAAAATTTGTCTTGCGTAAAAAAAAAATGTTGACACCCATCGTCTGCAATGCGCTTCACGAATAGTGATACAGTGAAAATTCACAAATCACTATTAGTTATGTTTTAGTTTGGATCAAGTACAAGGTACTGTTTAATTACTACAGAGAAAAAGGAAACCAATTTTAAAAATTTCGATTATTTGCTTAAGATGGAGTCTACGGGAGACAGCCTTTCCGTAATTCGGACCCTTCTGGATAACAGATTTCCGGATAATTGATCCCATACCTGTAAGAGGCTTGAGGCAGTTTGGGTGAAACATTTCAGCACCTGGTACTCTCCCCGTCTTCCTGACCAGATTGTGCACTCACATACTTTATGGGAAGGTGTCATGGGGCACATTTACTAAAGAGTGAATTGTGTTTTTCTGACAAATATCATCCCAGAGAGAACTGTGTGTGAAAAGCCAGTAGGGAACCCCAGTAGCAGAAACAAACTCTATTTGGAGTTCTGAAAAGTGGGTCCTTGTCAGGGTTCTATATACCAAAGTGTGCTCTTCTCAGGCACGGAAAGCCAAAGGAGTCATTCTTAGGAAGAAACTGCCACATACGTGGATATTCCCCCCAACTGCTCAGATATAAAACCATCTGCATTAAGCTGGCTATAGACGCAAAGATCGGGTCGTACAAATCGAAGATTCGTACGATTTTCGGACCGTGTGTGGAGAATTGCGACATTTTTCGTCCAGCAGAGATTGGTCGTTTGGTCAATCGGACAGGTTAAAAGATTTCTGTCGGCTGGCGTTAATATCTCTGCATGTCTTGCAGATCGTACGAAATTCAGTGGGAGACTGTCACAAGCTTTTGTCGGACATAACTTTCGTACGATTGCTGTCAGGGGCAGAACATCCGCTCATCTGTTGTTTTACTACTATTATTTATAATGGTTAGTGGCAGGTTGGGAGATGGGAAAGTCGGATCGTTCGAGGATTCTAATGATTGGATCTTTGCATCTATGGCCAGCTTTATTCTATGAAGTTGTTCATGGCTGGCAGGCTGTATCTCTCATGGTTATTCAAATATACACTGTCCTGCAAATAAACCCACCAACCCTTGTGATTGTGGATCACTCACACAGGAAAATAAACAAAAAAAAAAAAACAACTGTGTTTTGTGTTATTTAAAAATGCTTGTGCATACATAGATGTATTGTCTCATTGAATATTCAAAGCTGTGTTTATACATTTTTTGCTTTATTATTGTTTTATGTAAAAAAAAAGGAAATATTAAGATTGGGGGACCCTGGATTAGGAAGATTGGCAAGCACTTACAAGCTGACAGTCACCAAATAAAGACTTCCAGCAATCACATAGTCGTGTCAGGCAGAGGTCTGCACACATCTGCCCATTGTAAAGCTGGAGATTTAGAACAGATTTTACCATTGCCTGGCAGCGCTGAGTAACCACAGGATGCAGCCCATAACCGTGGTACTCATTACATGCTGCACTTGTAAAACATCACAAGGGACCAAAATGTCATGACTTTTGGTATGTTTTAATAAAAAAGCTTTTTTTTAATGTCAGTAAAATGTGGCCGTGATTCATCTGAGCTATGTTACCAAACAGGCTATGAACGAAGAGTTTTAATCAACCTCAATAAAGCAATATATACTGTATATAAATATATATATTCAAATTCTGGCTATGGAAGCAGCACTGCAGTGCCTATAGCATCTACTGTATGTGTGGGAAGTAACAATGTACATAGTACACAGTATTTATAGTGCTACTCAAACTCTGTTTCTGTACTGAGAGTGAAAACAGAGCAACCCGTAAACTCGTGGATGCAATGATCCTAGGAATCTGTAGAAAAAAAACATTGCATTGTGGGTACAAAAAAACTTCCATCCAAACTCAGTGGCGCAACTAGACCCCTTAGGGCCCTGGTACAGAAACTTACAACTGGGCCCCCCTAACCCCTGCCACTCCCCACCCCCACACATTGGACTTGAACACAGCATTACTGACCTAAACAAACTCAAGCCAGGACCATTAGAGCTTCTCACAGGCTCGCAGCAAACATCTCAGCGGCTCCTTATAGGAGGAGGTGCTTCCTGCTCTAATTACGCCCACATAACCTAATAAGGCGTGGCCTCGCTGTTAGTCTCCAACTCCTGCGTTCTGATTGGTCTATATTATTGGAATGGAGGGAACGCCTAGAAGTCGCTTGAGTTGGAGAGTTGGTGGAGATCTGTGCCTCAGTCTGAGCCAGACTGGAAAGGGAAGGGCTTGCTGGTTTTGGCTCCTATCAACTGTGGATCGCTAGGAAGGTTAGGACTCATTAGGACCATACCGTGTGTGTTTGGAAGATTGGCGCCAAAAGAGAACTGTTTGCACACCTTCCCGCTCTCTTTGTGCACATTTTTCAGCATCGGGTCCAGAGTAATGGGGATTGATGCACAGGAAATTTTAGAAACTACTGTAGCTTCTGTCAATCACCAGTGCTTCTGAACCAATGCGAGTGTGGTTGGACAGCTTGCCGCCCCCTAAAATTTTGCAGCCCTAGGCCTGGGCCTTTGTGGCCTTTCCACAGATAGGCGCCTGGTGGCATTTATTTCCATACAGTCCCAAAAGCATTAGTGAGGTTGGAAACTGATATCAGGGATCAGGACTGGTTCACAGTTGGCTTCCAATTAATACCATAGGACTTCAGTTGGGTTGAGGTCAGGGTTCTTTAACTCCAATCTCAGCAAACCCATACTGTACAGACTTCATTTTGTGCATAAGGACAAGATAGAACCTTCCTAAACTTTTGCCACAAAGTGCACAGAATTGTTTAAGATTACGGTTCAAACAACAGAAAACAGACTTATCTTGGGAAAATTGTATTTTATTATATTTCTCAAACAGACTCCAAAAAATTACTTATCCAAATCCAAAGAAAACGTTTAGTTCTTTTTTTCCCTGATAAAACTATTTTAGACTCAAGAATACCCTCGAAAACTCAACTTTTTTGTGGAAAACACAACTCGACCGTTAATAAATCTGCCCCTTGAAGTTAGCAAGTTTTTTTTCCCTCAGTCGTTGGGTACAATATTTGTGTAGTTTGGCTAAAATGAATAAAGACCTTGCCATGTACATTTGCTAGACATGTTTCTATAAATTGCTGCAGTTCTGGACTTTATATCTAACATGAACTAGGGATATTTTGTTTGTGGCATATGTCCAGCAAATATAAATTTGTTTCCTCCAAGCCACAACATTTTTTATTAATGTTTTTAAGGCACCATTTGTTTAATATTTCCACTTGACAGATAGGCATAACATCCAGGTAGTTTATTAGATCTGCTCATGTAAAACACGTCATATTGGCTGATGGTCTTTAAGAATGCGTCAGGTCAAATTTCTTGTGTCAGCCCTAACTGTCTTCCCTTATGAGTTATAACAGAGTGTACGAGTAACCTGCAAACTTCCAAACGCACATGTTCCCATTCCAAGGCAAGACATAATCAAGCAAAAATTATGTTACAAGTAAAAGCTAGTAAAAGACATAAGCTCTTACTATTTGTAGTTAAGTACTATTCAGTTTGATGTCTTAGTAAGATTTATACCAACATTAACTGAAATGATTGTTTTCTTGTATCATAAATCGTTTCTTAGAAATGCTGGTTTCTCTGTGGCTTCATGCTCTGATGGACCTCTAAGATTTCACATGTACATTGTGGGGCTGCTCTTATAGGTTTTAAGGGGTGGTCACCTTTAACATAACTATTAGTATGTTCTAGAATGGCTCATTCTAAGCAACTTTTAAAATGGTCTTCATTTTTTCTTTCTTATACAGTAGTTTTTAATTTTTTGTCTTATTCTTTTGACTCTTTCCAGCTTTCAAATGGTGGTCACTGACCCCATCTAAAAACAGATACTCAGTAAGGTTATACATTTAGGGGATTATGTATAAAAACTCAAATTTTGCTGTTTGGGCTTTTAAATTTTCAAGATTTACTATACCCTGAAGCAGGGTCGCTCCACCAATGAGGCAAATTGAGGCTCTCGCCTCAGACGGCAGCACCCCTCTAGGTACCAGGGGCGGCTAAAAAAACGGAAATTCTGCTCTTATAGCGCAGAGAGCGCAGTTAGGCTCTCTGCGCTAGCGTACTGGCCCTCTCTGCTGCTCTTGTGGACCCCCCTGGACCCCCTCAGGCCCAAAAAGTTAAGCTCACGGTGGAGGGGTGCCCTGAATCTGGTAAAAGTTAGAATCTAAAAAAACTCTGTATCTGTCACGACCGGCACCCAATACCAGAACAAGTGCCAAGCACCCTGGTCTTGGCTCGGCTTCACCAGTAGTGTGACCACCGTTGGGCTTCGGGAGGAGCCCTCAGCTTACTTGGGTGCCACCTGGACTTAATGAGGGGTACAAGGCGAGATGTTCTGGCTGGCAAAGGGGCATGGCTGTTAGCAGAGTCTTTTGGGCCAAAGGCAGAAGGATGGTCAGACAGGCTGGGTAGAGGGCTGGGTCGAGGCAGGCGGATATCAGAATCGTCAAACAGGCAAAGGGTCAAACCGGGTGATCGAACAAAGGCTTAAGCAGAAGAGTTGTCGTAGGCAGGCAAATGTCAGGATACAGAATGGAGAGTAGTCAGGAAGCAGGCTGGGTCAAAACACGGATAATCAGATCAAATCAGAATACAAACACAAGGCTCAGGAAACCACCAGAACTTAGTTCTATCACGGGCAATGTCTGTACACTGAATTGCCCTTAAATAGGATTAAAATTTCACGCCAAAAACGCGCTGGCGCAAGCACGCCAGCATGCCTGTGCCTTTATGAGGCGCGCCACGCGTGCCATAAACCAACATGGCGCCAGCGTTAGGGACCATGCGGCGGGCGTCCCCGCCGATGTGCGGCGGGCAACCCTGCCGCACAGGTATCCTTACAGTATAAAACCTGTTGAGGTCCCATAGAAGTCAATGGCAGATGCACCTTTTCCAATTTGAAGATATCGTGGTCTGCTCTGGGTTTTATATGATAATCCAAAAAATTCTGCGTTTTCGTGGAAACATTTGCGGAATAATGGATTTTTGCCAATATTTTGCTGAAAGCATTGGAGACAATGTGGTTTTTTTTTGCAGCATTTTTTCCCTTATCAAATGCATTAGAGCCAACAGGCTTTATTCCCACTTTTTTGCTTCAAATGCATTCTAATCAAAAGGTGTTCTTGCGCCAGATACACTGGAGTCAATGGGCATTTTTCTTGCGCTCTTTCTTGCATCAAATGCATTGGAGTCAATGGATTCTTTTTCTCCAATTTATTTCAGATTTTCTTTTCAGTGAAACAATAACTTCACAGACTGGAAATTAAGGCATTCAAACTTTTCAGTACAATGTGCCCCAATTTGTGTCAAAATGCAAGTGTAATTGTTGCAGCAAGTACCCTGGAATTGTCAGGAAAAATGCTGCATCATTTGTACAAAAACAAAATGGTCCATTTCCATTCACGACCAAAGTTGCTCCTCCACAAGTAAATGGTCCTTTATATTTAGATACTAACATAAGTGGTTACATGTTGGCTGCTACCTTTATTAGCAAAAAATTGCAATGAAACGCTTGCACTTTGTAGCTGTGCTGATTGGTAAACATGCTGAAAAAATACTTCTTTGAAATGAAAAATATCTTGTGGAAAAACATACTAAACTGATTATGTCCACAATTACTCCACCACTGCACAGTTTTGTAACTACCTCTGTCGCGTATATAAATAATATTTAGCATTTTTCGAAATTTGCCGTTTCACGATAACTCTGTTTACACAATCAGTGTAGAATTTCAACTAATCGTTCCTAAAACTGAGACTTAGGGGTCTTGGAAAATGTTTTCTTAAAACCACTCAAAATTGTCTGCCATTACTTGTAATCAACACAAGGGGCTATTAGAGTATTGGTATATTCCTGAATGTATCAAGTAGCTTTAAAAGAGGGTAATTTACATTTCTTAATCAGAAACTAACAGCCATATGGTGGGGATATGAATTATATAGTTAGAGAATTTCTCTCACAAACAAGGGAAAGTTGTGCTCACCACTAATTTTTAAAACCATTAAGCGGGGGTGCAATGAGGCTGTGACCACAAAATACATATAGACAATTACACTCTGCACTCAACCCATTATCAATATATTTAAGACATTGAGACATTTTGTGCATACTGCTACTGAAATGCCTTGCCCTTTAAACAAAAGAGGGATTGTTTGTCCATATATTGCAATATATTTAAGCTGGCCAACTATGTCCCTAAGTCATCCCATATTTGTCCAGTCCTACACTCAAATTGCATCTGATTCATTAAGAATTCTATTGCTTCATTATACATTTTACAAAGGGACTAGGTATTACCTGCAACTTAACTTGCTGCTTTCAAAGTAAACCTCCATACTTGGCTGCCCTTTTATTAGACACCAGTGGGATCACCTGACTATAGCTGGGAAGGGTGGGAGCTACAACACAGAGCTGGTCACTGCTCCTGTATAAACTATAACAAACAAGGGAAAGTTATGCTCACCACTAATTTTTAAAACCAAGTAGCTGTATGCACAAAATGTCTTAAATATATTGATAATGGGTTGAGTGCAGAGAATTTCTCTCAGTTTGGTGAATGTCCCTCAAATTATAAAGCAAAGAATAGGAGGCTCCCAACGTGTTAAACACATTAATGTTGTTGCTATGTGGTGCAAGTTGTTAGGATAGGTCTGTGATCTATCACCACGGACATTATTCAGGAACACTGAATGGGCAAGACCAGTTAGATATGGATTCACAGAAGACAAGATAAGCATTTAGTCCCAATGTGTAGAAAGACCACAAAGCTGAGGCAAGTTGTTAATGGTGTCTGGTGGACCCAGTAATCATTCATCTGTTTTATAATGAGTTTAGCAAGGATAATCTGATACAAGCTGTACAATAGACATGACCTGGGTCAAAAATATAACTCACCGACATTCTAATCGTTCTGACTTTCTGAATTAGATCTTATTTTATTCGCCATGCCAGAATTTGCTCTAATACAAACAGAAATCTATCTTGTAGAACTGTTTTAAAGATTCAGATTCAAAAAATTCAAATTTCGAGCTATTTTTATGACTATAGAATAGTCCAAATTTGATTTGAATTTGAAAAAAATGTAAAAATTGGATTTTGAAAAATATAAGTTTATTTGGGGAAAAACTTAAATTCGAATTTGATCGAATGCGCTATTACTTCGATTCGTATGATTTGATTTAGGCCGAATATGGACCTATTTGATCAAAAATTTACCTATTTGGCCAATAAAAAACGTTGTCTTAATTCCAGTTGGTCTTTTTGAATTCAAATTTTGAAGTTTTTCAAATTCAAAATTCGACCCTTTATAAATATGCCCCCCAGAGAGATGTATTATCAGTTAAACAGTTCTCAAGTGGGGATGTGCTGAGAGAGAAAGAGACTTTGGGGAAGAGGGATAATGGGAGAGGGCTGCAAAGAGACAGATTGCTTTGTTGGAAAAATGGGAATTAATGGTAATGCATTGAAAGTAGGGATTCACCAAATCCACTATTTTGGAACCCCCAAATCCTTTGTGAAAGATCTGGCCAAATACTGAACTGAATCAGAACCGTAATTAGCATATATAAATACAGTAAGTGCATGAAAGGGAAAAAGAAAACTGCACGGAGGGTACAAATTTTTAAACTGCCTTGTTTTGTGATGAAAAGTCACTTGATTTAAAGTAATCAGATTTGGTTCGGCCAGAGACTCGAAGGGGTATATTTATCAAAGCGTGAAGTTAGAGATCGCCACAGTCCTTTAGAGTGAAATTCTGCCACTCTCCATTCATTTCTATGGGGGTTTTTCTCATTAATAAATACTCTTTTAAAAATCCCATAGAAATTAATGGTTAGTGGCGGAATTTCACTCTAGAGAACTGTGGTGATCCTAACTCTTACATTGGATTGAGTTGGCATTGCGTTTTTGGGGCATCTTACTACTTGGACTGTGGTGATCTCTTACTTCACGCTTTGATAAATATACCCGTTAGATTCAGCCTGGGCCAGCCTGACACCTATGGGATCAGGTTCGGGCGGGTTCGGATTGACCTCAGCACTTCCTTTGACATCATTAGCGGGGGGGTCAGCGCAGGCCTATACATAGATGGGGAGGAGGTGGATGCGGGCGGGCTCAGGTTGTTGAGGGTGCGGGTCATTTTTGGGTCAAAAGACCCAACCCTACGTGACTACTAAGCAGTCTTGAAAATTTGCATTTAATAATTTGCTATCTATAATATTTTTGGTCCCAATGAGCTCTTACATACTCTAAACTACTTGAACTAGGATCCATACATGGGAAGTCCCACTCATTGTCCAAACAAAGAACATTTAAGCACAAAACATGACCAGTCTTAATAGAATAACTCACCGAAGTAGATCAGTGGCCCAGGTGCTCCTGCCCTAGGCCTTCAGCTCAAGGGAGCGGATAATCCGTATGCAGACAAACAAATGTTTGTGCAAGGCACTCTGGTATGCCACGTATGGATCAGACCAAAAGATAGATACTAATTGAAAACCTTAATTATAAAAACATCTCTCGTCTGACGCGTTTTCTGTCACTAGGACAATTAGTCATAGGCTTAAGTCCCACTCATTGAATATTGTTGCCAAGCCAGAAGATATTTGACTTTGAAGTGGAAGACCAAAGAGGGCAAAACTATGTCACTAGTTCCAGATTGTGTCCTTATCTGATGGAATTTTTTTGACTTTCTCCATCAGTATCTGATATCCTGCTCAAATATCGAAAATCATCTTTTGCACACATTTTTTTTAAGCTTTGGATGGGTTCAAGCCAGTTATGTGTCTGTCCTTTCCACGTGTTGTTGTGAGTACTGGTGTTATATAACCTGTACAGCTTAGAGGAATCATATTTAAATAATGATGTCATTTGGCCAAAATGTCAAGACGTTGTTATGTGAAAATACTGATTTAATCTCCCAGTGTTAGGTGTATGTCCTATCCGACATCATCCCCTCTTAGGTGTTCATCTAATGGCCTCAAACAGGAAATGCCCTGAGGCACATACTTCCTCCATTAATATTTCTGCACATAAACAGCAGGATAGGAACTTACAAATACATTGCTCATAGAAAGAATAATCATCATCACTCTTTGTAGTGTTTCCAAAACCAAATCTTGTAAAATTGTGGGATACAATATAATAAAACAGGTTCTGAACCTAAGCTACAAAAACGGGCCTTCATGTTGCTTAGAGTAATAATGTTCTACTCTATAAAGAACATTCTAATCAAAAGGAGGTACCTCATTAATTCTAGTCCAATTCTTTGGTCATGAGGTCCCCTAAGAAAAAGAAAGAGAAACTGACTATTAATATTAACAACCTTCCTTTGCTAATCTTGAGAGCTTAATATCTTTAGGGACTCACCAGCTGGTGAGGGAAAGTCATAAAACAAGCCAATTCTTGAGCTTAGCCATGTACAAAACCAAGTTTTAAGCACTGTATGGTCACAGTTAGGTCACTGTATGACCCTAAACTGACATCTGCCAAATGACTAATTACATCTGGATGCAGGAAAATAGAACATCCTGCAGGAGATTCACCTAAATCAAATGAATGTCATTACTAGATGAGGTCACTTCTCTGGATGTGAGGGCAGAAATACTACTACTCACTCATACTTAAAATATCAATTTCTGGAAAGAGGCCCTTTAATTTAACAGAAAATTGGGGCTCATTTACCAATGTGGCCATGCATCTGTTTTGCCCTTTACTTTGCATGTCACTCATCAAAAGGGAACTAAACTCTAACGAAAGAAGTTGGGCAGAAATGTTGTACACAGAGGCTCGTTTATAAACATTGGGCAGATTTGCCCTTGGGCAGTAACCCATGACCCAGTTTTTTTTAGCCAGCTGCAGGTTGAACATTGAAAGCAGTGATCTGATTGGTTGCCATGGGTTACTGCCCAGGTGCAAATTTGCCCGGTGTTTATAAATAAACCCCCTCATGTTTTATACTTCTACATCAGCCCAAGGCAACCACAGCCCTTTAGCAGTAAAGATATGCGTCTCCAAAGATGCCCCAGTAGCTCTCCATCTTCTTTTCAATGCACATGCTCTGTGCTAATGTCACTTACCTGAGCTTGGGGGGCCGATGCACAATATACTGTATATATAGAATATAAATGTCACAATATACTGTAAACAAATAATTCAGATTATTAGTACATGGCAGCTCAGAAACCGGCAGAAATAGCATCAGAATTTAATAATCAGCCCTGTAGCATCGGCTTAAATGACAGACCTAATTTTCTGCTTGATAGTTTACAACAACCCCTTAGTAGAAATGGGCGAATTTGTCCTGTTTCACTTTGCCGAAAAATTTGCGAATTTCCTGTGAAATTTGGGATAGTTCGAAAAATTAGCGAGACACAAATTTTGCCACTCCTGTCAATTTTGATTCTGGCGTGAAAGTCAATGGGCGTCCAAATAACGTTGATGCGCACTGGTTTTGACGCAATCGACTTTTCCGACACGACACAGGTGAATTTTCTCTGCAGTGTCACAAATTAATTCGCTGGTGGCAAAATGCAGAAATTTGCCACACATTTGTGCCTGGTGAATTTATTCGTTCATCACTTAGCTTCTCAACAGCTGCTCAGAGCCCACTGAGCATGTGTGTGTCACAGACACTCCTAACAATATCCAACATGGGAAACTCATGTGACAACTATGAAGTCATGGATTATTAAAGAGATGCTGAACCCTTAATCTGCTTCAGTAAATTCAGTATATCAAAAATAGCATTTACAGCCATATTTATTTTTAGGGATTAGTTCCTCTTTAATCAGGTTGAATGGGCACATGCTATGCTCAAATTGTAGTGAGTGTGTATGGTTCAAAGTACTGAGCAGCATTACATTTCCTACAGTTACAGTTTTGTGCCCATTTTTGTACTTCTGCTTGCATTATGATATAAGCCAGTCCCCTGTATTTAAAAAAAACAACCCACAAAGTTTGCCTAGATGCAGTAGTCGATAACCAATAAGATGATTGCTTCTAAACAGATATCCAGTAAATGCTACCTGCTGATTGGTGCTATCAGGGCCACCATTTGAAATCACGGGGCCCCGTACAACAATTTTCGGGGCCCCCTCTGCTCACAATCGTCATTTTCTGTCTCCAGCTACATTTAGGGGCAGATTTATCACGGGTCGAATTTCAAGTTATTTAAAACTCCCATGAACTCGAAATTCGACCAATTTTCAAAAATTCGAATTTTTAAAACTCGGGTGAATGGGATCTACCTGCAAAAAAAATTTGATTTGAGTTTTTTCTCCAAAAAAAAAGTGAATGTCAGGAAGGCAGCAAACAAATCCAAATTGATCCCAGGATGTCCAATTCGAGTTCTTAAAGGGCCAATGATACATTTCAAAAATCAAATTTGAATTTTTAAAAAAACACAAATCTAATTTTAACAATTCTCTAGTCGAATGTGACAGTTTTGTCCATAAAAAACTAGAAAATTCTAATTCGAAATCTGAACTCAAAATTCTAGTTTTCACTTCGACCCTTGATAAATCTGCCCCTAACAGTTGAATGTAAATTGCAAAAGTTCGCAGAAAAGCACTCTTAGGGGCCGATTCACAAAGGGTCGAATATCGAGGGTTAATTAACCCTCGATATTCGACTGGGAATTAAAATCCTTCGATTTCGAATATCGAAGTCGAAGGATTTTAGCGCAAATAGTGCGATCGAACGATCGAAGGATTATTCCTTCGATTGAACGATAAAATCCTTCTAATCGAGCGATTCAAAGGATTTTAATCCAACAAAAAAAGTTAGCCAAGCCTATGGGGTCCTTCCCCATAGGCTAATATTGAGTTCGGTAGCTTTTAGATGGCGAACTAGGGGGTCAAAGATTTTTCTTAAAGAGACAGTATTTTGACTATCAAATATTCGAATGGTCGAACGATTTTTAGTTCGAATAGTTCGATTCGAAGTCATAGTCGAAGGTCGTAGTAGCCCATTCGATGGTCGAAGTAGCCCAAAAAACACTTCGAAATTCAAAGTTTTTATACTTCGAATCCTTCACTCGAAGTTAGTGAATCGGCCCCTGAGCAACGTTACGTAAATTTTTGAAGGGTTTGCATTACCATTAAAAGTGAAAAATGTGCTTTGTCTTGTATGAAAGAAGCCTTGTTACTGAAACTTTGCACCCTTTTGAAATAAAACCAAATATACGCCAACAATCTTTCGCTTGATTACAAATGAGATGCCGTTATTATTTAGACACCGCATTTATCTTGTATCTTGGCTGTATCGTACTGGTCAAAACACATCTGTGAATAAAATAATGATTTAAAAAACATTTTTTAACTGACAGGTCCCAAAGTACAATTTTTTTTTCCCTGTCTAGAACTGGCTACAAATAAAAGGCTGATACGAAGCATGCTAATCATATGCAAGAGACAGTAATCTGAGATTAATATATACAAAACAGATGTCTAGGTAACTGTGAGCGCAAGGAAAAGCATAATCACCTCGCCCAAAAATACAAAACAGCAAAAATAACCAGAGTGCCTGAACTTTACTGTATAATAATCTATTTAGCATCAATGTTTGAAAATCATTATTTATTTGTATCCAACAACCCAGGATTACAAGATGTTTATAGTGAATAAAAGGTTTATTAAGTTGTTCCATTATCTGATCCATATGTTCTCCTGAGAGCAAGAAATGTTGGGCCACCATGTGAGGGACAGCCCATAGGTGCAGCTATGCACATACTCCCAGAATAAATTAATGGGCACAACTGTGTAGACCAGGGGTCCCCAACCTTTTTTACTCATGAGCCACATTCAAATGTAAAGAGTTGAGAATTGGAGAGCAACACTAGCATGAAAAAGTCCCTTGCGGGGCAGTGATTAGCCATTTGGTAGCCCCTACGTGGACTAGTAGCCTACAGGAGGCTCTATTTGGCAGCATACTTCATTTTTATGCAATTAAAACTTGCCTCCAAGCCTGGAATTCAAAAACAAGCACTTGCTTTGAGGACAGTGAGAGCAACATCTAAGCGGTTGGTGAGAAACATGTGGCTCATGAACTACTGGTTGAGGATCACTGGTGTAGACCTTAAGAGGGTAGTCACTTTTAAAAATTTACAATTTATTTGGTATGCAATAGAATTAGGGATGCACCGAATCCATTATTTGGGATTCAGCCAAATCCCAGAATCCTTGGTGAAAGATTTGCATATGCAAATTAGGGCAGGAAAAGAAAAATAGAAAAAATTCTTCTTTTGTGACGAAAAGTCATGTGATTTCCTTACCCATCCCTAATTTCCATATGCAAATCAGGATTCGGATTCGGTTTGGCCAGGCACAAGGATTTGGCCATATCTGAATCCTGCTGAAAAAGGCCGAATCTTGGCCGAATCCCGAACCGAATCCTGGCCGAATCCCGAACCGAATTCTGGATTCGGTGCATCCTTAAATAGAATGACCTATTGTTTGATTTGGTCTTCACTTGAATAGTTTTGAATTATTTTTCATTCTCTTCTGTCTCTTCCCAGCTTTCAAATGGGGGTCAATGACCCAGGCAACCAAAAAAAAAACCAATTGCCCTATGAAACTGCAATATTATTTTTACTGTTACATTTCATTACTTATCTTTATAATTAGGTTCTCTGCTATTATAATTACTGCCTCTCATTCAAATTAGTGTCGGGTTGCTAGGGCAACCTGATTACTGCTGAATAATAAGCTACATCATTTTAAAATCTTAACATTCAGAAAATGAAGACCAATCACATTCTGTCTAAGTCATAGTAAAAATATAATTTAAAGGTAAAAGGGTTTCATGCAACCAATACTTGCCTCCAAGCCAGGATTTGAAAAATAAGCACCTGATTTGAGGCCACTGGGAGCAAGAACCAAGGGGTTGCTGAGTAACGTTACTTATGAGCCGCTGGTTAGGGATCACTGCCTTAAAGGCTCAGACTGTTTGGCTTCTATCTTGACTACAAGCAGCCAGTACCATGTCTGCAATCTGTATTGTTAACCATTGCCTTCAAGACAACTCGTAGGTCTTAAACAGCAAAGAACGAATGGCACTAGAGCTATTATCTCAGTTTTGGGTTTGTGTTACATAATTCATGAAAATTCATGATTAAGGGGCACATTTATCAAGGGTCGAATTTCAAATTCATGTGAGTTTATTTTAACTCACATGAATTAGATTTTACTCGAAATCCGAATATTAGATTATTTATTAAAAAAGCGAATATCTAAAACTCAAAAAAAAATTCTGACTTCAAAACTCGAATCAAATTAGAATCAAATTCGACTAAACTCTATTTGAGTTTTTTCTCTGAAAAAAACTTGAATGTCAGGAAGGCTACTAACATGTCCAAATTGATGCCTAGACCTTTCCTATGGACTTATACATGAACTCGGAAGGTTTTAGGACGTGAATATTAGAATTTGAGTTCTAAAAGGGCCAGAGTATGATAAATCTCAAAATTCGAATTTGAATTAAAACTCTAATCAAGTTTGGACAATTCACAATGCAAATTTGAGAGTTTTGACCAAAAAATAAATAAAACCAAATTCGAATGTGTCATATTTGTGTTGAGGTTGTTGGGTTGACTACGTTTCTTTTAGACACAACAACTTCTAGTGGTGATTCCTTTTTTATTGTCAATCGAAGGGATGTAGTTGCAGGGAAAACCCTTGCTATTTTAATTATGCAGAAGTGCAACATTTCGGGGGCACGTCCCTTTGTCAAGTATAAGGAACCCGTGGTGCAGAAAATACATAGTCAATTAGAAAATTGACATACAAAATTAGCAGTGTTAAAACATTATCAAAATTCACCTAAAGTAATAATACCATATTATCCTCGAATAGTGCAAAAAGTCCAATGTCCAATGTCTGAAGAAATTCAATGGTATAGTCCGTAACAAAAGGAAAAATAAGCAAAGTCCACCGAAGTTGTGCCACACAATGCCCCTGTGTATGAAAATGCCTGGCTAATAAAGTTTTTTTCTTTGGTTTTTCATTCCCTTTATTACCCATGAGGTTCAATGGTGTAAGTGGTGATTTATAGTTCCATATTGTGGACTGATCAGCTGGTCTCTAATCATCAGTTGCCCCTCACATAATGCATCAGCCAGTGTTTATATTCCCACTCTGGGCCATCCCATATATGCTAGAGTCTGTCAAAAGTGGGGCAGATTCAAGTTGCCCCATGATGGTTGGGCTGGTGATAGAAGTGGGGGTTTCACCTTGAAAAATTGGAGAGCTGTGTTCCACTCTGCATATGGCATTGTTGAAATAGGATGTTTATTTGTTAAGCTAGACAGCTTCCTTTGTGGGATGTATCCAAGTGATTTAACCGACCCGGCTAGTGTGGCCTGCAGCTGGAAGTTGGGGTTATTAGGGTCCGGGACGAACGACCAGGCAATTTAGTGCTGCCAGAAAATGGTAATAGACGTTGGGGAGCCCAAGACCTCTCTCAGAGATTGGGCCCTTTAATTTGGCTTTGCAAATCTAGGAGATCAAGTAAAGGTTGATTGGATGCCTCTATATAAGTAAAGGTCAATTTGGTTATAGATATAGGTGAGTTGTGAAGCACATATAGGTACATGGGTAGGAAGATCATTTTAGGGGTAACTCTGCCCCAGATTGTGAGGCCCAGACACATAGTGATTGCCTCATTCTCTCAGTAATTGATTTCAGGTTGAGTTCAATGTATTAATTGCAGTTTCTTGCTATCAGGATGTCCAGATACCCAAAGGTTTCCACCCAGGTCAGGGGAGTGGCTGGGAATGAAGAGGGGGTCCAAATTCTACTCTATAGGGAATATACTGGCTTTATCCCGATTGTAGGTGATTATATGTCTCATATTTGTCCACTAATCGTAGTACCTCCTGCAGGAAGGGTCCTGGATCACTGAGATAATGGAGCTCACCGTCTGCACATAAAGAAATACGTTCCTCCACTTTCCCTAAATGCAGACCAACAATATTCACAGAGGAAAACATTTTTATATCAAAAGATATATGTCCCAAGGCTTGTATTTAGTAAAAATAATTTATTTATTAAAGTTCATATTTAAAAATTAGATACATACTGACCCCACATGGCCCACCTTACGCGTTTCGTACTCCCTGGCACTTAGTCACAGGGACACCTATGACTAAGTGCTGGAGGCTCAATTGCCAGCGCAAATAGGAGTGGAGAATGACAGCATGTCTCTATGTGAACTGTATTTTTCTGCATTTACTCCTCTATGAACTTGGAAGAAAGAAGAGCACATTAATAACCATACAAATCATCCAAAGCTGAACTAAGTTCAAGAGTAAACAGAACAAAAAACGAAATATTATTGTGCATATAAATGGTGGGTGGCTACAAGAACACATTGTTTTACAGCTCAGATATGGAATAGATAAAAGTGCTGCATCTGGAGAGCACTGGTACAAGCAGTTCCCTAAATTCAGTGAGTACATGCTGAATGCAAACCCTTGTTTCCTGCTCCCTCTTCTAACATGTTTATTAAACACTCCCCAAAACAGATAAGAATATCTAAATAAATGCTGTTATTATAAATGCCACATCAAATGCACCGAGCTTTAATCCAAAAATGAAATGTTTAGACTGCGAAGCACAATCAAATGGTTCATAGACTGAGGATAGGAATTATATGTGTATTGGAAATTTGCTTAGAGTTACATTTTTTTACAAAGAGAACGGTTTTGGTCGATGCCATTGACCCGTTCCTATATATCAGCCTCTTTTGGGTTAAGGATGGTCATCCCATCTGTCCTTTCTTTTATTTTGCCATCATTTCCCATCAAGTTCCAATCCCACTGTAATCAATCTATCCCCCATGGTAATAATAAAAAATCTATGACATGCTTTCCCGGAACCTTGTTACAGCAATATGGTTCCTATTATGGATCATACTTATTATAAGGTACAGCTTGCTCTTTTTTAATTTAATTCCAATTGGTTGGTGCTATAACCTTGCGAAGTCTAGTTTCTAGCAAAGGTATCATAACCAATATTCAATATTCATGAATTCCAAGATGTAATGCTTGATGGGAAGAGCCTTCATTTTTCATAAGAAAGACATGAAACTTTGCTTGACCTAAAGGTGTTATGTTGCTTCAGCAGATAAAGATCTTTGTTTTACTTCTGGAAGGCTTCCCAGCATAACCATGTGGTCTAGGGGGACTGTTTTACCTGTGAACAGTTTTATTGTGGTTTCCACATCAGATAATGCCACAAGAGTGTCAGTCCTAACCATAATGTTTTAGGTAGCCTTCAAATTTTTAATTATAGATCCAGGCTACAGACAAAGGCTCCTTTTTAACTTATTCAATGTGTTCCTCTTTCTGTGAATCTGTGATTGTAATGAGCACAGATCTTTAAAGGGACAGTAAGGGGGTTATTTATCGAAATCCAATTTTTTCAGATTTTTTAAGTAAAAAACATCCAAGCAAATTAGAATCCACGATTTGACCTTATTTATCATTGAAAAAAACTCAATAAAATCGGTTTGGGAAAAAAACTTGAAAAATTTGTGTTTTTGAGAAAAAAACCCAATTTTTATAGGTTTTATGCCCGAAATGCTCGAATTTTTTGTGAAATCACTCGAAACCCCAGAATTTTTAGGATTTTTGGACAAAACTCAGCACAGACCATGATATCTTCAAATTTGAGATGAGACCTTTGTCATTGACTTCTACAGGACTCCTACAGCTTGGAGAAGGGAGTATTTTCAGATTCAGACTTTTAGCAACCTTTTCTTTCCACTATATATTCGGATTTTATAGTAAAAAAAACTTGAGTTTTTGGCATTCGGACTTAATAAATAACCCCCTAAGACTCCAACAATGGATGTACATTTACTAGGCCAGAAAGAAATATTTACGCTTGATTTAAAGGAGATCTAAACCTAAAACCCCCCCGAAGATTACGTACTCCTGCGACACACCAATTAGGATAAAATTCAAACTTGATGCCATAGGTCAAAAACAAATGTTACATATCTAGAGATACGTAATCATAGACACAAAGTAAAAGCAAACCGTTACAAAAATTTAAACCTTGTAAAAGGATATGACGTGAGGGTAACCTCACTCAGGTTTTTTAACACTATGGGTACTAGTTGACACATGAAACATGTATCCATATATTCATTTAATTTAAATCTTCATCAGATTAAATTCCTGAATATGAATATTTAAGCATATCTATTTTTTTAACAAATTCTATCCAGAGAGAGGAGTTTTTCAAATAGCTACATAACATCATTTAGGGGATAATACATTATAAAAGTAATTATAAAAGTAAAGGTTAAGATCCCAAAATCAACGCTCAGGAACAAGTAAAATTAAACACCCCAATTACTGGAGAGGAGTTAAAGGCTATACATAAACAAATGCCATCGAGCAAATCTCCAGGTCCAGATGGCCTTCCATATGGCTATTATAAAGCAATTTAAAGAGCAGCTGAATAATTACCTGTTACCACTTTACAATAGCTGGATGGAAGGGACACCCATTCCTAAAACCACCCTCAGTTCATTCATAACGCTACTGCCAAAGGAGGGGAAAGATCACATAAAATGTGCGAACTAGCGCCACATCTCTCTCCTGAAATCAGACTTAAAAATATTCTCAAAGCTCTTGGCAAACTCATTCTATCGTTACTAAATTCAGACCAAGTTGGCTTTGTCTTTGGTAGGAAGGCAGGGGACAACATAAGAAGGGTGTTAGATCTCATAGACATAGTTAACAAGACCAAGACCCCAACGATAATCCTTAGCCTACATGCCGAAAAGGCTTTTGACCGCCTCAGGTAGCATTACATGTTTTTAACTTTAAGGGCCATGGGGTTCCATGGATCATTTGTGACAGCCCCCCAGTCTTTGTATTCCTCCCCCACAGGGCAAATCAAATTACCAGGTTGCCCACTATCCCTGCTGATTTTTGTCATAAGCATAGAACCATAAGCATAGAACCTTTGGCAGAAGCAATACGACAATGTGCAGACATACAGGGGTTAGAACTCAGGGGCAAGGAGTATAAGCTAAGTCTCTATGCGGACATCTTGTTGACTTTGACCCGCCCACTAACCACACTCCCAACCCTCCATAACCTGCTTACAGAATACGGACACGCTTCAGTAAACAATGAGAAAGCAGAAGCTCTACCAACTCAAACTGCTACAATTAAACTTTCAGTACCGGTGGGTGAAAAAGTAACTCAAGTATTTGGGGATACAATTGACAAGGGATTATGCATCTCTTTATAAACACAACTATCCACCCCTTCTACTTAAACTGCGGAATGAATTAAAAACATGGCACGGGTATCCTATTTTATGGGTGAGCAGGATAGCTTCGGTCAAAATTAATCTACACTCTAGATTGTTGTACCTGTGTGATGCACTCCCAATTCTTATGCCTAATACGGACATCTCAAAAATGCTTCATCTGGGCACAGAGTCTCAAGGAACACAATGTATTGCTGAAAACCTACAGGGGTCTGGTGGTCCCAAATATTTGACATTATTTCCTGGCAGCTCAAATCAAACAAGTGGGTGATCGTGGTGAATTTTACCCCCTCAACAAAATGGGCTACCCTGGAGATTGACTTTAATGGCTCCCTACATCTGGCATCATGGTTGTGGTCAAACAGGCCACTTTCACTAGATGGGAAAGAAAAGATGCTATGTTCCACAGCCCACACAATTTCTCTGTGGCAGAAAACCATGAGAACATGGAAGTTCAATAGCCTCCCTGCATACTTAACTCCTCTGGTCAAGAACCCAGACTTTCCACCAGGTTTTTCATAAGACTTTATTGCTCTGGCAAGTGATGGGAACCTATTTCACCTAGGTAGATTATTCCACCCTAACGGGAAAACTTAAACAATTTTAGGAGTTGCGGGAGGAAGTTAGCATGGGCAGTCTTACTAATATGCAGTACCTCCAACTAAGACACTGTGTTCTCTCACTGTGCAAGAGGCCAAGCCCCAGAAGTCAATCCAATAGTGCGAATCTGTAAGGCAGGGTTTTCCTAGAGAAAGCTGATATCCCAATGGTATTGTCTTCTTAATGATAGAGACCTCAATGCCACTCCCCACACCAAAAAATGGGAAGAGGCATTGGGCCAAATTATAGACTTAGCCACTTGGTATAATATCTGTGAAAATGCTACAAAAACTCCCATATGTGTTACCCTTAAAGGGCAACTAAAGTCTAAAATAGAATAATGTTAGAAATGCTGTATTTAGTTTACTAAATATAAACATTAACTTACTGCACCAGAAGCCCAATTAAATAAATGATTTATGCTTTTAAAATCGGCACAGGGTGCTGTCATGTTAAACATCTTTGCAATACCAAAACTACGCACATGCTCAGTGTTGTCTGGGCTTTAGTTGGGAGGTTAAGCTTAGGGATCTTCATAAATTATCAAAACAGCACAAGTCAAATAATATCTGCCAGAAGCCGATATAGCAAGACTGAGTAATAATCAGAATATACAGACTGTACTGGGTATGTGGATACAAATCTACACAGTTGTTACAGGGAAACAAACAAAGCTGCTCAAGTTCTGAGAAGTAAGGTGGGGGGCTCCCCACCTTACTAAAAAACTCTTTTTCTATTGCTAGTATATATAAAAAATATATAAAAAACTTTTGTATCTAAGTGGTAAACAAACCTTTACAAAACAGCTTGGGGGAAGTGATGGGTGTATGAATTCACCTGGCGTGAATTTGCAGCATATATTCGCGAAACTCCTGCAAAAATTCGGTGGCGCCAAAAACAATATTCAGATGCCCATTGAATTTAACGCTGGCGTCAAAATTTACGTGAATTGGCGCGGTCGTCAAAATTTGTGTTTTGCTAATTTTTTATTCGCAAATTTTTCGACGAAGCGAAACGGAAAAAATTTGCCCATCACTACTTGGGGGGCTTAGTTATAAAACAAGGCAGATGGCAGCCAACTGTAGCTTTACATATGGGGAGGCCTTTGAGGTCAATTCCATGATGGGCCCCAGGTATAGGGATGTAGCGAACTGTTCGCCGGCGAACTTGTTCGCGCGAACTTCGACCGTTCGCGTCCGCCGAATGATCGCGAACGTCGCGCAACGTTTGCATTTTGCGTTCGCGTTCGATTCGAATACAAATCATTCGACCATTCGACCATTCGAATTCCTTCGACCGCTAAAAATCGAACGATTTCCATTCGTTCGAACGATTGTAAGCATTCGATCGAATGAAAAGCATTTGATCGAATGCTTCGATCGTTCGATTCGAATGAAAATCGTTCGATCGAACGATTAAAATCCTTTGATCGTTCGAATCGAACGATTTTAGCGGGTGTTCGAAGTTCGCGAACTGTTCGCGAACGTTCGCATTTTTTGCCAGTGTTCGCGAACGGCGTTCGCGAACACCAAATCGGCAGTTCGCTACATCCCTACCCAGGTACTCTAGTTCAACACTGTACTAGTGTGCCAACTCTCTCTGCACCCATGTATAATAAGAGGAGTGAAACCATACAGTTGTGAACTAAGAATGAGTTACACTATGAAATGATATGTAGTTATAGCTAGCATACCGGTAATTCACCTTTCCTCCTCGTGAGCCATGTTGTTATAAGGAAATGATTAGGAAGAAGTCTCACTTGCAAAGTGGAAGGTGTCACAATGACCGCATCTTTTTGGAGTCACACTGAGATATGTGGGAAGATCAGGCCTCCTGTGGATCCGTTGCTGAGACTAAAGGAGTCCCACAGAGGGAATTGTCATTTTATTTCTCACTTTTCTGATTGTTTGCAACTAGTGAGCAGTTTGCAGGATCCACTTTAAGATTGTTGCCTGCTGTTTGACCTTCATCTTATTAAAGAAACCTGCAATAAACCAAATAGGCCAAATCACCTTTATAAAAAGCAGTGCAAAGGGGTCCAAATGTTTAACAGTGCTATGGAATAAGGATTAATGCAAGAAGAACTTGTATAGGGTGCATGTTTGCTGCTGTCTAATTTATTACAGCCCCTGCTTTGCTTCAATGTAAAGCTGAAATAGTAACTAGATTTGGACTGTAATTGACATCTGGTACCCCCTAAAATAATTATTATTGATACCCTTTAAGGCATGTTAAAAAACACTCTACAAAGACTTTTCATCATTCATGCCATGGTCACTACCATACACACACTATGATCATCTCCATCAGGAGCCAATTGACTTACTAACCAGAGAGGATACCTGAGCTTCCAGATACATTCCAAGCAGATATGGGGAGAAAATACAAACATATTGCAAGTGCCATGGGTTAATCAAGTCCATGTCCCTGGGTCCATATACCATAAATACTAATAGTTGCACCACAATCCATGCACCATGCTGTCTCAGGGCATGAAAGTGTATACACCATAATCCCTCAACTAGTGAAAGGATGCTCTTCAATGGAGCTAGAAATATATATATATATATATATATATATATATATATATATATATATATATATATATATATATATATATATATTATATATATATATATATATATATATATATATATATATATATATATATAGGAACAGAGAGTAGCACGCACACCGAATCTTCTTTTCTCCAAAAGATTTATTAGGATATAAAAAGCAGAACCTACCCTTTTGTTATGTTCCTATAAAGTTGAACTGGCTACTTTGTGCAGTGATATAAACAAATAATACCAGTATTAAAAACAATGATTTACTTTATAAGGGCTTAGCTACACTTTAACCTCTACTCAATGCCTGTTGGGTCGTAAGAATTAATTAGCATACTAATTGAGCCAATAGCCAATAGCCCTTGAGAACATGGAAGATGTTTAACTCAGTTTTTACTCAGCAATATTGCTTTAAGAATACAGTACAGTCCTGGTGTTGCTTGAATACAGCTTCTAGCATGCCTATAACATACATAAAATTGTTGGTGTACACTGTAGTTTGTAGTCTAGCAAACTTTGGATAATGTGTGCTTGGCTAAACAGTGTTTACAATCCATTTAATTGCCTCCAATCATAATCATAACCAATCACAATTTACTTTCTTCATAATAACTGCTTATGCTGATACAGGACATAAGTTAAACTATCTAGGAGGGTTACTAGTCACCAACATTTTCACCATAGCCTTTTCTTTTAGAACAAACTGGCTCATGGTATTTTCTTATATTGAGCTGCCATGTCCTTATTGGTCTTACCGTCATCAACATGAATAAGGTGAACAACTAATTTCATTAACTGGCTTGCCCATCTGACCAATGAAATTACGTTATACCAGGGGTCTCAACCTTTTTTACCTGTGAGCCACATTGAAGTGTAAAAGGAATTGGGGAGCAACACAAGCTTGGAAAAAGTAACCGGGGGTTCCAAATAAGGGCTGTGAATAGCTATTTGGTAGCCCCGATATGGACTGGCAACCTACAGGAGACTCTGTTTGGCAGTACATCTGGTCTTTATGCAACCAAATCTTGCCTCTGAGCCTGGAATTCAAAAATGAGCACCTCATTTGAGGCCACTGGGAGCAACACCCAAGGGGTTGGAGAGCATTAGTTGGGGATCACTGTGTTATACCATAGAATCTGAAAGAGTAGCTACTCAAGCAGGGAATTGTTGAAAAGGAGAAAATATTTATCTATGGTGCAAAATTTGATTATTAGGTCTATTTTCATACAAACCTTATTCTTTCCAAGACAATGCTCTGCATAACGGCATACCACAGTACTAGAGAAATGACGAGCAGAGCAATTGTTTTGCAATGCAAAGTGCATTCAATATATAGGTACAGTATATAGTATTTAGGAATTTTAAAGCTAATACACATACTGTATGGACACATCAGTTTCCAGACATTTTTCAGCTTTTAAACAAATAGTGCTGCACAACTAAGATGGTGTGTATTAGAAGAAGTAATCCTAAATAGGAGAGGGGGCGACACAAAGAAAAGACTCCTACAACAAGAAGACAAGTAGATTAAAAAAAATGGGCACCTTGGTACCGAATGGTCTAAATGAAACATGGAGCCTACAGCCTTCACTTTAATCTTACGTTTTCTAATTATCGACTTCTTGTCTTATCTCAATTGCAGGTTCTAAGATTTGTAAGATCAGCTACTCGACACTTAGGGGGTTATTTATTAAAGTCCAAATGCCAAAAAGCTCGAAAAGGTTTTTTTTCATTATAAAATCCTAATTTTTAGTGGAAAAACATTCCTCTTAAATTTTTTCTAGATTTGTTATACCCAGAGGATGGAAAAAGTCAGAATCAGAAAATGCGGCATCTCAGACCTACCAAGGTTGTATATAAGTCAATGGGGCAAATTCACTAAGATGCGACACTTCGCCGCACTTCGCCGCACTTTGCCAGGCGTAGTTTCGCCAGCGCTCCGCAAATTCACTAAAATCCGAAGTTGCGCTCAGGGGTAGCGTAAGGTTGCGAAGTTGCGCTAGCGTTGATTCGCTATGTAAAGCGAAGTTACGATAGCGAAGGCTAATTTGCATATGGCGTGAAATTCAAATTTCAATGTAGGAATACGTATCAGCACTACAAATGCCAAGAAAACCTTCAAATCAGCAAATAAAATTTTTATTTTGCCCTACACATGTGCCCACTGTCTAGGTAAGTTGCCATGAGTCAGGAAATGTAGGGGGGAAGGAGGGGAGCCCCAAAAATTTTTTCGATCTTTTTCAGCCTATCACCCATAATGTAGAAAACACGCCAGCGTTTTTTGGGACTTAGAAAAAATTTTGACTTTTTTTCAAACAATCCCTATCTACTCTATTGCACTTCGCCAGGTCTGAGGTGGCGAAGGAAGTCTAGCGTAAAAGGTAGCGTTCAGTACACTGCGCAAGTTAGTGAATTTGCGTAGTTACGTCGCTAGCGAAAATTCGCCAGGCGTAAGGGTGCGAAGTAACACTAGCGAAACTACGCCAGCATTCGTTAGTGAATTTGTGCAGTAACGAAAATGCCAAACGCTAGCGAATTAACGCTAGCGTTCGGCGCTTCGGCGCTTAGTGAATTTGCCCCATTGTGAGAGGTCCCTATCTTATTTGGAATTATCTGTGGTCTGCGATGGAATAAGCCTGAAAATCCGACTATTTCTGATTTTTCAGATTCAGATTTTCACTCAATTTTTTCAGGTTTGTCCTCGACCTGATTAAATTGTGTTTTTTTTAATAATAAATAAGCTCCGTTCTTGGATTCTAGTTGGTCTGACTTTTTTGACTAAATAGTAGGAAAAATTTGGATTTCAATAAATAAGACCCTTAATAAAGGGCACATGTGGGGGTCCAACAATATTGTGTATGACACACTTAAAAGCTTATTGCAAGTAATCTTGCCTGGTCTGTGCTGTCCCTAGCCGAACTTATATATATAGTCAGTTTATATATGTTTGATCCAGAATCTCCTGTATGTTTTACTAAGGTTTTTTGTTTCCATTTCTTAGTAGTAAACATATGTTATTATTAAGAACGCCCACTGAGATGTCTGCTTTTAGATTACTGTACTAAACGTGACCCAAAGTTTGCTCATGTGCATTCCTAAATGGTTTGGATAGGGGGAAACCATTTAGGGAAGACTTGGATATTCCTCTGTACAGTACATTGTGCTATTGCATTTTATGGTTCTGCTGTTATTACCAGACATAAGGCCTCCCCTTAGGAACACTTTAAGTAATGTGTTTGTGTACATATGTATGAATATATCCTTATTTCATCTAACTGGTTTTGTAAAACTATGAGTAATTGTTCTTATTTACAGTCACACTGAAGAGTATTGGTCTATATTTCTAACACCAGCCATTCAGAAGCTCAGTAGAGTAATGGCAAATAAAGGTGCTTGCTTGCATAAGCCAGGTACATACAGTATGGCCACAGTACCAATCGATTTACAACCTAGATTCCCATAGAAGTTTGGATTGTTTGGACCACAACACATACAGGCAGATGTTTTCTAGTTTGGATGAAAATAGGCAAAACATTGTCTGTCATTATCTGGGTATGAACCCAGCTTCACTTTATTTACTTTGTGAACCTATCCCATTACTCTTCTAATGGATTTAAGCTGATCAATCTCTTCTGGCCCAATAGTTCTAGCCCATATTATTATTTAAATTTTTCTGAGCACAGTCAAACCATATCAGCAGTCCACTGTGAAGCCCTCAATATAAATAACCCTACTCTTTCCCCATGTGCAGACGGTTAGGCTGAGAAATCAGGAGCTGTTCATTATAGGAAGTGCTTTTAATTTATTTGCTATGCTTTGCTGGTGCTAAGAAGAACCAGAAGTAGTGCGACTTTACTTTCAGTTTCATATTTTGCCTTATTAGTGCCAGAAAAATAAAAAAGATCACCCCTATTCATTAAACCAATATTGAAAAAGAGCTATGCTGCTCCATTAGTGGTCCAATCTTTTGGAGGCCTATTTATCAAAGTCTGAATTGATCTCATTTTATGAAAAATACTCTGACCAAATCTGAACAGGTTTTTTTCCCCTTATTTATCAATACCTTTTCCTGAAAATTTCCTGTGTGGGACAAAACCCGAAAAAATCATGAAAAATGTAATCATATGAATTTTTCCAGATTTTTCCACCAGAAAACTAAAAATGTTTCTGTTTTTTGCCTGAAAACCGCCAAATGTTCCGATTATTGCACGAAACCCAGCGATGATCAAGATATCTTCGGGACCTCTCCCGTTGACTTATATGCAACCTCGGCAGGAGTAAGATGCCGGATTTTCAGATTCTGACTTTTTCCATCCTTGGGGTATAATAAATTCAGAAATAAATTAGGTTTTTTTCACTAAAAATTTGGATTCTATAGTAAAAAAACACGCATTTTTTAAGGTTTTTGGCATTCAGACTTTAATAAATAACTCCCTTAATGTTAGTAACAAAAAAGAGTTACTATATTTTTCCATTTCTTGTCATTGGACATATTAATAAGTCATTTAAAATTTACATAGAAATACAATAAAAGTGAAGTTCTAGGTAAGCTTACCCTGTAATGTTTTTATTATTGCAGCTCAGTTTTCTGCCGTACTTGGCTGAATTTATGCTTTATTACTGTATCTCTCGTTGCAGAATCAGGCTTATTAAATTGTCAGCACTTTTTTGTGTAAGGATATTATTCCATAGAAAATGATTCTGCAGATTCATGATGTTGTAGGGTATAAACTGACACATTGGTACATGATATTTATGGGCAAGCATATCAGGAAACAGTTAGAATAAAAAATAAAAGTTTTGTTGTAACTTTTAGGAAGACAGCAACTAAAATACATTGATTTTTTATTTATTTATTTTTACTGCATGTATTAAAGCATTATTATTCTATAACTCACATGATGTTCAGTTGCACAAGTTTTCAATATTTTTTGTTCATGAGTTGTTAATGAAAATGGAAATCCTCTTCTCTAAATATTTGCATTTCCTTTTTTCTGCAATTAATGCTGGGCAGGTTTCTGTTACTAAATATTTCCGTTGTTCATAAAATCCTTTTAAAAGTCTGCACAATGCTTTCTTATCTAAATTACTCTTATAATTAATCCTGGTAGGGTATTAGATCGTTACTGCCGTGGATGCAAATATAAGAAAACTAAGGCGTATCAATGAACTCAGTAGTCGTCATTTGGAAAACATTTGTTTTTGGGGCAATAACTGCCCTACTGGTGCACTCTATTTGCTTTGCATTAGAGCAAATATAAATATATTTAATTAAATTACTAGTAACCAGGAGGCTTCTGACCCTTTCTTTCCTGACACCCCCCTCTCCCTAATGTATGGGGTATCTTACACAGTTTGGTGCATGTGTCTACTCCTGGCCCATATAGATTAATTGACTGCAAACTACATCAAGCGCCCAATCCAGTCTAGACCATTGGCATTTTCCAGTCTTTCTAACTGATCAATGATCAATTATGATCCAGAACTCAGAGGAAGTGATCACTAGAATACACTTCACATTATATACAATGGGATATGTGCTGTCTGTTGCACACTGTAGTGCCATTGAAGTCTAAATCATGAGAAGACACAAGATGACTCATTTAAAGGAGAAGGAAAGTCTTCATCCACTTGGGGGTGCCAAATGTTATGCACCCCAAAGTGATTGTATATACTTAACTGAAACCCTGGTCCGGGGTTCTTCCAGCGAGCACCATGGAGCAATCCTCTTCCAGCTTCTTTTTTCTTCTTTTTTTTCTCTGGCCGGAAGAGAATCGTTCCGTGGTGCTCGTCCCGGGCTGATGCAGTTTTCTGCTGATGGGAGCACTGGCCTGGGGTTTCAGGTAAGTATATACAATCACTTGGGGGTGCCTAACATTTGGCACCCCCAAGTGGAAGAAGACGTTCCTTCTCCTTTAAAGCATGCCACTTTGCACCCTTCTTCACCCTGCGCTTTGCCCAAGAATACAGCACAGCCTGGGTTCAGCATTGCTGCATTTATAATGGGCAGTTGAAGTGGGGGAAGACATATAGATATAGAACCTGAGTTTGCACTTTTGATGTCACTGCAAAGATGTCAGACATTTATGAAACCCGTCCTCTCAGCATTTGTGTCTCATCCCACATGTGAACTGCAATATCTTGAAGCAGATTGCCTCCATATTGTTTAGGCATAAAGACCATGGTGTTTAGATTGTCATTGTCCTTTCAGAGATTATGGTTGATCCTTCCTGCAGTCACTTCCAAGTAGATACTTTTTGCTTACTGTATGTTATGTAATGACATGGAAGACAGAAATGAAAAAAGATCAATGGCCATTTAATGTATTGCTAATGTTTTCCAACTACATTTTCTATTTCTAGCCCATGCAATCAATCTATCTTCAAGGAGCCATGTATGGTATACAAAAACAACTTTTTTCTAGAATCACATAGCTTCTGTAAATGATATACGTTTTTATATTATAACTATAAATTACCTCATATTATCTATATTGGGTAAGTAAGTAATGAATGCCACAATCTGGGGAATAATCTGGGGAATAGATTATTTGACCTTTTGTGCTGCTGCTGTGACTCATATGGTGACCAAGGGTTGACTTTTGTTGACACATGGTTTGAATAAGGTGCCTTTGACACTGAGTTAAATTGATCCCAAGTTGGATAAATTGATTTATTATAACTTCCAAACTATTTTAAGAAGTTCTAAAGGGGACGTAAGTACCTATAATTATATACATACACACATACAGCCACTGCTTGGTGAGCAGTTTCAAAGGGTCTCAAAGTTCTGTGTGGAAGCTAAGGCTGCCTTTCTTTAGGGACACTGTATACAGTATACTACTGTATATAATATTTTTTACTGACCCAAAACAGAATATGGATAGGCGGGTACCACTTATAGTAGCAATTTATTATAACAAAACTAGAATCCAAATCTTGAAGAATACCAGTGTAGAAACATATACTTAAATTAAAAGGACAGTTTATCAATATGTTCAACATGATTTCAATGAATAGGGCCTGGGATAAATATACTTTGTCACAAAAAAGTCTATAGGGCAGATTTATTAAAGGGCAAAGTGGCAAACGCTGGTGACAATTCGCCAGCATTACTGCCCTCAGGGACATCAGCTATTTACTAAGGGCTCAGGCACCAATTCGCTAGTAAAAGAGACAGGCGCTAGCAGTCATTCGAACTCTATCGCCAGGCGACAATTTGCTCTGGCGAATGGACGTTACTCCACAAATTCACTAAAATGCGGATTTTACTGAACGTTACCTCTTTCACCAGACTTGCCTTCACCAGCTCAGACCAGGCAAAGTGCATTGGAGTGCATAGATCTTCCTCAATATTCTGCGAGTGGAAAAAGCATCAAGGTTCAAAAAAAGCTGGCGTCTTTTCCTTTTTTCAGAGTGATAGCCTGCAAAAGTCCTACATTTTTTTTTGGGTAACCCGGCTGACTAGGCCCGGCACTGCCTCCTCTAACCCACTCAACCTCAGGAATTTACTCCTTACTAGCTTACTAAACACACCCTCCAGTCTAACAGCCAATACATAGATTGCATTGCTGATTCCCATAGAAACTCCAGGTGTTTGATCCTATTTTCTTCTCCTACCACATCTCCTGAGCTCAGCTTAACCACCACAGTGCTCAACCCCAGCAGACATTTTTGTCAAAGTAAGTTGCACTTGTGTAAACCTGCATTCTGCATTGAATGCAGCGCCAGATTCGATGGGCGGGCGCCCCTAGGCCGTGCGCTCCGCTCGGTCCTAGCGCCCGCACACACTACCACACGCTGCCGGAGCACTGGGGAGCACAGGCTCCCCACAGAGAGGCTGGGCGGCATGCCGCCCCCAAAAATGTGCCGCCCTAGGCCCGGGCCTGATTGCATGAACTTTACAGCCCACATGTCTTTTGCAGATGTCAATGTTACTAATGATGTGTCAGAGGGAAAATGGCAGCCAGGTGAAAGCTTCTATTTGTTTTAGAAAAATGTGATGGCACATGCAAATGGAGGGGTATATGCAGTACAAATGATGTGGCTTGGGTGGGGAAGATATACCCAACCTATATACATGGTAGGGAAATGTATGCTTTACGTGTCCTTTAAGTCCTGTGTCTTTCTGCCTGTTTTTAAATGTGGATCCAATAAAGATGAGCTTGTGCTGCTGTTTGTTTCTTCAGAGTATTTTTGGGGCACTGGGAATACTGAGAACTGTGCAGTCTCTCCAGTTTGAATGGTGAGCTGGGAGCATTAGCCATACCCATTGCTACAGCAGAGAGAGTCCAAGGAATTGCATATTGTGAGAATCTCAGAATAGTCAACAGTCTGTTAGATTGTGTATTAAATCATTTTTATTGTGCCTTCCCCTAAAAAAAACCATAGAGTATAAACTAACAAACACTGACTGTGCTGGGAACAATGGTGCACGTGAATCTTTTCTTGGTAACTTGATGATCTCATCTTGCAAAAGTAAAGCCTTTCAGGTGCTGAAAAGTGCAGAATATACGTAAAAAAAAGCTGCTAAGAGAACACATGGTTACAGTATAAATCAAAGATTTATAATACACTAAATTCTGTTTTATGTTTTCAGGATTACATCCATGAAATTCACAATAAACGGCGTTGAACTGTTGTTAACCAGTCAAGTATGTTTTTTTCATTAAAATCCTGCTGCTCTAATCAACTTTGCAGTCAGGCAGGACTCAAAAGTTTTGTACGTGTATTTGTATTCTTGAGTTACAAGTGAAAATCTGGATTTCTGTGAATTCCACCCACTTACATCGCTCTGGAGAAAGCGATACAACCAATGAACTTTCCGTGCACTTGTATTTTTAATAACTTTTCAAGAAGTTCGGAGGTGTAATGCTTAAAATTGCTACAGAAAAATTTCGGATTCTTGGTCAACTCAAATGTAATATTTGATGGTGTAACGGTAGCCTAAGTGTGTTAAAAAGGAAAATTAAAATTGAATATAAGCTTCAGCATACTGAAATAAGAAACTTTCTAAATACAAACAATTAAAAATTCTGCATCGTTTCTGAAATAATCAAGTTTATTTTCACTATCCCTCTCTCAGCATCTATTTCTCCTCATTTTGCCTTGATTCAGGAGTTGGGTGACAGATGAATGATCCAATATATCTTATAGGGGGCTTTTTTGTTTATAAGATGTATTAGAGCTCACTCTATTAAAATCACCAGAAATCCTGCCTCTCTACATGCAGAATTTATGCAAAAGGCAGTTATTTTGTTAGCTTTTGTTTGTACTGGAATCAGTTATTTGTGTGAGCTCTAATACATCTGAAAGGGAGCCCCCCTATAATATATTGGATCATTTATCTGACACCCAACTGCTGAATGAAGGAAGAATGAAGAGAAACAGAGGCTGAGAGAGGAATAGTGAAGATAAACTTTATTATTTCAGAAACAATACAGAATATTTAATTGATTGTATTTAGAAAGTATCTTATGTTACTATGAGGAAGCTTATATTATATTTTAATTTTCATGATAGTTCCCGTTTTAAAGGAGAATTAAAGTCTACATGGAACTTGCTTGTACAGTCATACAGTATATGAGTGAGCCACAATTTTCTAGATATGTAGGACTTTGATTTTTGGATGATTAATTGTTAAAGATTTCCCCATCCCACCCATGAATTGCTATCAAAGACTTGTTGATTGCTGTCCAAGAATGCATTGGTTTCGATCTAAAGTAAGACACAGTTGAACTGTGTATACTGTATGAACTTCATATTTAAAAATGACATTTAGTAGCATGTTCAATTAGGTAATCCTAAATGGAAAATGTCCATTTTAAATTGTAAGGGCCGCCCCCTGGGAACATACGATTCAAAGTGCACACAAGCAAACCAAGGGCACACATACATTAGAGGTCACAGCCAATTAATGACAAAGTTCTGTAAAAGGCCAATATTTACTGATATTTCTTTTTTTTCTTTTTTTTTTTTTATTAACAATTTTTGCAATTTACAATTATTATGCAGTGGAAGGAAGAAGAAAAGGGAGGAAGAAAAGAGGGGGGAAAGAGTTGGGGGAGGATACTGGAGACTGCGGAGACTTACAGTATGTCACAGCTAGTTAGCACAGGGGGTCCCTTTCTCTTAGGTAAGTTTAGGAGAAAAAAGTACGTTCATATAAGTCCATTCTGTTGAGTTCAGCTTGTATATGTGCAGCCTGCGGGAGCTTGGATTGTTTCCAATGTCTTGCCAATAAGCTTCTGCTGGCCAGTAGAAGTCTTGTAATATTCTTCTGTGTTGCTGCATCTCTTAGCACTGTCTCATAGCCTAAGAGTGCCATAGATGGGCTTAGGACAGTTAGGTCGTCGGTAATGTCATTTAGAAGAGTATTAACTCTCTTCCAGTATTCCAGTGCTAAGGGGCAGGCCCACCATATATGAAAGAAAGTCCCTTCTTCCCGTCGGCATCTCCAACAAGTATTGGGAGAGTTAGGGAATGCTTTGTGGATTTTGTCAGGGGTCATGTACCACCTATACATCAATTTAACAGTGAGTTCGTGGTGGTTAAGCGCCTTTGAATGCTTTATCGTGCGTTGGAAGAGCCCTCGCCAGACTTCTGTAGACAATGGCATCTGCAAATCTGACTGCCAGCGTTCCATCGCCAGAGGTGCGGTGTCAGAGTCTTTCTGTTGCAGCACTTGATATAGTTTCTGCGTTCCTTTCTGTTTCCCAGAATGTGACCAACACCTAGTTTCAAATAAAGTAGGTTTGTGCAGGCCATTCCACTTGTGCGTCTGGAGGTAGTGTCTCAATCTGAGATAAGTGTAAAGCTGCGAGTTCGGTAACTCAAATTTATGTTGCAAGATTGGGAAAGTAGCCAGACTGTCCTGCTCGTACAGGTCTCCCATTCTCTGTATGCCTCGGGATTTCCAGAGAGACAATGTCAGATCTGGTATTACTTCTTCTAAAATGGATAGTGGCATTAGTGCAGTTGGAGGGTTCGATAGGGTAACATTATTCCTGGATGTATACCAAGCATATAAAGTCGCTTGCGTAGCCTGCGGTAGTTTATCCATTTCAGAGCGGCAGTGTTTGCCTAGAGTCCAGACATGTGCAGAAATCGAGTAACCAAATTGAGATTTGTAGATCCAGCGTTCCATATCTACCCATTTTTTCAATCCGAATGGGAGGTGCCAATCCGCCAGTTGATCCAGAAGGATACAGTCACAACGCTCCAACAATGGAAGACTACCTATATCTCTTGGCTGGGGAGGATTAATGCCATAAAAATGCTGATTGTCCCAAAGCTTTTATATAAATTCAGGACTCTTCCCATTCCGCTATTCACATCCTTTTTTCAGCAGCTTCAAAGGATACTGATGCACTTCATATGGAATCAAAAGAAACCGAGATTGGCGCAGGATATTATGTATGCCGCTAAGAGGAATGCTGGATTGGCATGCCCAAATTTACACAAATATTATTTACTGATATTTCTAAAGTCCAAGAAGTGCCATCACTCACATAAAAAAATATTAAAAAGGAAGGCTGGATGCCGAGCCACAGTAGCAGGTACAGGTAAGTAGGAAGATGAAGCCACTATAGTTTGTGTGTTTAACGCAGAATGATTCTACGATCATCCACCACTGTTGTCTTCTGTGGACGTCCAGGTCTTTCAGCATTGCTGAGTTCACCAGAGCTTTCTTTCTTTCTCAGGATGTACCAAACTGTAGATTTTGCCACTCCTAAAATTGTAGCAATTTCTCAGATGTGCTTTTTCTGTTTTTACAGCTTAAAGGGCATGTAAAGGCAAAAAATAAAATCCCATTTTTACTTTATTTAATGAAACAGAACCCTATCTCCAATATACTTTAATTAAAAAATGTGTTTTTAATTTATAAGAAACCTGACTGTATGCAGTGAAATTCTCCCTTCACTTACTGCTGTTGTGGGAATTGTCAGATGGTCCCTAACTGCTCTGCAGAGAAACAATCATACTTATGAACAGCAGGGGGAGCCCCCGCCTTATTCCCAGCCATGCAGAACTCATGCAGCTTTGTTTGTTTCCCTGTTTTGATAATTTATGATGATCCCTAAGCAGCCCAGACCACACTGAGCATGTGCACAGTTAGTCTTGCAAAGATTTTAAACAAAGTTACAAGATGGTGACCCCCTGTGGCCAACTTTGAAAGCATAAATCATTTGTTTGATTAGGCTTATGGTGCAGTAAGTTCATGTTTATGTTTAGTATACAAAATACAGCAAAATATAGCCTTATTCTCTTTTAGGCTTTACTTGCCCTTTAAGGATGGCTTGTTTCACCTGCATGAAGAGCTCCTTTGAACGCATGTTGTCTGTTCACAGCAAAATCTTCCACATACAAGCACCCCCCCCAATCAACTCCAGGGCTTTTATCTGCTTCATTGATAATGACATAACGAAGGAATTGCCCACACCTGCCCATGAAATAGCCTTTGAGTCAATTGTCCAATTACTTTTGAACCCCTGAAATGAAGTGATTGTTTTTTTTTAAAAAAAAGGCTTTAGCTCTTTTATGCAATCTTTTTGTTCAACCCACCGAATTAAAGCTGAAAGTCTGCAGTTCAACTGCATCTGAAGTGTTTCATTTAAAATTCATTGTGGTAATGTACAGAACCAAAATTTGAAAAAAAAGTTGTCTGTCCAAATATTTATGGACCTAACTGTATCTTTATACTTACTGTCACCATCTTGTTCTGCCATATCATCAATTCCCATGTCCTTCCTTCCTATACTCTGGGCCACTCCCAAATCACTTCCAACTATTCACTAAAAACATTTACAGGATACCACTTTTGAAGCAACGTAGGGGGTTCTTCACAGTCAGGACAGTGAGGTTGTGGAATGCACTGCCGGGTGATGTTGTGATGGCTGATTCAGTTAATGACTATAAGAATGGCTTGGATGATTTCTTGGACAGACATAATATCAAAGGCTATTGTGATACTAAGCTCTATAGTTAGTATAGATATATAGAATTTATGTGAGAGTAGGGAGGGGTGTGTGTATGGATGCTGGGTTTTCATTTGGAGGGGTTGAACTTGATGGACTTTGTCTTTTTTCAACCCAATTAAGCTATGTAACTATGTAACCACCATAAGACCCCAAATAATGCACAAAAGGCTGAAGCAAGATGGTGGAGGGAGCACATGCCACAGAAGTAAGCTTCACTGCTACAGCTCTAAATGAATTTAACTTGCTTTTAAAAGACTGAGACCAGGAAGGTGAATACTTTGCACCCACCAGCATCGGAACACAAGTCAGTTTGAGGAATAGTAGATTTCTGGAGAAAGGAACCACTGTGAGCATCTGTATAGTTCTGGGAACTAATTCAGAAGTATCTATGAAATTATTAAATGATGTACCGTTGTGTGTAATTCAGAAAATACAAAGTTATCACTTGTATCCAAGTTATTGAGAGATCAGTTTTGTGTGTGTATGTTAATATGGTTGACCCTTCTTCCACAGCGAGGGCCAACCTGAGTCACATGTAATTCATTCTCTACTGGGAGTTGTGACTTGTCCTGCCAAGTCTAAAGGTAATGTGTGTTGGTACACATCGCCAAAATAGTGTTACATGTTACCCCAATTCCACTAACCCCCAAAAAAATAATTCCTTTAGCATTTTCTTGTCTGTTGCTTGAAAGCTAACACTTGATTGGTTGTGAAGTATTTCTAGACCTGGAGCCACATTTCTTATAATATGTTCTATTTTGTCATGCAAAGAATTTGGGACCAAAGTCAAGTGAGCATCCACCACATTTTAAAAAAGGTTAAAGACGGGATAACTAAATTACCCACAACAAATATATATATATATATATAAATCCACTTTGTAACCTTTATACGTAATTAGAATCAGACTCATCTGTTTGTGATTAGTAAACAAAGGCAGATTTCTAGGTATAAACTTCTTTAATAGATTCCACTAAAAAATGACTCACTTTGCATTGACATGGGTGTCATGGCTGGCTGTATTCTAAACACGTGCCCCGGCTTTCTTGGTGACAAGACGATTTCACAGTTACTATGAATGCACTGTCTAACAGGCATGGCTGAAATGACATTCTATTTATGGAAAAAAATAAATGTTGTTGACACAACTACACAATCTGTCGTGCTATTTCTTTCTCACAGTCTCACGGAAAATATCTCTAGGTTCCTGTGGAAAATAATATTTGGAGACAAAAATGTTATTTAGGCATAAAAAAAAAAAAAAGATCTCAAGAAAGACAATAAAACAGCCTGTTAAAAGTTTATCGAGAACAGGGCCTCTATAATATCAGTATCAAACCCAAACTTAAAGAGGTGCTGATTAGTTGTGCTGGGCAGTGTACTGACATCATGTGCACCACTGAGAAGATTCAATAGGGTTGATGATTATATCTGGGATAGAATTGAAAGATAAAATATATGCCATTATTTCCATCATGACAGAGGGATATATAAAGGGAAATTGACAATGCCCCATGCAGTGTGTAAAGTATACAGCAAATTACTCTGGTTACCTCTAGTCATAGTATTCAAAGGCTGGTACCATCCTGTATGGTAGCATTTCTAATGCTACGTGTCTCCTGACCTGGGCATTGTTTTAGTCAAAGGGCTTAGTCCTCCTCCACCATTAGCTTTTAGAGGAAAAAGATTGTCATGACTGCAGTTTTAAAAGGTATCAGTACTGGTATCAACTGGCCCCTGCATTGTTTACCCTTCATATTCAGAAAGTAATCTCCTGCTTTGTTCGCACATGTAATCCCCTCTGCATTGTTCACCCCTATGAAACATCTATTGTTCACACCCCTAAAACCCTGTACTGTTCACATCTCAGTCCCAGACTATAAATGCCCAAATTGTTTACCTGTTCACACTTCAGACAAACTGCTGAAGGGATACCAGGTCCTGATACATTTCCCTGTCTCCTGCTGTATTCTGCCTGCTCTATGCTCCCTGTGTTCCATATTCTGCCTGCCCTATGCTCCCTGTGTCCCATATTCTGCCTGCCGTATGCTCCCTGTGTGTGCCATACTCTGCCTGTCCTATGCTCCCTGTGTTCCATATTCTGCCTGCCCTATGCTCTCTGTGTGTGTGTCATACTTTGCCTGTCCTGTGCTCCCTGTGTTCCATACTCTGCCTGCCCTATGCTCCCTGTGTTCCATACTCTACCTGCCCTATGCTCCCTGTGTTCCATACTCTACCTGCCCTATGCTCCCTAGGGATGTAGCGAACTGCCGTTTATGTGTTCGCGAACGCCGTTCGCGAACACCGGCAAAAAATGGGAACAGTTCGCGAACAGTTCGCGAACTTCGAACATCCGCAAAATCGTTTGATTCGAACAATCGAAGGATTTTAATCGTTCGATCGAAGGATTTTCGTTCGAATCGAACGATCGAAACCATTGAATGATTTCATTCAATCGAATGGCTTTGATCGTTCGATTCGAACGAAAATCCTTCGATTTTAGCGGTCAAAGGAATCGAATGGTCGAATGGTCGAACGATTATTGTTCGAATCAAACGCGAACACATATTGGCGAACGTCGCGCGACGTTCGCGAACATTCGGCGGACGCGAACAGTCGAAGTTTGCGCGAACTAGTTCGCCGGCGAACAGTTCGCTACATCCCTAATGCTCCCTGTGTGTGCCATACTCTGCCTGCCCTATGCTCCCTGTGTGTGTCATACTCTGCCTGCCCTATGCTCCTTGTGTTCTATACTCTACCTGCCCTATGCTCCCTGTGTGTGCCATACCCTGCTTGCACTATGCTCCTTGCAGGTGCGTATATACAGAGGAAGCAGACCCTGTGGCTGGAGGAGGGCCCAGGAGGTATAGGGAGCCATGAAAAAGCCGTAATTTATGATAAATTTTAATATGTATTGGCAAAACAGGAAATCCTTTGCATATTTTGGGGGCCCTAAAATGAATTTGCTGTACTGCCCAATAACATCTAGTTACACACAGGCTTTTTGTGTGTGCCATACTCTGCTAGTCCTATGCTCTGTGTATGAGCCATACTCTGCCTGCCCTATGCTCCCTGTGTGTCATGCTCTGCCTGTGGGATGTGAACCTGGTGGGGGTTTGTTAGCATTTGGAAATACTTGTTATGGTGTTTAATCATGTGCTGTGCTATCCACAGGGAAGGGTGATGCACATGGATATGGTCTTAAAATGGTTTAATAAACTTTTTCACTTATGAATGATGAGTAATATCCCTGCAGTGAGCACCAACCATTTGGTTTTATGTGTGCTACCACAATTAATGTTGATAAAAAAGTCTTAAAAGTTCTTACGGCAACATGAGTGTGGTGTAAAACACTGAGTGGTCAACACTGGCTTCTATTATTGGCCCTCCACCACGTATGCCAGAAAAATTCTGCCCCTCGATACCACAGAAGTTGGACAGCACTGATCTAAGTTGTGCCTAACATACTGGCACCTCCCATTGATTATTACTTTACTTGGAGGATATCATGCTGCATTTATGAAAACTTCTTCCTCGGAAAGACACAAATACAGACACACACTGATTCAATAAAGCCAGAGAGTTGATGAAACTCTTGAGAATTTAATAGAATACCCTCAAGTAATGGCTAATGCACTTTATGCCGTTATGGGAAAGTATGTAACCCCCTTACAGTAACTCAACATGTCAAGAATTTCAATAAAATAATGAACTGGAAACCAGTAATTTAGTACACATTTTATAAAGAAGAGTTACTGTCACAATAAAGACCACTGGCAGACACGACTATTCAGTCTGGAGTCATGTTCGGATAGTAAGCTCTGTGGGTTATTGACCTACTTCCTTTTGTGTGTCTCATTCCTCTGTGTATATTTTTTTATTTATATTTTTTATGGATTGCAATGTTTCCTCTCCCCCTGCCGGTACAGCAATCTCATTAATGTACCCAATGTTTAAAAACTTTTTGGTCAAGCCTTCAACTTCTATTTCATTTTGATATTCAGTTTCCCTCTTCCTTGTGGTTACAATTTTAACTGCCCCACATGATATCAAACAGGCAATTTCCTTAGATGGATTTTGTACCAGTTAATCTGTTACAGGAAAGGAAGCCCTCAGATAAAACATCCCATCAGCACTTTGCCTTTCAGGGTCGTTTAAAAAATACTGTACCTGATGTAACATCCTACTGATGCCTAACATCTGGGGCATCATAGTCTGTGCAAAATGTTACATCGGAAACTGAGATATTGATTCCTTAAAGGATAATTCAACCCTTAACTAAAAAAAACCCATACCCCCTACCCTACGTAGACCCCCTCCCTCTTCCCCCCAGCCTAGCCGCCCCCCCCCTGGGGAAATGGTCCTAACTTTTTACTTAACCCTCGGTGCAAATTCAGGGATCACAGCCATCTTCTGGGTCTTTGTGTCTTCTTCCGGCGCTTTGGCAATTTCTGTCCATTTCCGCTCATGCGCAGTTGACGTAAACCGGGAAATGGCTCCAACTGCGCATGCACCGCTTCGCTGGTCTCAAATAACTGAAGACCCAGAAGATGGCTACCGTGAACTGTGATCCCTGAATCTGCACTGAGGGGTAAATAAAAAATTAGGGGCATTTCCCCGGTGGGGCAGCAAGCCTGGGGGGAGGAGGGAGGGGGATCTACGTAGGGTAGGGGGGTAGGGTTTTTTTTTTAGTTAAGGGTTGAATTCTCCTTTAAAGGAGAATTCAACTCCCAACTAATAAAAACCCCTACCCTACATAGTCCCCCCTCCCTGTCCCCCCACACAGGTGTTAACACCTGTAAATGTCCCTAATCCTGCAATTACCTCTCGTAGCAGAGTCAGTGCAGTGGAGCTCATGGGTGGCATTGCCTGGTGCTTCGGTAATCTTCAGGTCTTCTTCCTTGCCTTCACCAATTTTCGTCCCTTTCGGCGTATGCGCAGTTATCATGAAACGGAAGACTGCTCCAAATGCGCATGCACCAATACT
The DNA here is from genome assembly GCF_017654675.1 of Xenopus laevis. Classification (NCBI taxonomy): domain Eukaryota; kingdom Metazoa; phylum Chordata; class Amphibia; order Anura; family Pipidae; genus Xenopus; species Xenopus laevis. The sequence goes on from NC_054373.1 coordinate 16,543,796, forward strand.
GTGATAAGTTTCTGTAGTAGAAGACCAAAGAGAAGAAGATAGCACCCGTGAGCTCTGCAATGAGAGGTAATTACAGGATTAGGGGCATTTACATGTGTTAACACCCGTGGGGGGGGCAATGTAGGGTAGGGGGTAGGGTTTTTATTAGTTGGGGGGGTTGAATTCTCTTTTAATAAACAGAGAAGCCAGACCTGTGCACTTTTTATCAATAAGCTTAGTGGACTGTTTGTTATATGGTGACCTAATATGGCCAACCAGAAATTGCACCACTGTCACACACACACAAGGGGTACTTGTAATACCTTTGTGATAAATGAACTGGAGGCTCACATGATGCGAACAAACTCAAGAACACTTGATTTACAGTCACCAGCACAATTTCTTAAATAATCGGTGTCACACAAATTTCTCAATGAACAACATGGCCAGCATAAGATATCCCAGGCCTTTGGACCCCAGCCTGATGCCTACATCTCTGCTTCTGGCTTCCGATCAGAGACACGGTTCCTTATTATCATAGGTAGATTTTTCTATAAGGCTAGGCTATAAGTGTAAAGTAAAAAAATAAATAAAACCCTTTTCCCTGACCTTTGCCGGGGGGGGGGAGTTTGAAGGGCCCCCATGTATTTTCTGTCACTGCAAGCAGGTATCTTCCTTCATTCAGGCAAGCTTGCATGCTGATTGGTTTGCCCTGAGAGTTTAAGTCCTGGTACTACTTCTAAACAATTTGATTGGCTTGAAGGTTGGCTTTGAACCTCCCTCCAACCAATCCAATTCCTGCACCTGGACTTAGACTTTGAAGTCAAAACCAGCAGTATGGAGAGGAGATGTCACAGAGATCTGGAATTTCTATTAGATTTATTACGTTGCTGCCGCTGCTCACACAGAGGTAATTAGTCCTCCACCCCACTCAACTCAAGCGCCATAAATAAGGCCAGTTTCAGACCTTAAAGAGGCAAATGCTTTGATAATCTTGTTTATGAAACCACTGTTTCTTCTGCTTTCTATCCCTAAACACAACCATTATTTAGACAAATCTTCCACTCCCAAGTCAGTGGGAACTGTGAGTGGTTATTTGGCTGATAATTATTATACAAATCCCCTTGTAAGTTATTCTGTATAAGGTCAACTTTAGTCTCCCCAAACAAAAAAGTCACGCTCCGCCTATGCTTCTTATAGACTTTCAGCACAGGGATCAGCCTTGCGTTCGAGACAGTAGGCCCTACTTAACCTAGTCCCTCTTACATAAGTCCCTATCTGGGTGAGGTACCTCCAGGATACTGTTATTTTCTTTTCTCCTCATTGGAGCCTTAGTTGCTCTTCCACTAACCTGCCAATAACTCTCATCATCTACTGTACAGCGAGCTCCACAAATCCAACTTACCACTATCTAACCAGTCTAACTATTGTCCTAGGTACCTTTCTGAGGTGAGAGACCTCAGGCTCCCTGGTATCAGTCAAAACAGAAGTAGTACCCTGTTCCCTCCCTTATATCGCCTTTCCAGGAGATTTTCCAGCATCACCTGGTGGCTGATATAGAAAAATATTTACCCAAAAAAACATGCAGCACAAAATACAATTACATTTTTTTTTTGCAGTTTTTGAACTCAACATTTTGAGATTCTCATGAACTTGAATGAAAAATGTGGCAGGTAAAACCTGGTGAGTTTCTGTATAATCAATTGTTACGTTTTTTTGTCAACACTGCAAGTTGCAATTAAGAAATAAACCTACGTTTTATTTTTGCTTTAACATTCTGAAAAAATTCAGTTGGCAAAATGGATAAATCAGCCTCGGGGCAGTTGCTAGAGTATTACAAAACAGCTAAAAAGGCATGCAATTCAGAAATAAGCTACATTTTATTTTTGCGATTAAATTCTGAAAAAAATCAGTTGGCAAAATTGATAAATCAGTCTCTAAGTAGTATTACAAAACAGCTAAAAAGCTATGTAATTAAAAGGCATGCAATTAAGAAATAAGCCTAAATTTTATTTTTGCTATAAAATTCTGTAAAAATTGGCACAATTGATAAATCAGTCTTTAAGTAGTATTACAAAGCAGGTGAAAGTCATGCAATTAAGAAATAAGCCTAAAATTTATTTTTGCCATAAAATTCTGAAAAAAAAATCAGTTGGCAAAATTGATAAATCAGCCTCTAAGTAGTATTACAAAACAGCTAAAAAGGCATGCAAGAATACAAAAATCAAATTTTGCCTGACTTTCCAATATATAATTAATGTTACATTTACAAATAACTTTAATATCCCCTCGAAATTGATTCTTGCTAGAATTATATTCAACTCTTCTTCTAGCCCATGGCCGATGCCTGTGTAGAAATACCTACAGATTCTGTACTCATCAAGTATACGAGAATAATACTGCAGGCAATATTTTGAATATACAAAGCAAAACAGAGCAGAAAGCTGTGCCATGTGCAAATATTCTGATCACTATACTCCAATAAAATATCATTTTATCTTACTCATTTCAGAGTAGAATTGGGTAATACTCTCCTTACACTGCTCTGCAAGCTGGCACATACTCTCATATTTTACAGACATAATTTATGACATTGGCTGGACAATCTGTACCTCTGTTTCATTTAAACAATATATATTTTTGTATAAAGGGAAGTCTCAGCTTGATTGTTATGTCAGCTGGTTCTGTTTTCATATCCTGGATACAGCAGGCCTTGAAACCATACGGTCATCATATGCAGCAAGGCTTCAGCTCGCTTGTCATTTCCTCCGTTTAGGGGAGTGTTGGATTCTAGTGTGAAGGCTCTGAATTGGGAAGAATCGTACATTTTTTTGATTAACAACATGTAGCGTTGTGAGACAGGAATGGAAATATTCCACCTTGGCTGCAAAAAGTACTATTTTTAAACCAAGAGAGAAAGTGTACACATCAATCCAGAGGTTTGTAGCTCATCTCAGGCAGATTTGGTCAGAGGGCCAATAAATATTCTTTATCTATTTCAACAGAATGGAACATATTGCATTGCTGTTCCTTCACACATAATCCCTCTCTTTACCAGTGGTATAAATAAACTGAAAAACAGATATCCTTTTTAATATGGGTATGAGTCACAACACACAGCCCGGTACTCCTGAGCATTCTCTATGGTACATTTTGATTTGTGTTTTCAAAGATTTCATCACTAATTATGACCCCCCATACTTCTAAGTAAGCAGAGCCCTCCTGCCCAATGGCCCCAATTTTTGATCTACTGGCTACCTGCCTCTCCTGGGTTGTGGGCCCCGTTACCAAATAAAATTAGACCCCTTGCTTACTTAGTAACACACCCGATCCACCCAGGACACCAGTCAAGTGCCCAAAACACTACCTAAACTCTGCCAAAGATCCACTTCATATCTGGCAATACCCCTGAGAGCTCCATCATTTTTTGTAGGCCATTAACCATTAATGTAAGGAGCGCTCGCTCTTCTTCAGCGTCGCCGGCAAGATGGTGGTGCCCAGGGGAGATATGTGGCACGCCATGACATTCTGACGCCAATGCGTCAAAACGTGCATGGCGTCATGACGCCTGCACTTCAAAACATGCAGCATCAATGTGAAACATCAGAGCATGACCTCATCATGCTCGTTTTGTTGCGAAAATTGGCCTTTAAAAGACGCCAGAGTCCTACAGACCTTGCCCGATTATAGGTTCTACCTTGTGTGTTCCTGGGTGCGCTATATTACTAATTCTATTGATTCCTGATCTTGACCTCGGCCTGTTTCATTGCTTATTGAACTCTTGCTGCCTGAACTGACCCTTTGCCTGGACTAGTCTACTCTGAACTTCTTAACCCCTTGGATACCTTGAACTGTGTTTGGTGCCTGCTACTTCCTCCTAGGTCCGTAATTCCCCTTGCATAAAAAGGTCATTAATTGAGGGATGAAAACATAATTTTGTCTCGATATAGATCCTGTAAAGGTACCTGGGCAGCGAGGATGCCCATCATCTCGATTGCAGGACGCCCGTCGCTTGCCTCTGTTCCTTCCTCGTGTGCGCCATTACTTCCGGGTTTGCATGGCGCTTGGAGGTCTTTGGCTTTAGTCGGTGCCTTCACGCCTGACACATTGCGCTGGTGCGAAATTCAAATATTTAAGGGTGCAGGCGTCATTTGTACTTTGCCCAACCTAAAGGTCTTTTTCTTAAGTTCTTGGCTGCTTTCTTCTGTGAGTTCCAATTTGTTACCAATCCTGCCTGTCCCTGATTTTTGTCCTGTCTGCTGCCTGTCCTGATTATTGCAGTGCAGTTAATGCTCTGCAGAGAGTGCAAAGGCATGCGACATTTTTACAATGAGCATTATCAGACTGGGGGGCCTGAGGTTTACTGGGGCTACTGACTCAGAGTCCCCCACACCCCCCCAGCCTCAATAAGCCCCCTTTCCAGAGCGTATCTTTTTCTTCTTGCAGCCTGGGCAAGGGAGGCAGTGGCTACGGTTTCAGGCAGGTTGTGGATTTGGGACCCACGGTTTCCTTTCCTTGTGTCCCACTCACCGCCCGAGGCCTCCGGGTTCTAGCGCCCGCCTAGTGTGCACACCACCGCAAGCGCGCCCATGCATTTTAGCACAAGGGAACTTCCCAATGTAGCTTAATATGCTGGGCGACATGCAACCCCTAACATTTCGCTGCCCTAGGCCCGGGCCTATGTGGCCTCTCCACAAATCCGGGCCTGGTCCCACTGGCCCAGTCCGACCATGACTGTGAGGGTACACTGTCATGGTTGGGATTATTTCTTACAGGTTTCAAGAAGAAAAAGATACGCACAGGAAGGGGGGTTTATTGAGGCTGGGATGGGGAGGGGTGTGGGGCCCTGAGTCAGCAGACCCAGTAAACCTCAGGCCCCCCAGCCTGACAATGCTCATTGTTAAAATGTTGTATGCCTTTGCACTCTCTGCAGATCATTAACTGCGCCTGCATACACAAGGTAAGACCTTACAAGGGATCTGTTACGATTGGATTCCCAAACACAGAACTAACCCCAAGGTCTCAGGCACGGCTCAACAGCCGACATAACAGCCGACATGCCCACACATCCTCTCCACAGACAGAGCACCAATTCCTGGCACAATAGAGGAATACTATGTACATGGCCACTACACCTGCTCATCCAGCAATGTGGTTTATGCAATAACATGCACAAAGTGTCTGACAAGAGACATTCACATTGGAGAAACTGGACAAAGCCTCGGAAAAAGGACCAATCACCACTGGTTCACAATAAACAATAAAAAATTGGACACCCCAGTAGGTAAATATTTTAATAGCCCCAACCATATTCTGGAGGACTTTCTGTTATAAAGGCAATTTCAAAATAGAAAATGAACGCAAAGTGTGGGAATACAAACTTATGCAAACGTTTAGGAGTCTGGAGACAGGACTAAATTTAGGCCATGGATTTATGGCTAATTACCAGGACTAGAAACAGATGCATACATTTTTTTTAAAAAAACATCTGTGGAGACAACAAACTACTACAGGATTCTGTTGTCTACTTCACATCTTCTGTCCCTGCTTTCAATTCGAATTATGCTTATGTGTTGTTTTTGCTTTTGTCCTTCACAGTTTTTTTTTGTTAACAAAATGCTGTATTTATGTCAGTGCCAACATAGCTTCTTTGTAATCAGCTCTGAAGAAGGAACTGCAATGTTCTGAAAGCTTGCTGGGATTATCATCTTAGCCAATAAAGGTATCACCTTTACACCACTTTTATTATGCTCCATATCAAACATTCTACCCTATAACTTTTTCAGCGGGCTAACACAGTCCAAAAAACGTTTCTCTGTAAGATAAATTCAGTGTTTGCCCAGTAGAGGACAGTGTGTAAGGGTATGAGAGGTAGAGCACCCATTAGCTCAGGGTCTTTTGTGGTCTCTCAGGGTCTTTAGGATTTAGTTCAGGGGCGTCCAACCTTTTGGCTTCCCTGGGCCACATTGGAAAAAGAAAAATTGTCTGGGGCCACACATAAAATACACAAACACTTTTGATTTGTAAAAATAAAGAAATTACACAGAAAAGAACAACAATACCAGTTGTATAACCAGATGGAGCTATACACTGGAATATGGGACACCTGGATATTAAATAGATTTATTATTATTACTAACTGGGCAATGGGCAGAGTCCCCTCTCCTTCCTACTCCATAGGTCACCACATTGTTACAACCTGACATAGTAAGCCTGTTACTAACAAGACGACAGAGTGAGGTGGTTAATGTGTCTGGACTTAGAGAGCACAAAGTGTTATTTCACTCTCTTGTTTTCTCCTATTTCCATAACTTTATTTCTTAATTTCTTTCTTTTTCTCCCCTTCTCTTCCTTTTCTCTCTCCATCTACATACAATGGGAAGCAAATGTATGTAATGCATGTTTTTGCAATGCATAAAAAAAGGAACGTTAAGAGCACAAGTCAGACAGGCTCTAGGGGGCAGATTTACTAAAGGGACCGCTTCGCACACATCGCACCACTTCGCCAGGCGCGAATTCGCTACCACTACGCTAATTCACTATTATGTGAAGTTGCGCTTTGGGCGCTGGTGACTTTTCACTAGCATTACTTCAGCAGTGTGAGCATTTCGAAAGCTTCTATATAGTAGGGTCACTTGATAGTAGTTACTCACCACGTCAATGAAGTGGCCCAGGTGCACCGCCCTGGGCCCTCAGCACAAGGGGCGGATAAACCAAAATCTCAAATTGGAGCAGGCACTCAAGGGCAAAAACTTCCACCAGGCAGATGTTCAAATGTGAAAAAGTTTATTGTGTCAAACAGCCTGACGCGTTTTGTGTTCCAAACACTTAATCATAGGCATCATGTGAGCATTTCATAACGATTCGTTTGTGCCTAGCGAAAATCCACTAGTGATCTTGCTCTTAGGTCGATTTGCATACGGTGGGTATTTTAGTTGTTTGGAGGTCTTTATTATAAATGTTGGTGCAAATGCACCTTTTTATTACAAATGTCCAGGGAACCTTAATAAAGACAAGAGAGTTAATATAATGCCCTACACATGAGCCCACTGTAAAAGGAATGTTCCATATGTTATGAAATGTCTGGAGAAAACCAGTTACCCAAAAAAAGTTTAAGTCAGGACTTTTGCAGGCAATTCCGTTACCGAAAAGGAAAAGTCGCCAGTACTTTAATGCATTTTCGGCTCACAGGATATGATGTAAGTGACGGAAGATTGATGAAGATCGAGCTTCTTTTTAGCACATCGTCTGGTCGTGAAAGAGGTAACGTTCAGTTACAAATTTAGTGAATTTGTGGAGTAGCACACATTCGCCGGTGCAAAAACATGCCTGGGGATAGGGTCCGAAACTGCGCTAGCGACGGTCTGGTTCACTAGCGAATTGTTGCTTGTGCATGTTAGTGAGTTGGCAAGCGATGTCCCTGCGGGTGGCAGCGCTAGCGAATTGTCGGTAGTGTTAGCCACTTCGCTCATTAGTAAATCTGCCCCTAGGAGTGAAATGTAGGCTCAGAAGAAGTTAGCTGAGCCTTTTGTTCCACGAAGGAGTTTGTTGTGGTTAGGACCCCATGGTGATTAAGCCACTAGTGTAGGGGCACAGGTTAATGAGCTCAGGACCAGGTACCAGGGAGCAAGATACCACCATGTGATTGCCTATTCTGGGGATCAGATCAACAAAAGAAAGTATGTTACTCCCATGGAGGAGTGTGTTCCCAAATGTGAGGATTAAATCTGAATGTCTTTTCATGGTCCAGAAGCTGATCTCTCTTTATGCTTTATATGCTATTCAAGTGATCTATACCATTGATATCACCAAATGATAAACTGCCTGGGAGTTAATAAAGACGTCCGCTTGTTTGCAAGAGACATCTGTGGTTCTGATTATTTGCTAATTCTGTCGGCTGACAAATATTCAGCGTGTGATCTTTCCCCCCAAATTTCTGGCTGGTATCCATCACAGTGACAAGGACTAAAGGTAATATTTAAGGTATAAAAACTGGGAGTTACTGACAGTTGTCCCGTAAACATTGAGTCTCAGAAGACACACAGTACGCAGCTTACACCTACATCAAACTATTACAACACTTCTATAGTACACCCAAGAGATGGTCACATAGGGGAACATTATAGACAAATAGCAGGGGATCTTTTTTTAAAACAGAAAAGAACAAGAGAAAGAGGCCAAAGACCTGCATGAAGACTTGCATCACCAACTTACTGACCAATTGCTCAGACAGTCCAAGTAGGAGTCGAAACTCTTGTCTGTATAGAAGTAAGTGGGTGTGAGTTTTATTGTATCCATTCATGCAATCAGATTTCTTACTGCAAATGTTAATAGGTTCAGCTTTTATTATCTCATTGTAATTCTAATCTGGAGAATGCATAGTAAATTGTTATATGTAAGCCTTAGTGGCACCTTCACCTGGGACAAAGCATTTTAGTCAAAGTAAATTTTATTGTCATCTCAGCAGTATACGAATACACAGTGAGACGAGACAACGTGGCTCCAGCTAGTACAGATATCAGAGTGTCTTTAAGGTAGTCAATGTCCAGGGCTCATATATAGGGATGTGCGAATTTGACCAGTTTCGTTTCGCCAAAAATTCGCCGCTGATGAAATGTCGCCGATGCCCATTAAAGTCTTTTTTTTTTATGCACAAGGGCATACAAGTCTATGGTCATCATCCCTACTCATATACAATATCTAAGTGCAGTAGTAGGCATAAAATGGGCACCAAATTGCAGACAAACATGTACCATTATACGTACATCTAAATTACAGCCAGGGGACTTGTTATCCAGAATGCTTGAGATCTGGAGTAAAAATACAATATATTTCCTAAAACTAATAAACATATGGAAAAGATTCCGTTCTGCTTCCTCTCTCTGTCTGCTAGGAACAGGAACATCAGTGCCCTCTTAAAGGGGTTATTCATCTTCAAACAACTAGCTGGTTTCAGATAGTTCACCAGCTATAACGGCTTTTTACAATTACTTTCTATTTTCTATGCGTCTGCGTTTTTCTAATATTGAAGTGTAAAGTGTAATTTTTCACCTTCTAAAGCAGCTCTGGGAGGGGGGGTCGCAGACCCAGTAAGGGTCAGTCCACACGAGCAGATTCGGGGAGATTTAGTCGCCTGGCCACAAATCGACCTCTTCTTCTGGGCGACAATCTCCCCGAACTGCATTCGCGTGTCTTCCCGTCCACCATAATGAAAAGTCGCCTGCACTAAAGCACACACGGTGCTTTGTTTTCTGAAGTTTCCTTGGACGGGAAGACACGCAAAGGTAGTTCATGGACATTGCCGCCCAGAAGAAGAGGCGATTAGTCGCCAGGTGACTAAATCTCCCCGAATCTGCTCGTGTGGACTGACCTAAAACTATTCTAAATTGATACATTTCTTATCTTTGTCCCTGCGAGCAGAATCTCTGGGTTTCATTACAGGCAGCTGTTAGAATTGATACAATAGTTGCTGATACTCCAGAGATGCTGCTGAGAAATGGATCAACTAAATGTTGCAAAATTGTAATAGTTTAGAGTCTGAATTACTGAGCTGACAAACTTAAAGGGCATGTAAAGTCTAAAATAGAATAAGGCTAGAAATGCTGTATTTTGTATACTAAACATAAACATGAACTTACTGCACCCCAAGCCTAATCAAACAAATAATTTATGCTTTCAAAGCTGGCCACAGGGGGTCACCATCTTGTAACTTTGTTATACATCTTTGCAAGACTAAGACTGTGCACATGCTCAGTGTGGTCTGGGCTGCTTAGGGATCGTTATAAACAAAGCTGCTTGAATTCTGCATGGCTGGGAAGTAAGGCGGGGGCTCCCCCTGCTGTTTATAAGTATGATTGTTTCCCTGCAGAGCAGTTAGGGACCATCTGACAATTCCTATCCACAGCAGTAAATTAAGGGAGAATTTCACTGCATACAGTCAGGTTTCTAATAAAAACGATACACATTTTTTAATTAAAGTATATTGGAGATATGTTTCTTTTTCATTAAAGAAAGTAAAAATGGGATTTTATTTTTTTGCCTTTACATGCCCTTTAAACACCAGAGACCGGGACATTGAACTTAAAACTTAGATTTTGGAAAAATGGTAAAAAATAAATAATGGAAAGTAATTGAAAAAAGTCTTTATTTCTGGGCAACAATGTGAAAACAACTGAACTGAAAAAAGTGTTTGGAAGGTGAACAACCCCTTTAATCCCTTTTTAAATATGTGTACCATGTGTTTTTTTAGAATCATTTTCTGTAATTAGGCTCACAGTTAAGTTTAACTATCTTTCTCCTTACACCGAGATTTCATGGCACTGTGTATTTGCAATTTAATTGAAGTGAAGTGCTTAATTAATCATGCACTAGAATATTTTGTTTTACAGATTACAATCGGATCATTTAACCCCACTTCTTCTGGGATCCTGCGCTATAATGGGTACTTCGGTTGATATTCTGCGAGGCCCTCTCTGCTGTCTGGAGAGATATTAATGAGAAAAATAGATATCTCCGACAGGAAAAATGTGAGTTTATTTAGTTATACAACTAGCTGTCAACTAAATGCTGCAAACAAATAAGAAGAAATAAACAACAGACATCCTGAGACTGTTCTTAGAATCCCATTTAGTTGGAAGAGATTTAGAGACAGAAGGCAATATGGATAAATGGACCACAGGTGGGTCTCTTGGCAAAGAATTGGATAAAGAGCATGAAGCCATCTGCACCACCAGCAGAACAATAGCAAAAAAAAAAAAAGATTCATATGGTCGCCAGTTGTAAGATTTTTTTGGCAGTTATGCTATACTCCAGCTGCTCTTAAAGGATAAGTAAACCTTTAAAATAAGTGAATGTAAAATGGATGAGGGTTCAATTCTAAGCACTTTTGTAATTTACATTCATAATTAATTTTGTTTTTATTCCAAGATATTAAGGGATACATGTGCTGTTAATGTGAATTAATTTATTTACAACAGCGCCACCTGTCTGACCACTAAGTAGTCAAGGAAGTTGTCAGGAGAAAGAAAGAGGCTGCTCTGATGTTCTTCTGCTTAGGAAAAAAATATAAAACGTTCTCAAACCTTTTTTAAGCAGAAGAACATCAGAGCAGCCTCTTTCTTTCTCCTGACAACTTCCTTGACTACTTGGTGGTCAGACTGGTGGGAAACTGACCAGCAGGTGGTGCTGTTGTAACAAAATTCATTCATATTAACAGCACATGTATCCCTTAATATCTCGGAATAAAAATAAAATAAATAATGAATGTATATTACAAAAGCGCTTAGAATTGAAACCTCATCCATTTTACATTGACTTATTTGAAAGGTTTACTTATCCTTTAAGGGTAGAACAATGTCAGATTGTGACTCCTAACCTCAGCTGGGCCCTTGCTGAAGTATTGAAGGAAGGGTCACCAGGCTGAACTATAGTCCACGCATTACTCTTGCAAATAGACTTGAGTGTCGGTGGTTCTTTTCAAGTAATAGTAGATTTTCTGAAGAAATAACACAGAAGAAGGGCACTCCATTTGTACTGTACGTCAACAATTTCAGGGTTTAGATTCACATCCTTTAGACTAGAGCAGAGTATCCCAACCTTGTTTTTACCCATGGGTCACACTTAAATATAAAAAGAAGTATGGGAGCAACACAAACATGAAAAAAAGGGCTTTAATTGGTTATTCAATAGCCTTTATGTGGACTGACATACTACATGCCGGTCTTTATGCCTCCAAAGTTTCCAAGTGAGAAATCCAAAATCGAGCATCTGCTTTGAGGCCACCAGGAGCAACATCAAAGGGGTTGGAGAGCAACATGTTGCTTGCGAGCCACCAGTTGGGGACCACTGAACTAGAGGAACAGAACCTAGATTTGAAGCAGTGTAGGTGGTTCTTTCATGGTTATAGCAGTGAGGTTGAGAAATGCCCCGCCAGATGATGTTATGATGGCTGATTCTATTAATGCCTGTAAAGGAGAACTAAACCCTAAAAACAAATGTGGTTAAAAATGCCATATTTTATATACTGAACATATTGCAGCTTGTCAATATCACCAATGATCCAGGGCTTCAAACTTGTCCCAGGGGGTCACCATCTTGGAAAGTGTCTGTGACACGCACATGCTCAGTTGGCTCTGAGCAGCTGTTGAGAAGCTAAGCTTAGGGGTCGTCACTAATTATCCAGCAGAAAATGAGGTTGTCCTGGGATATAAGCTGATGCTACAGGGCTGATTATTAATTCTGATGCTAATTGCACTGGTTTCTGTGCTGCCATGTAGTAATTATCTGTATTAATTACTAATCAGCCTTATATTGTGATATTTCTATTCTATGTGTACTGTATATTGTGAGTGGGTCCCTAAGCTCAGTAAGTGACAGCAGCACAGAGCATGTGCAGTGAATCAGCAGAAAAGAAGATGGGGAGCTACTGGGGCATCTTTGGAGACACAGATATTTACTGCTAAAGGGCTGTGGTTGCCTTGGGCTGGTATCTACAATAAGTATATACATTGGTATAGAAAGGTCACTATAAGTCCAGATTTTTAAGTGCCTCAAATGCAAATTTCCCCATTCTGGTAAAGTAAGAGAAATAAATGGGCTAACAAGTTTAGATACCTTAACAGACTATTGCCAGGCCCAAAGAGTACTGTTAAGGGCAGAGACTGTACTTGTGGTAGTTTCCAATAGGAATTGTTTTATTGTTTTAGGTGCATTTCTGGAACCCATCAATTTACTTAGGACCTGAATCAGTGGGTCTTTAGCATCAGCATGAAACCAGGAATGCACATAGGAAAGTTGTGAAGCAATATAATATATTCTCATATTTGGGAGACCCAGGCCAATACTTCAATAATCTTTTATTGGAGGGAATAAATCAAAATTGAGTAATGTGCACTAAGCTGAATATAAAATATAATGTTTATAGATGCGTCTTTCTTTTATTCTTTAATCACTGTCATTCCACCAGTGTTTATGCCATCTATAAATAAAACAGTTTGTTTTAAAGGGGAAATGATTGAGATTATTTAGTATATTGTAGAAAATACATGTTTCATTGTGATTGTTGTATCATTTGATCATTCCTCTGTAAATCAGAGCTCATTTTAGGGCAGGACAAAGAGGAAATCTGCTTTGGTTCCTCTGGGGGAAACAACTTTTTAACCCTTTTCAGTTTATTTTTTGTTCAGGATTTTAAGCATTTTGGATGTAATGCTTAACATTGAACATGTCACCTTCTATCTACTGTTAAATTACAGATCCTAGCTTCCCATTAACACTTTGCACTATTCATGTCAGTGATGTCCAGACTTCCCAGATGCCATAGCAGCTCAACTACAGCAGAAAGTCCACATTAATCATTTGTTAAAGAAAAAAACAAATTACTATTGGTATCTGCATTATATGGCCTTCCATTAAGTACTGAACAACAAAAAAGATCAGGAGTCGGTAAGGTGACAGGTTTGGTGCATTGAGCATTGCATTTAGCAGCATTTATTGTACATTGAAGCTATGCAAGATAGCATTTATTGCACGCTAAAGCTATTCAAGAGAGCATTTATTGCACACTGAAGCTATGCAAGATAGCATTTATTGCACATTAAAGCTATGCAAGATAGCATTTATTGCACGCTAAAGCTATGCAAGAGAGCATTTATTGCACACTAAAGCTATGCAAGATATCATTTCTTGCACACTAAAGCTATGCAAGATAGCATTTATTGCACACTGAAGCAATGCAAGATAGCATTTATTTCACACTGAAGCTATGCAAGATAGCATTTATTGCACACTAAAGCTATGCAAGATATCATTTCTTGCACACTAAAGCTATGCAAAATAGCATTTCTTGCACACTAAAGCTATGCAAGAGAGAATTTATTGCACACTAAAGCTATGCAAGATAGCATTTATTGCACACTGAAGCTATGCAAAATAGCATTTATTGCACACTGAAGCTATGCAAGATAGCATTTATACTGCACACTGAATCTATGCAAGATAGCATTTATTGCACACTAAAGCTATGCAAGATATCATTTCTTGCACACTAAAGCTATGCAAGATAGCATTTATTGCAAACTGAAGCAATGTAAGATAGCATTAGTGCACACTAAAGCTATGCAAGAGAGCATTTATTGCACACCAAAGCTATGCAAGATATCATTTATTGCACACTAAAGCTATGCAAGATAGCATTTATTGCACACTGAAGCAATGCAAGATAGCATTTATTGCACACTGAGGCTATGCAAGATAGCATTTATTGCACACTAAAGCTATGCAAGATAGATGAGGCTACACTTCTCTAATGAAATTAATTGTAATAGATCTTTTGAAGGCATACATATTGGGAGAAAATAGGAGAGAGCATGCAAAACCATTCCAGATAAGGGGTGCAGCCCTAGCAAAGTCTTGCATGTGAGTATAATTAGGGAGACGGTGAAGAATACATCAGTAGAGGAAACTATCAAGGGGTTTTGTGAGGATCTGGAGTTGGGTTAATAGATTGGGGCAGAGTTATAAACACTTTGAACGTCAGGGTGATTAATTTGAACTTTATTCTGAAAGGTAGTTGAAATAAGTGCAAAGACTGACAGAGTGGCATGGCAGTTTTCAAGTTTGCAATAAGCAGCCATCTTAGGTGATCATTTATTGCCTAACCAACCCTGGTGATAAAAATATTCTTTGACCTACTGGTCTGATTAATGTATGGAAGATTTTTAGCAGTTTTGGAATAAACTTCAGTGAAATCTGCATACCCGTGTTGGTCCAGTTGAGTTCTTCTGAAGTGAAGATCTGCTCATACAGTGAGTAGTGTCCTGTAAAGGTCCTGGCCCAGATCTAAGGGAACTATCACTAAGGACAGTGGGTTGAAACAGAACAACTCCTCCACACAGGTTCACAACATCTCTTCATTTTTGTTTCCATATTGTTCTGGTTGTCTATTCCATTTGTATAGAGTCACCATCTATCACACGTCAACGTCAACTGCCATCTTCCATGATGACTATGTATTTTTATCCTTCAATACCTCTATATGGAAATCTCCAAAATCCTATTCAAAGGAGCTACCGCCTGATCAGGAGGTGGTGGTAGCTCTAGGGTTACCCTGTGTCAACAGGCACAGCAGAGCTCAATTCAGAACGGAAGGCAGAAAGGACTGAGCTACGTTGACCACAACTATATGGAAGTGGAAGAAGAGTATTTTGACTCATATACCTTTAATGAAAGTGGTGCTACATGCAACCAACTGACTGTGGGGAAAGTGTGAGGGATCACAACTGTGTGTATGCAGTTCTGGGAGATGCACTAGGGTGTGCCCACATTTGTGGGTGCTCTAGAGATTTTTTTTATTGGGGTCAATGCATAGAAAAGACTAGTTCTATCTAACAGAGTCAAGTATTAGTCTGAAAAAACAGAACATTCAAAGAAGCATGTCTCACTGTGCAATCATAATATAACAATTCTTGACGATGTAGGTGCAACCTATTGTCACTGCAAAGCCCAAACATCATATTCAATTTTAAAGGTCTGTCCCACCATTCTCTTTTTTGAATTTTGCTTGCAGAGTTAATATACTGTAATGTGTACAAACACACCAACATGGGTCAAATTAAAAAAAAATGAATGAATCAAACATACAAGGTTGCTATAAACAGAGAAATAACAAAAATAGAGTAATGCCAGACTCACACAGGCTATAACATACAAAATACTCCACATGTGCTTCTGGAACTGATTGCTTTGCTTTGTTCACAGATCTTAATTCAGACAACGCCAGATAATTTCATTTCTTTTGGGATGAACCTTGATGTCAACAATCCATTCTTTCCAAAATCCCATTATGGGTAAAGTGAACAATTTTGTCCGCAATAGTTTTTAGCAACCAATCTACCAGTTTTGTGCCAGTGGCCAGTGTATGTAATAAAACTTCATCCTGGAATACAAGATATTACCAGTTGCTCTCCAGGGCAGAATATGATAACATTGCACTCAACATCTCAACCCTGAGTCCTTTTGAGAAGGATAGGAGGTATGTTAACTATACTGTAACTCTAAACACACTCACTGTCAAAAAGAGACTTGGTCACTAGTGCTTCTTCATCAGGAACAGTACTTGAAACACAAAAATGCTTCTTTTGTACGCTAAGGGGCAGATTTACTAAGGGTCGAATATCGAGGGTTAATTAACCCTCGATATTCGACCAGGAACTAAAATCGTTCGACTTCGAATATCGAAGTCGAACGATTTAGCGCAAATCCTGCGATCGAACGATCGAAGGATAATTCGTTCGATCGAACGATTAAATCCTTCGAATCGAAAGATTCGAAGGATTTTAATCCAACGATCGAAGGAATATCCTTCGATCAAAAAAACGCAGGCAAGCCTATGGGGACCTTCCCCATAGGCTAACATTGAGTTCGGTAGCTTTTAGCTGCCGAACTAGGGGGTCAAAGTTTTTCTTAAAGAGACAGTACTTCGATTATCGAATGGTCGAATAGTCGAACGATTTTTAGTTCGAATCCTTCGATTCGTAGTCGAAGTCGTAGTCGAAGGTCAAAGTAGCCCATTCGATGGTCAAAGTAGCCCAAAAAACACTTCGAAATTCGAAGTTTTTTTAATTCGAATCCTTCACTCGAGCTTTGTAAATGTGCCCCTAAATATTTAAGGGCATAATATCACACACTAAGTTCACAATGGGGATTACTCACACCATAAGTATCTTCTTCTAGTGTAAACCAGGACTACCCTGAGTTATACCCACTTGACCCCTTGGAGCTTGATGAGTGTCTTATGGGGAACTGTCCCTCACTAAGCTTCCTCTGTGGAGCACAAAGATGGTCTTACAGACTAGCAAGTCTGACACTCCTCAATAATAGACGCTATTCTGTCACTATATTTACCTCATTTACAGGGCCCCTACCCCCAACTTCACTATGGTTTGTGTTACCTTAGGACAGGAGTCCCCAACCTTTTTTTTTTTAATTAAAGTTTTTATAACACTTCCACACATGTTACTTCCTTTTTACCCACTAAAGTGTTAAGATTGAAAGTGGACTGAGACGCTCATATGCCTGTATCAACTTACTTGTTATAAGTATAAACACCTGCCGGACACACTAGGATCAGAGTGTGGGCTTCTGTGCAACTATAACTCTAACATCAAGGGTGTCAAAACATAAATATATGAATAAGGACTATAGTCAAAAACACCTCTAGCACCACTTAAGTTACGGACTTTTACACTGGTTAAATATTAACTCCTGATGGTGGTGCATGATTTTTAAGTATAATTATCCACTTGCGGGTATATTTGAACATAGCAAGTTCACTAAAAATATCATAATTTACTTTGAAATACTGCACTCTATATATATTTTATTTGTTTTACTTCCCCCTCAAAACCTTGTGGTTTTTTGAGGAATACAACAATCTCTTGTGGAAATTGTCTTTTTTTTTTTTACCTGTGAGCCACATTCTAAGGTAAAAAGAGTTGGGGAGCAACACAAGCATGAAAAAAGTCCTTGGGAATGCCAAAAAGGGCTGTAATTTGGTATTTGATCGCCCCTATGTGGACTGGCAGCCTGTAGGAGGCTCTAACTCTAAACCTTTTTTTTGCAACCAAAACTTGCCTCCAAGCCTGGAATTCAAAAATAAGCACCTGCTTTGAGGCCACTGGGAGTAACATCCAAGGGTTTGGTGAGAAACATGTTGCTTGGGAGCCACTGATTGGGGAGCACTGCCGCCTTCCTTAGGCTCTTCAGCAGCATCCACCATATATTGCATGGAAGCCCATGTGCTCCTTTCCTTTTTATACACTAGGAAATAAGAATTACAGTCACTAATCCTGGGTCTATGGAAACACATCTCTCCCCCAGGGTGTAGGTAAACCTCTTCACAGTAGGAATGGTTAACGCCTTCAATCTCCTAGACTATATAATGGTTTGTGCTTTTTTAGGCTTTGCTCTACTGTAGGGAACTTATTATTATTATCAAGTATTTTTAGAGCGCCAACATATTGCGCAGCGCTGTGTGAACTATGTAAGTCACCACCTTGACCCATAATGACTTCTCTTCTTAGTAATGTTCTGTCAGTATTTTCTAAACAAGTCAGTAAACCTTACCTTCCTGGGAGCTCTATCAAGGTGAACTATAAGTATGTGATCAGCTGACCCTTCTGTAAAAACTACCTTCATTTTTGTTGCCTGGCTTGTTCAGCAACTAATCAAGAAATGAAAGGCAGTAGGTAATGTATAATTAAATTCACATAACTCGAATGTCTTAAATTGAAAATAATTTATTATTTTTTTACAAAATGTGTCATAGCATACTGCATTTTCTAAACTACAATTTTATTTACCTGAGACAGAAATTATAATTAATTATATATGACAATATTATTGACTCACAGAGACATGATATTACAATAAACAGACATTTAAGGACAGCTTGTTTCTTTCAAGTTTGCTCGGCAAAACAAAATGAATGAGATGGGAGAACCGAAGAAACTGCCATAATGTCAACACAAACAAAATCTAATAACGGGTAACAGTGCTCAAGCTTAGAACAGTTGAAATGGCTGACGTCTTTGTGGTAAAGTTGTATACAATGTTGTTTCATGGGAAGCTTTACTGCCAACAAACATCATAACATTTACTTGGAGTCGTGACTGCCAAAATCTGAAGTATTTAATGTAATATCTGGCTGAATATAATAAAGTAAAGAGGTAACAATAAAGTGGTTTGCCTTTTCTTTTTATAGAAAACACGCACAAATTTCACAATAGATGGAGTTGCATTTCCTATGCAACATTAAAAGGCCAGTTTAGTTCAATACAGTCATCGGCTTCACCGAGAAATAACAAGGGTTGCAGAGTAAAAAAAATAGAATCAGAGGGCCTAGAAAGCAGTGCAGGGTCCACTCTATAAAAAGGGACTCAAGCTGTCTTTCATTTTCTCTAGTGCATGGGATTTATTTAATTTCTGTCTCTCTACTGGTGAGAATATTCCTTCACACTCTTACTGTCTCCTGTATGATCCACTGTACTTGCTTAATCTTTGCTATACCAATAAATTCTCGTATTGCCCCACCATTTACTGTACTCAGGGAAGTAGCTCATTTTGTAATTGCTGTACTCACTAAATCAATTTTAGATGACTTTAGATTGCTTACTTGTTGCATGATCTCCAATTTGCTTGGGAGGAGTCTTCAAGCTGCCTGACTATATGCCATTAATAATAAAGGTCTGGATGGACTTTACCTTATTGTGTCACCTGACAAACATGTTGTTAAAATAACACCTCCTTTTGCACTAAATATGACACCTTTTCTGATCTTTGCCAAAGAAGCTCCGTACGTAAGTTGTAGCCTAGGAAGTTAAGTCCAGTGCAATATATTTTTATAGAGACCTACATTGTTTGGGGGTATCGTTTTCCTTTAATGCATTTTGCACGTGACATTAAAGGGATATTGTCATGGAAAAACATTTTTTTCCCCAAAACACATCAGTTAATAGTGCTTCTCCAGCAGAATTCTGCGCTGAAATCCATTTCTCAAAAGAGAGAACAGATTTTAATATATTCAATTTCGAAATCTGACATGCTAGACATATTGTTAGTTTCCCAGCTGCCCCTTCTCTGTTTATGAAACACTGAAATAGTAACTTGTGTCTATGTTATTGTACTTGGACAGATTCCATCAATTAAGGAATTGTCAATCTATTTAAAATGTTTCTGTTGATGGGAAATGGAAATAATTATTGATGTTGGACTAGAACATTGAAGCAACAAACTATTTTCTAAAATCTGATACATCAATTAGCATTTCAATGACATTGAGAACATGTTTGTTGAGTAGTAAAGTTTAGACTACTTTGTCTCAGTTCTGGAGGTGAAGAGCAAATTTCACTGATATTTCCATCAATAAAAGGTTGTCAAAGATTTTTTGGAAACAGCTAGAAATAAGAATAATTATAGAAATACAAGTCTACAAAAATAGACATTTTGTATAGACAAAACTGAAAAAGGAGAAATATGCAAAGTAGACTACTTTTCTCCATTTCTACAAAAATAGCCATTTTATATAGGAAAAACTAAAAAATTAGAAACATGCAAATTAGACTACTTTTCTCCATTTCTCCAAGTCTACAAAAATAGACATTTTATATAGGAATAACTAAAAAATTAGAAATATGCAAATTAAACTACTTTTCTGAACAATATAAATAGTGCCCTTACTTATTGTACGGGGTTGTCTGGGCTTTGTAAAAGTCTATAAATCTCAAGGTGTTCCAGCCACAACATTCATAGTATATTGCAATGTGCAAGGAAGACTAAAGGTGCATGATGCACACATTTAGTAGTTCTAAAAAAACATAAAGGTATTATAAGTTAGAAACAGAGCCTTAAACTCTTTGGGTCATTTGTCTTGAGACTGATTCAAACAACTGTTATTTTCACATGTCAGTAAGAAAAATATGGATGGAAACACATCAGTTCTGGATTAGCGCATGGCGTGTCACATATGTGCCATCTAATGAGAGTCAGGCACAACTGGAATGATGAAATATTCTAGCAATCAGGCAAGATGCTTGCTCCAGCCATCTGAGTTCTGTAACAATATCTGTTAAGATGCAAAGTGACATTGAAACCTTTGGAATAGAGATTATTATAAGGATACAGAGTCGTCATATTTAAAGGGGGGGAGGGGATGTTTCCAATGGTGTTTTCAAATATGTTTCCAACATTTAGATCACATAATACATGTGCAAAACATAATTAGATCAAAGAGATTGATGCCACTGATTATCTTTGAATTCTTCTCTCTCATTTAATTAAATGGAATAACTTTTGGATATTATTATTTAGAATAGAAACAGCATTTATTGGTGCGTAGGGTGGTGCTGGAAGCACGCCAAACTTCTCTTCCTAAAAACAATGCCTGCTTTATTGTTGCCAGTGGCAACACAAAAGTCCTCCAGGCTTCCATATTTGTATAGGTAGAGCTCTACAGCTGTGTGTAACCAACTGTAGCCACTGGAGATTCCTAGGAAATCTCTTCAGAGCTGGAAGCAGCTTTACATGGACATTGTAAATCCAGAAGGAGATTAATAGTTGGGAAGAGGCAACATAGTGTTAAAGGGAAAGAGAAAGAATAAGAAAGATCAATTTAAAAAATGAGTTCAATGTCATATCGGAGTGAAAACAGTGGCAGCAGAATGAGAACTGCACGGAGAGACCTTCTGCCTTAATGGTCGTTGGTGACACTACCAATATTCAGTTTTAAATGTTACATGAAATCGTCCAAAATGGGCACCTTTATTGCTGGAAAGTGGCAAGACAACACTAGTTGTGACTAGTGAATAATAAGGAATGCCTCTGTTGACCAGGTATGCTTCCTCAGGGACAGTTAGCTAGGGAATCCCACTTCTGAAGCACTGCTAAAGTGAGAATAATTTATATTAGGTTCTGCTTAGGGTCTTGCATCGTGGCAATGGCTGATAGGAAGAAAATCTGCTAGTATTACGACATACGGATAATATTACAAGGCAATTTCGAAGAAGAACATACTTTGAGTGCATCCTGGGACATGTGCATAACAAGAAAACTAGGCCATTCCTTGTTGTGCATATCTGTAGAGGCCTAACCAGGATCTTCCTCCTGATGTGGATGGCATAGCACTCTCTAAGAGAATTTTCTCACAACCAGAGTCTGGGTCCTATTAGCCCACATCTCCACTGGGGGAAACACATTTACAATAATAGGTGGCCTTTAAAGGAGAAAAAAAGTTAAAATTACATAGGAGGGGTGCCAAATGTTAGGCACCCCAATGATTATAATTGCTTACCTGATATCCCATTAGCTGAAAACTACAGTGGCCTGGGAAACTTATGTAGACCATCAAATTGCAATCTTTTCAGCTTTTTCCTCTACACATCCTCTATGCTCATGTGTAGTAAAGTGCCTAACATTTAGCACTTCCAATGATTTTAACTTTTTTGCCCTTTAAGCTCATGCGAGTGGTAGGTTACACTAAGCCAGCCCATGATCTCATCAGTATGCTGCCTAATTTAGAAAATGGTTCTTTGTGAGTTATAAACCTATACTTGATCCTTGGTCACCAATGAGGGCTGCTGGTGTCATGGAAGGTCCCAAGCGTTCCAGATAAAAGAATAGAAGACAAACATTTCTCAATATTACTGGTATGGAACTGTTGCTTGTCAAGACAGTACAGCCTCCAGAGAGGCAGATAATATGTACTTATGTCTTGCTCAGTGTCGGACTGGCCCATTGGGATACCAGGAAAACTCCCGGTGGGCCAAGGTGTCAGTGGGCCTCTTGCTTTTAACCATTTGGCCTATTTAATGGTCATTCCCTATTTCTTTATGGGAACAAAGAATGGAAGAATAGAGTATAGTATGTAGAGAAAAGAGACTAGGAGAATAAAGAGGTTGCGTTAAGTTCCAATAGTTTGGAAGGGCCCTCAGCCTAAAGTTTTCTGGTGGGCCTCTGGCATCCCAGTCCGGCACTGGTCTTGCTAGCTGGTCTGCCACATAAAAAATGATTTACCAATTGTCAAATTAGATTTTTTCTGAAACTCATGAATAAACTTTAAAGATTTTTTTCAATATCAAGTTTTTATTTTTTGTTAGCCTACAAAATTACTTAATCACTACGAAAATCACATTATTCCATTCATTTTTATTCATTTTTTTTTAAAAAAAGATATTGAATAAAAAAATAATCAAAAAATTTTTTTTTTGAACTGCAACAAAGGTTGAATTAAAATTTTCACAAATTTGTCTCGTAGATGTTAGTCTAATATATCAATAACTCCCGTGCCTATGAGGGTAATTTACCTTTATGTTAATCCTGGAGACAGGAGGTTCCCCTGCAGTAAAGTGTAGAAGGCAGTTTGTAGAAAGGTAATTTGAGCTAGGAATTGTACTGTAAAAGCAATATCTGCAAGTTCTGTTAAAATGCTGAATACAGGAAGTGTACAAGTCCAGAATTCTACTGTTTGAGAAGCTTTTGAAGGCATCAGTGCAGAAAAAAATGACCATTATAGGCGATTTTTGCAGTATGACATTAAAAAGAGTTATATATTAAAAATATATATATGTGAACTGTGATAACCCAACTGCATCAGGCATTTTTGTATGATAAATGCATAGCACGTTTTAAATATGTCTCATTAACATCCCAAGAGAAAAGTGATGAGGGGGAGAATCGACTCTGTGGTAGGGAATGAATTGGTAATAACACATGACTCATTAATGGCTCACCAAAAGGAAATTTAGTATTCATTATCTCTTCTGTGGTTTCCTAATGTGGCCTCATGTTCTCAAATACATTATGGGGAATTTTTTTTAAGACGTTTAAAAAAAAGGCTTTGAATTAAACCAAACATTGCCACATTGATGCTATTTAGTTATAAAGACGAAGAATGGATGCAGGGGCTGAAAATTCTGCTGTGAAAAGGGGTGTTGGTTTGAAAAATAATGTGGAAAAGTAACATTCATTGCTCATGTATTTAACCCTACCTTCTACACCAGAATTGGATTTTTCACATTAATGGTAAGGCCACACTGGGCATTCTGGGGAGATTTGGTCGCCTGGCGACTAATCGCCTTGTCTTTGCGGTGACCAATCTACCCAAAAGCCTTTGTTCGGGCAACTTCGGAAAATGAACCGCCGTGTGTGATTAGAGCCGGCGTTTTTTCATTTTAGCTGGCGCAGAGTGAGGGAAGGCATTTGGGGAGATTGGTCGCTGCAAAGACGAGGCGATTAGTCACCAGGCGCCCAAATCTCCCCAAAACACCCAGTGTGGCCTTACCCTAACTGTGAAGATGTGGAATTCTCTCCCTGAATCAGTGGTACAGGTTGATACATTAGATAGCTTTAAGAAGGGGTTGGATGGTGTTTAGCAAGCGAGGGAATACAGGGTTATGGGAGATAGCTCATAGTACAAGTTGATCCACGGACTAGTCCGATTGCAGATTGGAGTCAGGAAGGAATTTTTCCCCATCTGGGGCAAATTGGATCAGCTAGCAGTTAGGCAGATAAAAAAAACGAAAAGGTTGAACTTGATGGACGTGTGTCTTTTTTCAACCTTACTTACTATGTTACTATGTTACTATGTAATAAGTCAAATTATATCATATAGAGTTGTATAACCAAAATCTGACAGATTTTAGTTGAAATATTTAAAATAATCTTTGTGTGCCATGCCTTATTGGTTCTAACTACTGTAACTGTTTAAGGGTCATAACATGTGTCCTGAAGATGATTGTCTTTCGTGAAAAAATTGGGACAAACTATTACAGAAAAGATTCTGATGTACAGTATACCAGGCACATGGGTAACACACAAGAGTTGCCATTTTTTATGAATTTGATTTATTTGAGTCTCTCTTTTATTTGAGTTCTATTTGAAATGCCGCTGATTCACTCATCTCTGCTCAAAAGAACCATTTAAATGTATTTTAGAGAAAAGAATATTATAGCTGGGAAGTTTGCCAGGAGTCTAAATAAATTTGCAGCAGAAGCCTGAAAGCTTGTACAATGAAGGTTCTCCTCCGAGGGAATATCAGCCTTCAGATAAGGTATCATTGCCACTTGGAAATAAATTGTAAGATGGATAAGACGGTCATATTGTGGAACTGCTGAGGACAGCACAGGACAATGATAAACCATGTCACAAATTGAAAGTCCATGAATTTACGCAATTCCAGTTCTTATGTTCATTCTGTTAGGGAGGAAAAGTAAAAACATATATGAGAATAAAATCCCCACAAGTGGCAATTTTGAGCAGAACTGACATTCTGACGTTATAACTAGGAAAGCAGGGTACACACACGAATTAGATCACATTCTAAAAGACTTAACATTTACTTGTAGTTATTGGTCAAAACAGGGATTGTTCAATTTTTGACCAGCCATTGCAGTGGTGTGCTATATTCCCAAAGATTCCCACTGGTCTGTAACAAGTCATGTGTGACAAATTGACTCTTTAAATTAATTGGATAAAGTCAAACCTCATAATTCCACCTTTACACTTCCTAACAGATATTAATGATGGATAACTAGATTGTAAAGTCAACTCGTTTTTTTAATATCTCTGGTTGACCATCTTTGTTTGTTCAAGTCTTCCTTCTGATTGGGAGCAGTGACTTTATAATCAAATGGAATTGCATTTGGTGGCATGAAGGTTCCGGTATATTGGAATATATAGACAGCTGGCCATGAATGATAAATTAAGCTTGTTTAATAGTGAGTGCTGATGTTTTATGAATCTACCTTGTTCTAATGTTGCACCTTTCCATTTCAATAAGGTACTTTACAAACAAGTATGGGATCAATTGCATAAGCCTAAAACCAATTAAACCAGGAATGCCCATGTTCTACTAATGTGAGGTCTACTTTTAGTGATGTTGTCCCATTATAATCTACATCCATAACAGCATTGTTAGCATTCTGTTACTTGAAAAACATTACTTAAATATTATATTGATGTATGAGAGAATTTATATCGCTATATATAATAACTTATTTCTCATGTAACCTTAACATAATAAATATCTGAATGAAAAGAATGAAACAGGAGGGTGATTTAGACAAGTAGATCTCAAGACAGAGTCTTGAGATCTACTGATCAGCAGCTAAAGGTCTACTTGTAGATCCGATCTACCTTTTGGGCATCCCCTGAATTAACCCATAAGTTATCAAGCACAGCAATGCCATTGTCTACAGAATTCTGTTTCAGCAAAAATTGTGTTTTTTGTTACTCCCCCATTTTACAATGTAAATGTTTTTTTCCTTGATGGTAAACAGACTAGCGTCAATTCTTATTGGTGGTAAAACAATACTATTGAGTTTTCTCAGGTTTACAGAGGCAAGTGTGTATCTCTTATAAATCATGTCCCATATTATGGAAATCTCCTTAGCATGCCAGATAATAGATCCAATATAAATATCATGCTTTTTGTATGGGGAGGGGGGGGGTTCATGGCACCCAATTTTATTAAACTAATCTGTACAAAAACTCTTATATTGTTTGGGTTGGAACCAATGGGTTGTCCTTTGGGAGTTTCTAGTGGAATCGTGTTGTCTATTTAAATGTGGATTGGTTGTAAGCTGCATCTGCAGGAGTAAAGAAAAAGCCTTTCCTAATGCAGTGCATTGTGCAAATTACAATGTTTCCATTCTAATTACCATTTTTTAACCATAATGCACCTTAAAAGTAATTGGTATTGCACTCTGAGTTACCTCTGCTTTAGCTTTAGCTGTGCCTAATGCATCAAAATAATTGTGAGGGTGTTTTTCTAAGATTTGCAGATAACATTTCGAATTCCAACACTTAAAATGGCATTAAAATGGCATAGGCATGTGATTTTTTTGGCATGTTGAAGGTGGTGTTAGGATGCAATGGCACTTAGAGTGTGTTTGATGCAACTACCTTTAACTAATGAAATAGAGTACCTTTAACAAATTATATCAATACATTTTTAGCCTGACCACATTAACACAAAGCCTATATGCTTGTCTGTATGCTTGTTCTCATGGCACTATAGGAGTTGTTTTGTTACAAACATGTCTATCTATTAAATTATTGACATGCTATAAGTGAAGGGGTCTGAAAACCTATAGCGGGGGTCTCAAACCCTTTTTGTTGTGAGCAACAACAGAGTTGGGGAGCACGATAAGCATGAAAAATGTTCCTAGGTTGTGCCAAGTACAGTAAGGGGCAGATTCACTAAGGGTCGAATTTCGAAGTTAAAAATACTTCGAAATTCGACCCTCGAATTGAAATCCTTCGACTTCGAATATCGAAGTCGAAGGATTTAGCGCTAAACGTTCGTTCGATCGATCGAAGGATTTTTCGTTCGATCGAACGATTAAATCCTTCGAATCGAACGATTCGAAGGATTTTAATCCAACGATCGAAGGAAAATCCTTCGATCAAAAAAAGGTTAGCAAACCTATGGGGACCTTCCCCATAGGCTAACATTGACTTCGGTAGGTTTTATCTGCCGAAGTAGGGGGTCGAAGTTTTTTTTAAAGGGAAAGTACTTCGACTATCGAATGGTCGAATAGTCGAACGATTTTTCGTTCGAAACGTTCGAATCGAAGTCGAAGGTCGTAGTCGAAGGTCGAAGTAGCCCATTCGATGGTCGAAGTACCCAAAAAATACTTCGAAATTCGAAGTATTTTTCATTCGAATCCTTCACTCGAGCTTAGTGAATCGGCCCCTAAGTGTTTTAATTGGCCATTTGGTAGCCCCTACATGAACTGTCAACCAACAGGAGACTGTTTGGCAATACACCTTGTTTTTATGCAACTAAAACTTGTCTCCAAACAATTAATTCAAAAATAAATTCCTGCTTTGAGGCCACTGAGGTCAATGGGAGCAACATTCAACCATAAGAAAAAACGTTGATTGACTTACTGCATTTGGACAGAAAAGTTTCAGACAAAAAAAGTTGCCACAAGAAAAAACGTTGATTGACTTTAATGCATTTGGACAAAATAGTTGTCATAAGAAAAAACATCCATTGACTTTAATGCATTTGGACAAAAAGTTTCAGACAAAAAAAGTTGCCGCAAATAAAAAACACCCATTGACTTTAAAGCATTTTGAGCGAGGAAAATTTTCGCTTGTGTAAAAAATGGTTTTGCGTTAAAAAAATTTGACCCCCATTGACTTCAATGCGTTTCATGAATTTTTCGCTGTTTCACAATTTTTTCGCAGATTCGCTAATTTTTCAGCAAAGCTAAACAGTAGAGATTTGCTCACCACTAGTTGGTAAGCAACATGTTGCTCAAAAGCCACTGGTTGGGGATCACTGGCTTAAAGTATAGACTGCAAGTCTGAAAATCTCTGAACCAATATCCCACAATATACTGTATATAATAAATGATGATAAACCATAAATGATTGCCTTGGTGCTTAAAAGTTGTTTTTTCCCATCCCGAATCCTGAACATTTGGTGCAAAGATGTTGCAGCAACTGATATTTGGGTAGCGGGAGAAATCAAATGGAGCAATACAGGTTTAAAGACTGACATCTCAGCTGGCAATTAGGTTCCATTGCACTAGAACCTTCTTAATAAATAGCCCCTCAATGCTGAGAGATGTTTTTTCAAGTTATTTTTACTGAGTTTATTTTTATAAATGCATATGTTAAACATATGTTTGGTTAGGTCGGATCTCTTAAAAGTTGCTCTATCTTTCCCGTTGTCAAAAAAAAAAGAAAGTGGAATTCTGCAAACACTCCTTGGGTATCTGCAAATAGTCAGCTATTCATAAACATTATGAAACTTTTTAGAAAGGTCGTATTTTTAAAGAAACCGTCACATCATTTTTCATCATGTGCAAAGATATCCCACAAGTTGTTGATTACTACTTTCACATTCAAATAAACATGACATGACAAATGGGAGATATATGAAACCTGGTAAGGAACAGGGGAAAAAAACATATTCTATAGAATGATATGGATAAGAGATTGTTTTCACAGCCTTGACAGAATATTATTTCAGTGTTTTATAAGGTTAGAATGTCCCTTTCACAGAATAGATCCTTCAAATTTTTTTTCTAATTTCAACAGAAATTTGGCTTCCAGGAATAGGCAGCTATAGAATAGCTTTCCAGTTGGATTTTGTCTGTCCAGGTGTTCTATAATTCAGTTTTCCTCATATAGACTAACAGTTGGTAAATGCAGATGGAAGAAATGTCCCACCCCGTGTCATTCCCTATAAGAAGATCATTATCACAGCTTTTTACACTGAAATTTACACAGTGTAATAACAAGTAGAGAGACATAGTAATCTGAATACTAGATCTCAACATGAAATCTAGGACTGCTCTCCCCATCCTCCATTTACTAATGCTTTTTCTATTTTTTCTTTCTAAAACTCAATCCCTCAATGTCAGCGTCAGACTGGAGGGCCCGGGCCCACCAGGGCTGCTGTGTCTGGACCCCTGCCCCAGTCACAAAGCCCCTCTGCCCCCTGCCCTGCCCGCAACCCCCTCTAGCACCTCCCACGCTTACCTTCTATTCCTCAGAGGGCCAAGGAAGGAGGTCAGAAGCCATGCCAGCGGCTTTGCGCAGGGAGCAGGTCTGGTCTAGGCCACCGGGTTTTTTCCCGGTCTCCCACCGGTCCAGTCCAACCCTGCTCAACGTTTCATTATTGGTTACCAATACCTATACTTTATGTGAGAAAAAATAGAAAAAAAACCTTGTTGAGAGCTATTGTTATGTCAAAAAAAGTTACTTTTTCTGTAGTTGTAGGAAAGACAGATTGGTTACGTCTGATTTCATTGGCTAGAAGAGAGTCTGGTGACCAGGGGAACCAAAATTGTTTAGCCATACATGGTAAATGGTATTATGGTGATAACCTGAGACAAAGGAGCATATTTAATAAAATGTGTTAAGTTTCACCCTTTCTTACTCCACCAAAGTTCACCTGGTGTATTTTCACAACACATCTAATATTTACTCAAAATCGTACGTATGCTGTTGTGACAGATGTGTGGTGTATTTTCTCTTGGCATAAATTCTCTGTGAGAATTCACCAGTCTATTTTCCCAATGCCATTGAAGGGGGAAAACATCTTATAGAATTTATGACATATAGAAATGTGGCATGTTAGCATGGAGGGGGTGACTTAGATAATGAGATGCAAATGTGGCTGCTCCATCTTTTTGAAGGCAGTTTGCCAGCTTGAACCTGGAAAAATTTGTCTTGGTGAAAACAAATAATTATGTTCTTGGTAATTTCACTGGAGAAATGCCAACTGGTGTAGAGAACTAGAGATGTGAATGTTCCCTAGTACAATGAGAATGTTCACCAATCCAAAGTTAATTCACCAAAACTCTACTTTTAATAAACTGGAGATATCAAGGCCAATTTTAAATTTTTTAACTTTGGTTTTTTAATAAATATGCCCCTTGAGTGAGTTTTCTGTAAAATGGAACACAGCTTGATACAATATTGTGAACTGTATCTGAATTTTAAAGGCTATATGGATGATAGATAAATAGATAATGTAGATACTGTAGATGATAGATAGATAGATAGATAGATGATAGATAATAGATCTGTAATATAGGTATGGTACCTATTATACAGAATGTTCAAAACCTGGGGTTTTCAGGATAAGGGGTGTTTGTGTAATTTGAAACTTCATACTTTTGGTCTACTAAAACTCATTTAAATATTAAATAATCCAATCGGATTGTATTCCTACCAATAAAGATAAATTAGATGTTGATTAGGATCAAAATCAAGCTACTGTTTTATTATTACAGAGAAAAAGGAAATCTGTTTTAAAATTTAGAATTATTTGATTAAAATGGAGTCTATGAAAGACAAAGTTCCCATTATTCTGAGCTTTTTGGATAATGGGTTTCTGGATAACAGATCCTATACCTGTGATAATACTTGATCCAAACTACGCTGTATGAATCTATACGGATGGCAAAACAATCCTGTTGGGTTTATTTTATGTTTAAATGATTTTTAGCAGCCTATGAAGGTGTTTATCCAAATTACAGAAATTCCGAAACAACCTAGGCATTCTGAATAATAGATTCCATACCTGTATTATAGATTAATTTGGTAAAACATATAAAGAAACAAGACTTGTTTATAATATTCTCCATTGTAAATAATTGAACACGCTGTGGTCTTCTGGTTTAATGCGTATTCAACCCATAAACTATGGGTACACAAGCTCTCCAGTCAAAGATAATGTGTTTTACGGAGTCATTCTCATATCACACAGCATGAGATACACTTTCATGTTTGGTTTTGATTTTTTTTTTTGCCTGGATAATAGGTAACAGGTGGAGATGCACCTTGAAGTGATCAAGTTGGCTTTAAGAACTAAAATAGGAAAACCAGCCAGTTCTGGTCAATGTGTCTGTCCTTGCTACAGTGTGGTTCACACATACACTTTTCATTGAAGGGGAAATGGCTAACAAATGTTTGCCGCAAGGGGTTTCTTAATATGCCTGCTTCTTATTATGTTCATCTTGTAGCTGCATTTAAAAAAAGTTATGTTGCATACTTCTTTTGTGAGCATTCAATGGTTTGGTTGAGAGACTCTATAGAGGAGAGGCCTCTAGTAGGCCTCTCGAACAAACATATCTGCTTCCTATTCTGTCATCGATCATAGCGGTAATATTGACTCAACTATTTCTCTTTCATCTGGGATTATGAATGTTTACTTTGGTTTCTGTATGCAGAACTAACAACATAACATAGTGGGATTTCTCCAATTATTTTGTGTCAACATGAACTTGCTCTCTAAATACTGTAGATGCAGCCACGAATAGCCCTCTGTGAACATACAACATAAAATATTTGGGATTAAAGTGATGTTATTTAAAGTTACCACTTTATTCTTTATTATTTTACAGGCAAAATACAGAAATGTATATTAGACAATACAAAAATATCTTTATACAGTTAGAAAGCTTATACAGATTGTGGAAATAGGGTAAACGTTCTACTTGACACAGATTGTTTCGCTTTACTTTCCCTGTGCATTAAAGGACTAATAACACCAAAAATACTTTATACACATTGATGGCCTTATTTAGCAAAAATCGAATTTGTGAGTTTTTAGAATGTTTCTCTACTTTGAATAAACTTGAATGCTTGCTTACTTATTAAAAATTCTGTGTAGAAAAAAATTGATTGAATACAAAAAAACTCAAATACCTTAAATTCGGTGTTTATAAGCTCAAAAACTAGAATTTTTAAGTTTACAAGTTAAAAATAACCTTGAAAATATTGCATTAAAAAAATTGCTTGAATTTGACAACTCCCATTAACTGCAGAAGTTTTACCTTTGAGTTCTTTGTGCTTAATAAATACCAAACATTCACATTTTTGAAAATATAATTAGAATTTGTGAGTCTGTGTCCAAAAGAAAACAAACAGTTGCAAAAATTCAAATTAGAATGTTGATAAATCATCCCCTATATCTGTCAGGAAATTGTAAATAAAATTGAGAAATGTTCATAGGATAAAGGAAAGTACAAAGTGAAGTCAAATCGAAAAAATCTATTTCAATCTAAACCAAAGCCTGGACGTTAATTAACTTTTCAGGAGGACAAAATGAAGTTCTTAGCTCAAGAATCCAAAAAGTGAATGTTCTTGAATAGCCCAGACATGGTCCAGTCAAAGTTCTGACCTCAAGTCAACTGAAACTCTTTTCACCTGAATGAAATGTTAAATGCATGGAGAGAAAAAGAAAAAGAAGAGTCAATGAAAGCTAAAGGGAATGTATAGGCCTATGATTTTGGAACATGAAGCATCAGAAATGATGCCTTAAAAAATAATTATCTTTTTTATTACTTTTGTGTGACCTTTGTTGAGCCTTTGAGTGTCCATCACCTTTTCCAAACCTTTTTGTGTCATGAACTTTTTTGTGCACCTGAACCACTTCTTCTCTTTGAACATGGTGAATGGGAATGCACGAAATTAGATCCTGATGAAATGCATTTTTCGAAGCACTAAAATAAAATGAATTCTTTACTAGACCCCTTGGTTATCTGTTTTCTCATATATTACTCAAATGGGGAACTTGCTGAATATTGTAAAAACTTTTATTAGTGAATGATGACCAGTATCATTTTATATTCTATATTACTTGCTATCCAGTCAACCTACATGAGTTGTTTTTATATTTAACATTGTATTTTTGCATTCCCTAGCAAAACTTTTTTCCAGCTGCAAACTGCACACTCATACTGTGAGTCATTCACAGATTCCACCTGCCCTAACTGGTCTATTACAAGAATTTGTAAAATGCTACTGACACACAGCACAGTTGATAGTTAGGTTGAGAAACCAAACTAATAAGTTGATTTGTTAGGTTGAGAAACCAAACTAATAACAACTGATATCTTAAAAATTATAAGAAAAAAATGTAAAACCCATTTGTAAAAATGATGTATTAAGCTTACAAAATGCTTAGTAGATATATACATTTTTCCCTTTAAAGATGAACATTTTTGCTTGTACCAAGTACATAACAGAAAAATAATATAGAATAAAATACAGAACAACAGGGTGGCATAAATATAGGGCTATGAGACCCTTGTGTCTCATATTCCCACATAATTCCCACAAAATTGGTGGGTCAAATTCGCCCATCACTACTTGTGTCTCATTGGATAGGCCAAGGGTAGTGGGGACCTGTTAAAGACCAAGATGAAAGGTATTACAAACTTGGGTTTATTTCTTCCCATGGAGGTTGATATTCAGAAAGGAACTTGTGTTTATGCATGCTTTTTTGAAACTTGCATTGAATGTCAATGTGTCCTTTAAGTCTGCCCTGATGCATCATGGGCAAGTGCTCACATTGAGTCAAGGGAACTCTGGAATTGCCATCAGTGTGAACCTGAAATGCATGGGAAAAATATGTGCTGTAACTTGAGTGCAATATTCCAGAATGGAAGTTAATTTGCATCTATACTGGTACATTGTGCTCAGGTGGCAGTAGATTACATGTGCCCACAATTACAGCTTGTGCACTGAATTGAATTCCTGCATTGTGGGAAAAAATTGCTTCAGAATTTTTCAATGTGCACTGGGTTCATAAATGAACCCTCTGTTTGGGTCGGTAAAACATAGTTGGCTAGGTATGGCCTAGTTGGGTAGGTATTGCATAGTTGGCTAGGTATGGCCTAGTTGGGTAGGTATGGAAGACCTAGTTGGGTAGGTATTGCATAGTTGGCTAGGTAGGGCCTAGTTGGGTAGGTATGGAAGACCTAGTTGGGTAGCTATAGCATAGTTGGCTAGGTATGGCCTAGTTGGGTAGGTATGGAAGACCTAGTTGGGTAGGTATTGCATAGTTGGCTAGGTATGGCCTAGTTGGGTAGGTATGGAAGACCTAGTTGGGTAGGTATACTGTAGCATAGTTGGCTAGGTATGGCCTAGTTGGGTAGGTATGTAAGCCTAGTTGGCTAGGTATGGCCTAGGTGGCTAGGTATGGCCAATGGCAGATTTGCATATTGTTAAGATGCCAGTACAGACTGCAAAGGTCATAAAGGGCCAGATATCATCACATCCAAAACTGAGGTGAAATAATAAACAATTTGAGCACGTTTACAACAGGTCTGAAAACGGTTACAAACAGGCTTGCATTCTACTGAAGGAAAAAAGTTAGAATCACACACATATGTTTCAGCAGAAGAAAAAGAGAGAGATTCAATTTAATTGTTGCACAATATCCCATCCCTTGGCAGTATTTTCTGATCCTTATTATCCGGACTGAGAAGAATGCTTCCCTTCAGAGACAATAGCAGAGTACTGAGAATAATAAAATTAACAATATTCAAATAACTCACACTCCTGATTCTCTCCCAAAAAACATCTGAATATATAAAGTAATCAAGTAACAAAAGGGCATCCAGTCTAGACAAAGAGATGTCCATGTGCTGTCCTCCAGATGCTGAAGAGCTACTTCTGAAGATATATTCCTATGAGCATCAATTTGCCACCTACTCATAGGAGTGGAGCTAGCTAGTGGAGTATCTAGCTATTGTACAATAGCAGAAATACAAAATGTAACAGGTTGATGAGGCCCATTTATCAACATTCTCATTTTAGCGGATTTAGAGGTTTTTGAAACCACGAATGAACACATCTTCTCAAAAATCTCAAATGCCATAGAATTTAGTAAAATACCTGAATATAAAAAAGCATAAATGAATAAAGAGAAATCCAAAAAAAATTATGAATGCCTCAAAAACCTCAAAAAATCTATTTTTTTTGGACAAAATCAGAAAACCTCTAAAGGTAATCCTCTAATAGGATCAGCGCAGCTCCCATTGACTTCTATAGAAAATTGTCTGAAGTTTTGTATTCTAGTTTTTGTGGCTTTTACACTTGTTAAATCTCCAGTTTTTAGAGGTTTAGAGAAATTTAAAAAACACTCATTTTTAGAGAAAAATTTGATTTTGTAAAAAAAAGATTGAAATTTGAAGTGATTACTGATCGATTACTATTGAGGAGAAGCAATTTTTTTCATGCCCAATACATTGGAGACAGTGGCTTTATATTTTGCTGCAACCATTTATCCCATTTTTTTTCACGCAAAATACATTGTAGTCAATGGCTGCTGTCGTTTTTTTGCAGTGTAAGGTGGCGCCCACCACCCGCGAATAAGGGCTGGACCGCACTTCAGTATTATACAGTATTAACTGAGTTTCCTGAATATCCTTCTATTTGCACTATTTAATACATATATGTTTTTAGTTTGTGTCCTGAAAACTACTCTTGTTTTTGTTGTTTTGTCTTTTAAAGTGGGACTGCCCCTATTAGAATAAATCCACAAAACTATGGTGGCTTTTTTAACCACTTACCTGTCATAAATAGCCAGAGTAATCAGCATTGAAAAGGTTAATACACTTACCAGCAATCTCTATTTTGTTCTTACATTAGTTTATATTTTTGTACAAATAGTATTTCTCAAGCCTACATTTTTTCCCAGCTGCAAACTTATGCTCATGCTGTGAGTTGCTGACAGATTTCCCCCTGCTCTCATTGGCTGATACCAGCTAGATTCAGCATTTTGCTATGTACTACTGACAAGCAGTATGGTAGACTTATTTGTATGCAGTAATAAAAGAATGTTAGCTTGCACACTATTAGGGTTAGGGCACACCTGGAGATTCGGGGAGATTTAGTCACCCGGCGACTAATCGCCTCTTCTTTGGATGAGACTAATCTCTCCGAACTTCTTCCCTGTGTCTTCCGCCGACTTTAATGAAAAAAAGCCTGCGCTAATGCACTCGCAGCACTTTGATTTCCAAAGTCGCCCGAAGTTTCCTCATGGGGAAGCAGTTCGGGGAGATTAGTCGCCCCAAAGAAGAGGTGAGTAATTGACGGGCGACTAAATCTCACCGAATCTCCTGGTGTGCCCTTACCCTCAAGCATCTACAATAGATTGCATGGCATTGTTTATGTAATACAATAGTTAAATAGTTAACACAAAAAAAATGTGATTCTTGATCCCTGGCATAGCCCCTTGTGGAGTTAATGGAGGAAGGGTGTCACAAACTACAACTCTCAGGTTGATTAAATCAATTGGGCACCAATGGTCATTGAAACAGATGATAAATCTTTATTTACAGAAACATAGGACAACCTCCATGAGGACATCTACAAATGATCTAAGGATAGTCGTATAGGCCACAGTAAAAATTTTCAGTAATTGTCCACTAACAGAAATCCCAAAGGGCTTACCTATCGGGGTCAATAATCAATATGTGAATTGAGTCTACTTGGAAGTGTCCAACATCAAATACAGGCCCTACAAGTGGAAGCTAGTTAGGGACTCATCTACCCCCAGGTGTGTACACTCAAGTCCCTACTGTGCAATCTACTGTAACTACTGATCTTTCTAATCTCTTCATTGGAGCTTCAGACTGCTCATTAGATACCCTACTCCCATCTCTCCCTCATGGAGTGAGCTATCACAAAACTAACCTCAAACTATCTACACCTGATGGGCCTACCTTCACCCAGGCTTTGACTTCCAGCTAACTTTTGTACAGGCAGAATCCAAAAAGCAACCAAAGAAAAAAGACTAGATCAATGACACCTCCTGGCCATTTACTGAACTGCCAGGAAAATACTTTAATCCAGGATAGGTAAACAGCTTTCCCTCCCAACTGCAAATTAGGTCCATACTTAGCTGTCTAAAACTTTCAGGAACTGCCTGATTTATAGGCTAAATAAACCTTCAGTCCCCTACATTAATGAGGTTGGTCACCTTTAAATTAACTTTTAGTATGATGCAGAGAGATATTCTGAGACTATTTGCAGTTTTGTTTCATTTTTTATTATTTGTGGTTTTTGAGTTATTAAGCTTTTTATTCTGAAGCTCTCCAGCTTGCAATGTCAGTCATCTGCTTTCTATGGTCCTAATTACCTTAGCAACCATGCCTTGATTTGAATAAGAGACTGGAATATGAATAGGAGAGGCCTGAATAGAAAGAGGAGTAATAAAAAGTGGAAATAACATTTAATTTGTAGCCTTACAGAGCATTTGTTTTTAGATGGGGTCAGTGACTCCCATTTGAAAGCTGGAAAGTGTCAGAAGAAGAAGGCAAATTACTCCAAAACTATGAAAAAATATATTATGAAGACCAATTGGAAAATTGCTCAGAATTTGTCATTCTATAGCATACTAAAAGTTAACTTAAAGGCAAACCACCCCTTTAATATTAATGAATGTTCCTTTTGAATGTTTGGAGTGGACAAATTGAGTTGCTGAATGATGACAACTGTCGCTGTTGCTGACCTATTTTTGATGATGTCACTGACACTGGCATTGTAGAATTTGTAAACTAGGGGCCCAGCAATCATTCGCCAGCCAGTTTGTGGGTTCTGATGCACATAAACTATTGGCTCATCTCAACTTGATCTTCTGACTACCCATCAATCAACATGAGGATGGAAATGTGCGAATCCGAAAATCTGACATCTCAGACCTGTCGAGGTTGCATATAAGTCAATGGGAGAAGTCTGAGTTTTCAGGTGAAAAAATTAAAAAAATTGGTGTTTTCGGGTGAAAAATCCATGAAAACTGGATTTTTTGCCGCAAAGCTAATTTTTGGCAAAATGTAATAATAAATAAACATAAAAAACCCAAGTGGATTTGATCTGAGTTTGCAGCAGAAAATGTTGAGATAAAATCAGACTTTGATAAATAACTCAGATTTCTTATTCTTTTTACCCGAAAACTTCAGGGTATTGCACGAAACCATCAAACTTCTCCCATTGACTTATATGCAACCTCGACAGGTCTGAGATGCCGTATTTTCTGATTCAGACTTTTCCATCCTCGGGATTTAATAAATTCTGAAAAATTTATGATTTTTTTAAAAGTCCGATTTTATATAAAAAAAAATCACAAATTTTTCGGGATTTTTGCATTTGGAGTTTAGTAAATAACCTTAGTGTATATGCAGTATCTGAGGGATGCTTTGTAATGTGCCAGGTGTATAACCAAACTTCCATCCTTAAATCAAGGATCAAACATCATATCTCTTCCATATGGGGTCAATTGCTTATTGCCAACCTTTGCATATTTGTTTTTTAACTGCACAGGGAATTTAAAAAAATATTTTTTGAATAAAAAAATGTTTTATATGTCTACGATGCAAAACTTTACAGCATTTACATTTGCATGAATATTCTTATATAATCAGAAAAAGATGAAGAAAATCAATATAGAATGTTGAGCATAATTTCTTCTTTCCAGTTTCCATCCAGTATACTGTATGTACTGTACTGTATGTACCAGATACTAGCAGTCTTTAGAACTGTTTGATTGTTTTTGGTTTATACTTTTTAAGCTGCAATAAAACATCCTTTCAAACTTGTAATATTGTGTTTTACAACTCTAAGCAAAAAAGAGATAGTGAAAGAAAAAAAAAAGGATGTTTTATTAGGGAGGGTAACGATTTCTTTAAGCTCTAATTGCTCTTTATTTTCAAGTTTAAATTCTTCAAAATCCAAACTTGATTATTTGACCTTGAATAGTGTGTTTGATGTTACAGCCAGATGAAACTATAACTCCAAAAGTATTTATTTTGTTGAGCCCAGACTTCAGACGATGAGCATTCAAGTCCACTCCAAACAACAATCAATGATTAACCTGGTGTCCTTGGCACATCTGAGCATTAGAATAAACTAACTTAACTGAACTCATAACTACACAACACAGCGGAGGCAATAAATGAGGCAAGAGGGAAATAAAAAAACATTTTCGATATTCTGCTGGGGTGACTTCTAATTTACCCATTTCTGCAGTGACGGTAGTGGGGTTAAAGGAGTCTCAAAGCTTAAATAAAGAAGTAGCTAGAAATGTTGTACATTATGTTTTGAGCTTCTGTACCAGCCCAAGGCAACCACAGTCCTTTAGCAGTAAAGATCTGTGTCTCCAAAGATGCCCCAGTAGCTCCCCATCTTCTTTTCTGCTGATTCACTGCACATGCTCTGTGCTGCTGTCACTGAGCTTAGGGACCCACTCACAATATACAGTGCACATAGAATAGAAATGTCACAATACAAGGCTGATTAGTAATTAATACAGATAATTACTATATGGCAGCACAGAAACCAGTGCAATTAGCATCAGAATTTAATAATCAGCCCTGTAGCATCAGCTTATATTACAGACCAACCTCATTTTCTGCTGGATAATTAGTGACGAGCCCTAAGCTTAGCTTCTCAACAGCTGCTCAGAGCCCACTGAGCATGTGAGTGTCACAGACACTTTCCAAGATGGTGACCCCTGTGACAAGCTGGATGTCTTGGATTATCGCTACTATTGTGAAGCTGAAACTTAGGTTGGTGCAAAAAGTGCAGTGTGGTATTTTTAGCCATATTCATTTTTAGGGTTTAGTTCTCCTTTAAATAGTTACACTGTTAAGTTAGATAAAAGACCAATGTCCATCACGTTCAGCTCCTACAAATGAACCCCAGTGCACATATATACACATAACTATACATCCCTATCTATGCCCTCATATGTATAAACTATTTATACCAGTATCTATACTAATTGTAGAGTTTACTATCACAATAGTCAATCATCCAAACCAGACTTAAAAGCATTAACAGAATCAGCCTCACAACATCACCCGGCAGTGCATTCCACAACCTCACTGACCTCACTGTGAAGAACCACCTACATTGCTTCAAATAATACTTCAAATAATATTTGAATATTTTCTTCTAGTCTGAAGGGGTGGCCTCTGGTGCATTGGTCCTTTTTATAGGAAAAAAGATTCCTGCTATTTGTCTATAATGTCCTCTAATGTACTTGTAAAGTGTAATCATGTCCCCTCGCAAGTGCCTTTTTTCCAGAGAAAACAACCCCAACCTTGACAGTCTCCCCTCATAATTTAAGTCTTCCCTCCCTCTAACCAATTTAGTTGCACTTAGTCTCTGCACTCTCTCCAGCTCATTTATATCCCTTTTAAGGACTGGAGTCCAAAACTGCCCCCATACTCCAGATGAGCCCTCACCAGGGACCTACAGTATAAAGAGGCAGAATTATGTTTTCATCTCTTGAGTAAATGCCATTTTTTAATGCAAGAACTCCACGGTGCGGCTCGAGCTGTCACTGAAACGCATGCAACGTGTTGGATGTTCTAAAGATACATGAAGTGAAGGAGAAATCACAGATGAGAACTACATTTATCCGACTGTCATATGAAAATACAGTGTGCAGCATCCACATCACATCCACTGCGATTCCATCAAAGTATTGTGGTTTTCATTGTAGTCAACAATATTATGCCAACGTTATTATCCCATTATTCCAAAAGCTTTCCTTACACTAATGTCAGACTAACTGGCATACAGTTTTCAGACTGAGAACAGGATCCCTTTTTAAATAGTGGCACCACATTAGCATTTCAAATGATCCAGAAACAAATAAGAAAAGAGATTAGTTCTTTTAGTACACTGGGGTGAACACCTTTGTTTACATTTACAT
Source organism: Xenopus laevis (assembly GCF_017654675.1). Taxonomy (NCBI): domain Eukaryota; kingdom Metazoa; phylum Chordata; class Amphibia; order Anura; family Pipidae; genus Xenopus; species Xenopus laevis. Next base: position 16,584,303 of record NC_054373.1, read on the forward strand.
GTTCCAGTCATTTACATGTTCCAGTCACATTTCCTCCTGACTGACCCTTGCATCATTAATTGTATTACATCCACTGCTATCCCATCAAAGTAATGTGGTTTTCAATGTAGTCAACAGTATTATCCCTACGTTATTATACTTTCCAAAAGCTTTCCTTCCACTAATGTCAGACTTACTGGCATATAGTTTTCAGACTGAGAACAGGATCCCTTTTTAAATAATGGAACCACATTAACAATTCAAATAATCCAGAAACAATTAAAAAAAAGAGTTTAGTTCTTTTGGTACACTGGGATAACCACCTTTGTTTACCTTTACATGTTCCAGTCACTTTTGAATTTCCTCCTGACTGACCCTTGCATCAATAATTGTATTACATCCACTGCGATCCCATCAAAGTATTGTGGTTTTCAATGTAGTCAGCAATCTTATCCTTATGCTATTATCCCTTCCAAAAGCTTTCCTTCCACTAATGTCAGACTAACTGGCATATAGTTTTCAGACTGAGAGCAGGATCTCTTATTAAATAATGGCCACATTAGCAATTCAAATAATCCAGAAACAATTAGACCAATTGCAATCTGGTTTAGAATACAACAGTTACTTGTAAAACAAGCATCCCATTTACGTTCATGCACCGTTATTGTGAGTAAGTGTGGGAATTTAGGCACGACCATAAAGAGAGTGATACAAAGAAGCTTGCTTTGTAAATATTTCAACATCTTTTATACCTTCACTTCCAGTATTGTGCAACATTTCATCTACCATGACCAAAAACCATTTTCAAAAACAACAACAACAAAAGGACACGGTAATTGGAGATAAAATAAATACAGGCACAGAATAAGACCACCCAAGATTTACTTGGTGGTGTATTATCCAAAAGGAAATGCTCTCCCTGCCAAAATGAAATTCCTTCTTCTTTCCTTTACATGAATTGTTTTGAAGTGTCAACCCAATTTATTATTGTTCAGGTTAGCATACATGTCGGACATTGTTCAAGACGAAATGCAATTATTTTATTTTCGTATTATTTCTTTTAATTGGAATGATTGCAAGTTTGGAAATAGTAAACAGAGGGGATGGTGAGCCATATGCTGTTTATTGCTGAAATGTAAATCTAATCAAAATCCATATACATGACTGAAAGAGAAATGATTCTAGACTGATTTTTTTCTAGTTTTTTATGTTTATGGCAACAACAGTTTACCCAAGTCAAATAGGTTATTATTGTTATATGCTCTGCTCAAAATAACCACAACATGCTGTTTTCAGCTCATTCTTCATTTTTCCATGACATAATCTTATTTTTATTTGGAAGCTGCGCTATTAACTGTATATATGTCTAGATGTCTAGGTAGTTTCAGAAAAGCATATGAAAAACACTAAGGGGCAAATTTACTTAAGGTCGATATTCGACTGCCAAATTGAAATCCTTCGAAGTCGAAGGATTTACCGCAACTCGTTTGATCGAACGATCGAACGAAAAATCGTTTTTCTTCGACCAAAAAAAGATAGCAAAGCCTATGGGGACCTTCCCCATAGGCTAACATTGACTTCGGTAGGTTTTAGGTGGCGAATTAGGGGGTTAAAGTTTTTTTTTAAAGAGACAGTACTTCTACTATCGAATGGTCGAATAGTTGAATGATTTTTAGTTCGATTCAAAATTGAAGTCGAAGGTCGAAGTAGCCCATTTGATGGTCGAAGTAGCCAAAAAAAACATTCAAAATTTGAAGTTTTTTTTCCTCTATTCCTTCACTCGAGCTAAGTAAATGGGACCCTAGTTCAATTTACAAAATGTGCACCAAGTTTAGTTGTCCAGAGCAGCCAATCAGATAGCATTTACTAGATATTTGATTGAAGGCTATGGGTTACCATGACCCCATGCCAATCCCATTTATGGCCCCTGTGTATAATATATTTTCCAGTATGTCATTTCAGACATCACAAAAGGAATTAGGCTTTCTGCGGGGTTGTCCAAATTTAGCAATGCAGATGTCGAACTATTATAGAATTGCCACGAACCTAAGACACTTTTTTTTTGGCTTTCGGGGAATTTGAGTGTGTATAAACTAACGATATATCTTTTACTAGAATAACTGGACTAATAAGTGTTATACAGTGTAATTATGACTGCATGGAGACGATCCCCCTGGCACAATTGTGGCGATGTGTCAAAACCCATGCAATTGGGCATGTTTGATGAATAGTGTTACTTCACACAATGGGACAAATTCACTAAAGGTCGAATTTTCACCGGCAAAGGCTTTGCCGCACCACTTCGCCAGACACAGATTCATAAAAATGTGAAGTTGTATCTCTGTAGCCGAATGCTGGCGAAGTTTCTCTAGCGTAAATTCGTCTTAGTGAACTTTCACTAACGTTCATTACTGCCTAGCAAAACTTTGTTAATACACTTACACTTAGGTCACTTTGAATATGGTGGGCACATATAGGTCTTATATATTGCTTGAAGTGGTCCCTTATTATTACAAATGTCCAAGGAAGCAAAATAAAGGCAAAATAGATCCTCTAATGTCCTAGACATGAGCCCACCCTAAAACAAAGTGGCATGCCCCTCAAATGGTTAAAAAAAGTTAAAACAAAAATTTGTAATTACCACAACTTTTAAATACAATCTCACTTTAAAATATGAAAAAAACGCCAGCGTTTTTTTTTAATCATTTTTCTAAAACGTCCGCATACAGGATATGATGTCACTGACATAAGATTGAGGAGGATGTAGCTTCATTTTATCAGTTCGCCAGGTCTAAGATGGTGAAGGAAACTCTGGCGAAAGGGGCAACATAAAGGAAGATTCACACTTTAGTGAATTTGCGGAGGAACAATTAAAGATTAAAGATTAACGATCACTAATACGAAGTCCAGTAATTGTAGATTTTGGGGGAAGATAAGCTTTACGATGCATTAATACTGAATACTGAAGTTGTCACATATTTCATATTATACTGTATGTATATATATATATATATATATATATATATATATATATATATATATATATATATATATATGTTTTAAACAAATTCTGGGTGCCTCCTGCTGTAAAAAGTGAATGAATTTATTGAAGCTTCACGTGGTCACATGGTCCCACACATTGATGCATTTCGGTCCTCCTTGAAACGATGGCAGGTTACCATGTGGGGTACCATGTTATGCTCCAAAAAATTCACTTTTTCTATATCCGATCCGTCAGTTCTTCCAGCATGTGCATTATATATATATCTATATATATATATATATTCCACGGAAAAAAGGTGCACACCAGGATTTTTCAGTTAAAACTTCAATGTTTATTAAATACATTAAAAAGGAACCGGCCAATGTTTTGGTCTATCTCTAAGACCTTTATCAAGACTTGGGTCTTGATAATGGTCCTTGAGGTGGACCGAAACGTTGACCAGTTTTAATGTATCTTAACAAACATCATATTTTTAATTAAATCCCAGTGTGCACTCATCCTTTCTGGATTTGTTATGCTTTTTGTTATATGAGTGGCACCTGGGTGTCTTGTTGATTCCAGTGGAGTGCAGACTACCAAGGATTTTATATATATATATATATATATCCACACTCAGTCCAAGGGGCAGATTTATCAAGGGTTGAGTACTTCGATTATCGAATGGTTGAATATTCGAAGTATCTTACTTTGAATCGAATTCGAAGTCAAAGTCGTAGTACCCTATTCGATGGTCGAAGTATTCGAAAAATTACTTTGAATTTCGAATTTGTTTACTTCGAATTCACTTCGACCCTAGATAAATCTGCCCCAACTGTCTACTTCTGGGTGCTCGTCAGATACAAATTGGTGGACCTGCGTTCCAGTTCTTGTGAAGAATTATTTTTTATTTAAATGCATCATAGTGTATCCACTTTTTATATATATACAATGTATGCCATGCCATAAAGCCACCTGCAGAAAGAGACTATGGACCCAACTGTACTGGCAACATATGGAAATAAAGGAGTACAAATATGGTATCCATTTTCCGGAAACTCGTTATCCAGAAAGATTCGGCATACAGCAAGGTCATCTCCCATAGGTTTTATCCAAATAATCCAAATTTTTTGAAATAATTTTTTCACTCTGTAATAATAAAACAGTAGCTTGTACTTGGTCCAAACTAAGATCTAATTCATCCTTATTAGACGCAAAATCAGCCTATTGGGTTTATATAATATTTAAATGATTTTTCTAGTAGACTCTTAGGTCTACTAGAAACCTAAGATCTGAATAACAGAAAGATCCCCTATCCGGAAAACCCTAGGCCTGAGCATTCTGGATAACAGGTCCCATGCCGGTAGTCAAAATGATCTAAATGGTGTGAATTAAAGATCTCTTTTACCAATTTTATAACAATCAATTCCTTCATTAATTTGACTTTTCTGATAAGCAGTTTTCCCCTTCAGTAATATTACTTATAGCTGCATAAAACCATATTGTCAGTGACTGTGTGGGTCAGAGAAAGGACTGTTTCCTGATAACTAAACAGATTTCCCACAAATCTAGCAAAACATTTTGGTACAGAATTAGAATTTTTTTTTTTTGTTTAAAATTTTTTTTTAGAGATCTTGACTGCCTTCAGTAATGGAGGATGAGCAGTAATAAAATGTAAAGAGGAATTCTTCAAATGGAGCATGATCAAAGAGAAGTACATAGGTACTGTTCATTAAGAAAAGAGTGTGAGACGTCTTGAAGTCCAGTAATTGATGATTTTGGGGAAGATAAGCTTTACGATGCATTAAGAAGGAATGCACTGAAGTTGTTTCATATTTCATAATAAGCCACTAATCCTGGGTCTCAATTTAATGTGTCCTTTCTTCTAATGAGTTTTACTTCCTATCGTTTGCTCTCTGTCTTTCTGTTCTCAAGCTCCCTTTAGTTTGGCAGTGTCAGGAGTGCAAAAGAAGTATATGCAAATAAATTACAGAATACATTATGAAAATGTTGTGAAAAGGGCTCATTTAGGACGTGCGAGACATTTTGCACATGGCCTTACCATGATATTAAACCAGGTTTTTGTGGCTATGAATACAGCACTCTCTGGTTGGGTGGTGCTATATTCATTGGGGGGGTCAGACAGGGGGCATATTGGTGTATCCTCTAATCATTCCCTAATGTGTGTGCCTAAATAATGGTAGATAGGATCTGCAACAGGTGCAGTGTTAAGGTGCAAAGCACAGTCAGACCTCAGCCAGAAGGACCCTGAAAAGAAATACAAGAACACTAAGGGGAGCAAGACTGCACCCCTGTTCAGGTTATGGTTACATGAGTGCACTTGCTGATGATGCGCTCTGCACTTTGTGATGGATAAAAATCCAGTGCAAAGTGCAGAGTGAAGTATTAGTGAGCGCAGGCCAACCCTGTTCTTACCACTTACCATAGGGCAGATAGTAACTACAGGATCCATTGCAACCTTTGTCCACCTCACTATCGACGTTTCATGAATTTTTTTGGATATTCGCACATTTTTTGGCACAGCGAAATGGAACAAATTCACCCATCACTGAATAGCAGCTGTTTGAGATATTATGGGATGAACATATCCCTATATGCAATTTATAGCTAGCACATATCATCTCACTTCAAGTTCTACCTCTATATTTCATATTGGGAGATTTCTAGGAGAACCAACTTTCTAAATATGGAATATAGAGAGGGGAAACTTGCAGTGGGGCGATAAGTATGAAACCATAATTAAACCACACAAAAGGATGTACTGACTGTAATAACCACTTCCCTGTATAGTCCATGACAAATTGTCATTTGTGCCCTCCGTGGCAGTGAGAAAACTAGAATTGCTGCAGATCTTTAACATCTAAAGCCTATTTTGTATCATTAAGCCCTGATTTAAGCAAGATAGTTGGAGAACAACTTCATTCGGTACATCTGGTGACAATTAGACGACGTAACAGGGAACAATCATTGTTCTAGTTGAATGCAACTCAGCATTCTGTGTGAGGTCTCGCTATTTGGCAGGAGAAAGTATAATCATGAAAGATATTGCCTTTAAGGAGCAAGAATAAAAAAAGTCTCAAGACTGAAGAACTCAGTTCATGGTAAAATAATAGAACAGGTGGCATTATTCCACGTTTATGTTATATAATAATTTTCTTTGCTGAAAGAACAACCTTTGCTGTCTACTCTTCTAGGATGGCTTTCCACTTAATGGTAGAACATTTTTTATGGGATTTGCTTCCATTTAAATGTAAGAAATTGGGCTTTGATGTTGGGGAGTCAGGTCTGACTCACACTGGTGTTCCAATTCATTCCACAGGTTCCGTTTGGGTTTAGGTCAAGCAATTCAACTTCTTCCATTGGCATTGTCAGGGTCCCCGCTGATGCCGCCGCCGGGAGCGCTCAGACGCGCGTCTTCTCCCGACGGCGCAAGATCCAAAATGGTGGCGCTTTTGCCTCCCACGTGGTTTCAGCTCCGGCGAGATGACGCAGACGCGATAACGTCATCACCCGGCGCCAAATTCAAATAAAAAGTATCCTTGCCCAAGTATAGGTTTATGTTGCTATATGAACCTGGGTGATATTTCCTTTGAATATTCCTGCTTTCTGACTCCTGCCTGTTTTTTTGACCCTTCGCTGCCTGCCTTGTGATCCCTTGCCTGTGACTCATCTACGACTCCTGTTTAACCCTTTGGCTACCATGACTTGGACTTTTTGCGCCTGGGCTTCCTCCTTGGTCCCGACTACCCCCTTTGGGAGCCGCTAGGCCCCCTGACAGGCATCAATGCAAAGTCAGAGAATCGTGAAAAATTAAAAAGCTGATTACATTTTTAATTAATGAAAAGGAATGTCCACATGATTTTGACAATATAATTTGCATCATCTGCCACATTCGGTGGCAATTTTTCATTATTGTTATAATGACAATAAGATGGCTGTGGGAATCATCTACAACATATTCCAAAAGCAATCTGCACATTCCATTATGACTGATTTAAAATAGGTAGCCTAAATAAAGAAAGGACTGGATTGCTACTATAAAGTGAGTAAATGTCACTTTCCCAAAAAGCTAATGCGAAACACAATATTTATTCAATATTCTATAATGTCTGCTTATAATAAGGCAAGTGAACCATGTCATACTGCAATTATCAGCAATATTATTTTCCTTGCATTTACCTTTGTGCTTGAGTAATAAAGTGCATTTTTCATCTTAAGAAATGTATATGCAGATAGACAGCTATAGATGCAATTACTCCTTGTATGTCACAATCGGCAAAATTGATCATATTTAATGATTGGGTATTTATTTCATTCTGAGGTTGAGCTTGCTGCCTCTGAAATAAAATATCTGCAATTGAATTCATATATAAAATTGGGGCTTGGAGACTTGCTTGTGTCAGCATGTAAGATGTAAAGTTAATGTGCGCATCATATATTTCATCTATTGATGGGCGAATTAATTCACCAGGCGCAAATTAGCAGCGAATTTGCGTGAATCGCCGCCGGCAAATAAATTCGCGTAACGCCCGTGAAAATTCCATACAAATGTTGCGTCAAAATTGGACGCCGGTGTCAAAAACGGACGGCAGCGTCAAAAACAAGACGCCAGCGCCGGTTTTTTCGGTATTTCGTGAATTTCACAGGAGATTCGCTAATTTTTCAGCGAAGCGAAACGGCTCAAATTCGCCCATCACTAATTTCATCCAATTGCACAATATATATTGACCGCAATGTACCAAAGAATTATTGTAACAGTACATTTTAGAAAGAGTCCTTTCAGGGCTTCTTTCCTGAATACACAAAAGGAATATATTGGATTGAGATCTGGGCTTTTGACTTCAGACCCAGACTGGCAATCTGCGTGTTCTGGCAAATGCCATACGGACTTCTGTAAGATGCAATAGTCACTATTTAGTGGGCTGATGGGGCTGTTTGGGTCTCTGTGTACTTTAAATGCCAAGACCTATTTTGACTCCCAGTCCAGACCTGATTGACTGAACCATTGTAGGATGTTCATCTATTTGTTCTCAAGTGTCAGGAACTCCCTGAGTTCGAATCAGGGACCTGTTATGTTTCTGCAGCGGCTCCTCCTGCTTGAGCCACAGGAGGCGATGTATCGTCAGCCTGACACTGAGAAAACATCAACTGTGATTCTGCCTCCAGATCAATATTCTCTCATCAATGCCCAAGGTCCAGTTGCGGGCAATTGCTCATTAAAGAGCTATTTAAGCCACCCACTTCCCCGATGATGCTGGATCATTGGGTAACCTGCCATATCCTAGTCTTGTGTAGTTTTGATCTTGTTCCTGATCTTGTTTTTCTCCGGTTTCTGTGATCTGTTCTGTTCCTGACCCTGTTCCTGCAACCTTGTTCCTGATAACCTGCTCCTGCTTAATAAGTCCTGCTCCTGTCCCTATTCCCTTTGGTTCTGACTCCCGGTTTGACCTCAGTTTGTTTCCTGACTCTGCAAGTTCTCTGTCTGTCCCAACCTTTGGCCTGTTTCTTAGATTATGTTCGTCTGCCACCTGCCTTTGACCTTTGGCCTGTTTCAATGATTTCTGTCTGTCCTATTTTCAATTGCCTGCTGGGGTCTGTATAAGTTTTTACTTTATTAAATGAAATAGTTACTCAGCACATTGGCTCCTGTCAGTTTAATCATAAGATAATCCTACATTGAGCAAATGGAGTGCTACACATGCGTTTTCCTATCTGTTACATCATCTGGTCACAAGTTCAAAGCACTATGTGTGGCACTGTACAAATCTACATCCCCGAAAAACACCATACCTACAGAGTAGCACAACATCTCTTAAATGATTATATTTTGTTATCTTGCAGGATTCAGATATTTTCTTCACTATTAAGGCAGATGAAACATGGGGTGCCCATTGCAGCATACAAAACCTGAATATATTGCATAACTCCTACTTTCTGGGAGCTGCCTTTATACTTGGTTATTCCCTAACAACACTGGGTCCTTTGTGGATTTCCAGCAAAAATATTCATATAATTGAGGTCACTCCTCTACTCAGGATTCTTGGCAGTTCTATAAGGGATTGCTTGGGCTCTGTGTCCTGCCTGCTCAGAGAGCCCTTCCAAAAATGTTGATTACAATTCAATACCTTTCCACAGGACAACCTTCCTTTGGAAAGTCTACTCCAATATGTGAGCTGGGAATGTTGGAACATTTGACCCATCTGTTCCTTCCAAAATACTCCAGCTTCCAGAACCTGGCAGCTAAATTCTTTCAAAGGTAAAATTAAAGGCAAAACATGTTTTTTCACCTTTTTATTTTGGCCACTTTCTAGTACTTTAGAATTTTCTTATGCTTTATTGTCATGATGTTGCTACATTGCTTGTAGTATTAAATGGAATGTGTACACTTCTGATTGAGATATTTTATGGGAATATTCATGCGTGTTACTTATTATTTGGGCTCTCTCAGTTCCAGCGCATGATTTAGTTCGCATTTCAGCAGGAGAGTTTTTCATGCAGAACTTTATAGATGGGAACTCTTTTTTTTTTTTAATGAACTTGTCCCACTGGAGTCTGGAGAGTTACTTTGCTGGTCAATTGGATGATAATTCGCCCCCCCAACACACATGTTTCCACTTCATCTGCTTCTTCCTATTTATTAGACCTTAGAGAATGGACATCACAGAGCTATCCCTATTTGAACTGAGAGCGGTAATAAATTGGCCCCTCTGTATAAGGAATTCCTTTAATTTATTATGGCTGAAGATGAAGACAACAAGGCATCAAGCTCTTTATACAGTAAGAATGGTTTGGTGGCGTCATACGTCAAACTCAGATTAAAAACAGCACAGAATTTACTGAGTTCATTACCTTTCCCTCCAGTGTTAGGGAAACTGGTATTAAACCTCACTCTTTATATACTGCTGCCCTCACTTCATGGAAGGTCCCCCTCGTAGTGTTACATCTGTATTAGGAAGGATAAACTATAGGCAGAACAGATCCTGTACATTTTTAATAAGTCACAGTGTAGTTGTTTGTTGCACGCATATGGCAATGCCGTGGGATTAGATCATCTTTTGTTTATTATCCAATGACAAACAAGCCTGATTCAGATGCCATTTTTTTATCCCTCAGATTAGGAAACAATAGCTGAAAAGAGCATTATTTATACAGAAATCAAATAAACACTAAAGCCATTAAAAAGTAGCTGATTAATGACTGTGGGAAAACAGCCTGTGTGGTCTACACCTATAGCCTCTTATAGTGAGGTGTAGTGATGGGTGAATTTGTCCCGTTTCCCCGAAATTCTCGAAATGCATTGAAGTCAATGGGCGTCAAAATTAATTTGATGCATGTCAATTTCGACGCCCGCAACAATTTTTATACGCGTGTCTATTTTGTCCAAATGCATTAAAGTCAATAGACATCTGAATCATTTTTATGCAGCGAATTTTCCCAGCCATTTCGAATTTATTCACCAGCGGCGAAACGTGGAAATTCACTACGAATTTGCGCCTGCCGAATTTATTTGCCCATCACTAGTAAGGTGTCCTTCTGTCTCCCACTTCAGCTTCCCTTTGCATTGATTATACCCTGATCCTTCTGCTGATGGTCCATTGACAAGTGATTGGGAAGAATTTAAAGGGTTTAACTTGAAATGAACTTCTTCTTAATTGTCGTAAGAGTTTCAAGACAATTCCCAAACAGTGACTCACAAGCAACATGTTGCTCAACCCCTTGGATTTTGCTCCCAGTGGCCTGAAAACAGGGGCTTATTTTTGAATTCTGAGCTTGAAGGCATGTTTTGGTTGCATAAAAACCAGGTGTACTGCCAAACAGAGACTCCTGTAGGATGGCAGTTGGTAGGGACTACCAAATAGTCAATCACAGCCCTTGGGAACTGTCTCATGCTTGTGTTGCTCTCCAACTTTTTTTTTACATTTGAATTTGGCTCATGGGTAAAAAGGGTTGAGAACCTCTGATTTACGGTTTACCAGATCTCTAAACTTAATTGACTTAGTAACCAGACAAGGAAATCAGAATGAATGTTAAATAGCAGAGAACCTTAATAGCAAGGCCTTTCAACACAATTTTCAACCTTATAACAAAATCTGCTCAACTGGCCAATTTAGGTATGACTTGGGCAATCAGATTACTGTGGTAGGAACCTGAAGTTGGATATATTTCCACAACTTTCTTGCTTATTAATCTGTAGAAGTAATGACCAGTACAACATACCAGTAGCTCACACACTATAGAGCACCCATTTATAAAAGGTCCCACCAGGCAATGGCAGGACCTTCTACCTTACTTGTATGACCTGCTCTTGACTGTGGACCATGGCAGACACAGTGGCATCCTAATCTGTACCTCCCTACACACAGTCTTTATATTCTATTTCCCAGTAGCTCCAGCTTTTCTGTAAGTGGCATAATTGAGATCATTTAGTATAATTTGACCATTCCATTTGCCTGTATTTCCTGGTCTTCAATATATTACTTAAAAAAAACATTTTTATACTGTAGGTATAATATACAGTGGAGCTCATTTAGAAACACTGGGCAAATTTGACATGGGCTGTAACTAGTGATGGGCATATCTGTCCTGTGAAAGTCAAAAAATCCGCAAAATGCATTAAGTCAATAATTTTGAATGAGCGACAATTTTTATTTGCTCGACTATTTTGTCCAAATGCATTAAAGTCAATGGGCGTCACAGCACATTTTTTTGCCAGCTAATTTTTGCTGCAGTTTTGCGACTTTATTCGTGGGCGGTGCGAATCTTTGCCTGGCAAATGTATTCGCCCATCACTAGCTGTAACCCATAGCAATCAATCAACGACTGTCTTTTTTCAGCCAGCTGCAGGTTGAACAATGAAAGCAAACATTTGATTGGTTTCCAGGTTCACATTGCCCAGTGTTGAAAAATGAGCCACTGTATGCAATTTTTTTTTTCTGGATTGTATTAAAGAGTAAATTACCTGTTAAAAATACAAGTTAAAAAAGAATCTCCATAATCCTGTTCAGCTACTACACATGTTGTGGATACATTGCAGATAAAGTCATTGTTGTACTTTTTTCGTTTTTTTTGCACAATTGCAACAATTGCTTTAGAAAACATATTCTGCATATGAAGAAAAATAGCTTTTCTAGTGTATAGGTCAATTATGCAACACAGAGCCAGAAGGTGGCAGTGTTGCATTGTCAGTATCAAGACAATTGGAAACCGCAGCATGAAGTTTATTTTGGACATTTGCATTTGAATTGAATCTGTGGATATACAGTTGTTTCTGCCATTTACCTGCCTGGAAGAAAATCCTGAGGGTCTGTGCAGCCATAAAGTTATAGGTGTTTAGAACACGGTACACTCATCCACTATTTCCTACTCAATAAAAGTAAATTAGTCTGTGTATTTCCAATCTGCATGAATCACAAAAACACATCATAATTTATTCTATTTCTGTCAATGTGTCTGTACATTCAGCCTGACATTTTTTGAGGTTCCTCCTGAATAGGTGAATACATAGGACCCATCTATACAAATATTCCTACACCCGGGCTCATGCACCAAATCCAAGTATAGAAGTAGAGCCATCCCTGTATTTTTCAATAATATCTGGGCATCTGTTAAAAGTTATAGCACTTCCATAGCATATAAGGCACATAAGCTTAATGGGGTCGATAGTCTTTAAATTAACTTTTAGTATGATGTAAAGAGCAATATTCTAAGACAATTTGCAATTGTTTTTTATTATTTGTGGTTTTTGAGTTATTTGGCTTTTTGTTCAGCAGCTCTCCGGTTTGCAATTTCACCAGTCTTGTTGCTAAGGTCCAAATGACTGATTACGCTGATTTCAATAAGAGACTGGAATAGAATAGAATAACGAGTAATACAAAGTAGCAATAACAATACATTTGTATCCTTACAGGACATTTATTGTTTAGATAAGAGTCAGTGACCCCCTTATGAAAGCTGGAAAGAAATAAAAGTAGAAGGCAAATCATTCAAAATCTATAAAAAAAAAAAATAATGAAGACCAATTGAAAAATTCCTTAGAATTAGCCATTCTATAATATATTAAAAGTTAACTTAAATGTAAACCACCCGTTTAATTATGGTAATTTATCTTCAAGCTGCTACTAATTATCCTTTAGGGCCCACCTCATTGGTATGTGGGTTGGGAAATCTGGCAGAACAATTTTGAAGCCCCCTCCAGTTTATTCACAATATTATATAATATTTAATATTATATTGTTGTCAAGATATTAGAAATTTTATACACTGCTAATTAAATGAATTTGAAACAACGGCGCCTCCTGCTGTTTATTTTAGCTGATTGGACACAGGTAATCTGACTAACTTCATTTTATGAGCAGAGCAACATCACAAGACTCTTCTTTCTTATGAAACCTTGTTTCTACCGACTGAGTCCAATTGACAAAAATAAACAGCAAGTGGCGCTGTTGCTTCAAATTCATTATATTAGCTTATATCTTCAAAACTAGAAAAAAATAATGCAAATTGCAAAAGCATTCTGAAGAACGCTCTGAGTAATTTTACATTCACTTATGGTATCAGCTAGTGTGTCACAGGCTGACCCCCAAGCAACAGACACAATGCAGTTCAGTAGTTTGGTGTAAAAAGAAAACTTTACCAGCAGGGCCGCTTCTGCCATGAGGCAAGGTGCGACCATTGTCTCAGGTGGCAGCAAGAGGCCAGTTACAAGGGGCGGCAAAAATCTGCCTCTTGTAAATTTAAGAGCCGAACTTCCGGGTTTTAACCCGGAAATTGAGCTCCGCTAGTGCAGAAAGCGACATTGCGCTTAATGCTCTAGCGATACTGCCCCCTTAGAAGCGCAGAAGGGGAGAGGAGGGGGTCGGCAGCTGGGCTGCTGCCTCAGGTGGCAGCAGCCCCAGGTTCAGCGCTGTTTACCAGTGTTGGATTTTTTTAAAATGTGTGCTTTCCAAAAATGCCCAATGTGCATAGGTTCACTTTAGTATGTGACTGCTAGGAGCCCCAAAAGGAAGACACACAATATGATCTATCAACCTCGGTCATTCCAGCTACTGCAAAATCAACACATTTACTGCATTTTGTGTAGAGTGCAAGGACTGCTTCTATTCCTTTGTTATATCCTTCTTTAGTCAATATAAAACTGAAAGACGCTATTTAGTAGAACAGCCTGAAGCTCCACATAATAGTTGAGGTTTTGTATCCTGGTGTGTAGACTAAGGGTAATATAGACTTTGCCCTGGATTTCCTCTTGAAAGGACCTATAGTCTATTTCAGTCTAACCAACTGATGTTTAAGGACCACTATCGCCCACATTAGTGTGTTAAACCTTCCTCCATATTAAAGTCAGAACCCTTTAGGAGATCCATGAGTTATCTATGCTCTCCTGGGGGGTGACACAAATGTGATTTCATATGGTCAAATAATCAACAATTATGCAACCTTTTTCATAGTTCTGTTTTTTTTAAATGTAAAATATGACTTCTCTTTTTATCTCTACTAAAAAGGCCAGTGCTTCATTTGCTCTACAAAGCCCTCCAGGGAAGTCATTGCACAATTCAGGCCCCTGTTTAAAATTAAAATAAATCCACAAGCACAACTTTGTAGAAAGGTCCACACATCAAGTTTCATATGATTCAAACGATTACGTTTCAGCAAGAGATATTCAAAGAATTACAATAACAAAGCAATTTTTAGCTGATTCTGAAAATACTTCTCATTTCCACATTTAGGGAAAATTTCCATTCTTGTATTGGTCATATATTCCATGCTATATTTAAAATATAAAACACATGCTCAGTTAACTACTTTGTAACCCAGGGTAATTCTTTCAACAGTATACATGGCTGGGCAGTCAATGGTATCTAAGATTAGTGGTCTTCAGCCCGCAGGTCAGATTACAAAGCAGACTGATTAAATGAGGTCCTTTTCATTCAGACAATATCTCTGTAATATTTAAGTAACATTTGTTTTGAGTTTTTTTTTTTTTGCCCAACTGCTGAGCTTGAAATTGCAATTACTCACCCCATGTGCCACTCACATCTCTTACCATTGCACTATGCTATTTCTCGTAATTTTTGGTGATTTGATTTTTGGAAATCAAAAATTCATGTTTAACAAGAAAAAGCTCTTGCTTTAAAACACAGTCATTCACAAGAGCTTACACTGTGTTTCTTCTCTTTACAATAAGTCACAGTTTAGTTAAATATATTTGAAACAAAACCAATCACTAAGATTTGTAAAGGAACACAATTTATCACCTTTAGCCTTATTAACCTTACCCAATTTCCCCAACTTTTTCAAGAGGTCTGCATTAAGTTCAGTAAAGTGCAGTAAGTTCGGTATATAAATTATATAAATTTCTACCTACATATTTGGCAGATTTTTTTCACGAAATTGCGACAAAAATTTGCAGAGAAAAAAAATTGTAGAGGAAAAAAACCCAATTTTCTTCAATGCAGATTGAGTGGGAAAAAACTTGAGAAACATGCCCATTGACTTTAATGTATTTAAAGTGAGAAAAAATGCCCATTGGCAATGCATTTAGTGTGAGAAAAAACTTGAGAAAAAATGTCCATTGCAGCAACAAAAAAGTCACCATCAAAAAAAAGTCTAATAGACTTTAACGCTTTTCAGCAGTTTTGCAAATTTTTCGGCAAAGCGAAACAGGGCAGATTCTATCATCACTAATGCCTGTATATTCCAGGCAGAACTGATGCATCAAATCAACGCTATACCAGATTGGGGTGAATTTCTGTGTTTCACAGGCCACAAATGCTTTCAGGAAACTGTGGCGAATGTTCGCTGCAGTGAAAGATTTGGCATGACAAAAAAAAATTGTTGATCGGTAAATTTGGCGCACGCATAAAAATTGACGCTCTTCAAAAATATTTGGACAGCCATTGACTTTAATGCATTTGGACAAAATAGTCGTGATTATAAAAATTATTTTCACGCCCTTTGACTTCAATGCATTTCGCAAGTTTTTCGCTGTTTCACAAATGTTTCTGGTGTTTCGCAAATTTTTTGGCGAATTGAAACGGGACAGCTTCGCTCATTACTAGAAATGTTCAGTTACAACTGGTTAAAACCCTTTTGGGATATCTCAAAACTTCAGCAAATCTGAAGCTAATTAAATGTATATTAGATATGAGTAAAAAGGACAAATAAAAAACATAGCAATTCTTCATTGTTGTCCATCTGTCCCTTTTCATTTTGAAAAAAATCGCACCAGCTGATTTTTGAGTTGCTATAATTAATTATGTGGTGTAAATGTAGTACATGCAAAAAATTGCATATATTTTTTTAGCACCACCCTAAAGATCTTCAGATATGGTTAAAATAGTTCAATCATGTGTAGTTATGGGCTGATCAGAATCAACTGACCAGTGTTGAGGTATGTAATCTCAAACAAATTCAATGGCATTTCACATATTCAGAATAATTAGTTTAAAATCTAATTGTTATCAGTATAGTTAAGTAAATAATTAATATTATAACAAGAAATAACTTCAAAAAGAAGATCAATGCTCCAATTATGAAATCCCATTATGAAATCCCAAATGTGTTGGCTAGTATGAGATAAAATATATAAATAAATCCTGAAATTTAAAAAAAAAAAAAAACTAACAATATTTGTTTATCAGTCGACAGTTGCATTGATTCTAAAAAATTCCAACAGTCTGAATCAGATGAAATCTGCCCCTTAATCTTTTGCAATGATTATTTGTGGAGGCCTATTTATCAACAGTCTCATTTTAGTGATTTTTGAGGATTGTGAAACCACGACTAAACTCACTTTCTCTAAAACCACAAATGTCATGAAATGTATTAAAAGACGATAATTTAAAAAGCACAAATGAAGTTTTATAGTAGGCTAGTTTCATGATTTTATAGGCCCTCTAAGGGGGCTATTTACTAACATTTGAATTTCTACAAATTGTATTTTTTCTCAAAACTCCTTTTTTTCTGGTTGGGCTTTTTAGGGCAAAAATTAAAATTCTTTAGATTCTGCAAAATGTCAGAATCTAAAAACTCAGCATCTCAAACCTGTTGAGGTCATTTATAAGTCAATGGGAGTTATTCTATCCAAATTTAAAGATATTGTGGGTTTAGCCCAATAATCCGAAAAAGTGGGATTTTCAAGCAATAACACTAGAATATTTAGCGATTCAGGAGTAAAGGCTGAAAAATTCATACTATTCGAGTTTTCGCTCAATTTTATTGTGTTTTTCCCGACCTGACTTATTAAAGCTATTTTATTGATATATAAGGTAAAATTGTGGATGGGAGTTTGGTCAAGCATTGTTAATAAAAAAATTTGATAAATTCAGATTTTTGTAAAAAGAACCCTCAAAATTAGAGATTTATGAAGAGTATAATATAATACTATATAAACTTCTCCAAGTAAAAGCAGGCAAGGTCCCAGGAAGTCAATGGGAGCTGCACTGATCCTATTGACTATTTATTTAGCTATTCAGACTTTTAGAGGTTTTTGGATTTTTTTAGCTTGAAATTGTCCAAAAAGCTTTAATTTTTAAGTTTTAGAGATATTCATATTTCTTTCAGCCCTTTTTTTCTTTTTGTAATTTTAATAATTGGATCATTTAATAACTTTCAAGGCATTGGTGATTTTAGAGAAATTGAGTTTAAAAGTGGTTTCCAAAAGCTCTAATAAATCTAAAATTTGACCTTAAATAAATAGGCCTCCCCATATCTTCTTCGTCTTCATCTTTGCTTCTACTGAGACTATAAAACCAGCCTACTTGCCCTTGCTTATAAAGAGTAAGCTTGCACGTCAATACTCAAAAACTCCTTACATCCATTTTCCTAGAAATGAAAACGCTAGAAAAAGCGTTACATGATACCTTCAAATTCAAACTTAAATTGACAATTTGGTTCACTAAAAACACTGCAAGGTCTGTAAATGTCTGTGGAATGTATAAAAGGCAGAGCTTTTGAACATTTTCATGTCTGAGAAAAGCAGCGTAAGGAGTTTCAATGAACATATATTGCAGATGAGTGTGGTTATTCTCAGAATATTTCCTCTACATTGTTGAAGTAGACATTGGATAGGCTGAAGTTGAATCAGCTTGGCAGTGTGGTTGCATATGTAAAATGACAGTTGAGGATTAAATAAACATCTACTGAGAAACTGGTCTTTTGGGTTAGAAGTTCAACGTGGGATACCACTTGGTAAAGGCTACATTGCCTGATTCAACAAATAGAAACGTGGTCTTGAGGCATCTCAAAAATGCCATCAGAAAAAAAGGCTAACTTAAATGTATCAGCAAAAAAAAAAAATGAACGAGCTGTTATATTGAAATATGTTAAACTTGCATATTTGTTCCTAACATATATCAAAGGGTTACGGATCGAATATGCTGAAAAAGTCAGCAGAAGTAAATTAGTAAGATGTGTATCACTTCCTCACCAGCGTAGATGTAAAGTAAAACTAGATTCCACTTGTATTAAAATGCTTACTTAAGAACATTTTTAGCGATTCTATTACAGCTTGATTATAGTTTCTCGGGGAGATTATTCCAGAACAAAATTGTATTGTCTAGTATCTGGGATTTAAGAAAGGCTTTATGATTTTCTTTACAAGAGCAGTGGGATTTGGGGATTCTATTGCTTGGCCTTTTATACGGAATTACTGATATTAAATTGCGTGCTGCTTTTGAAACAAAGAGCACATTTCAAAATACACCAGCGCCGCTCCTGCAGCTGCTGTAACTCTGGGATGTGACCCCGGGGTTTTGGCTGGGTCGGCAGCTGGAGAAGACTAGCGCCGGTGCGAGTAGCTAAGATACTGTAGGTGGTGCTGGGCGAATTCGGGTTGGTGAGAAGCGCTCTCTAGTGCTTGGCAAGAGTGGCTACGTGCCAGTGACTGGGAACTCCGATCGGCCTGCTGCCTGCAACTGCAAACATCCACAATGAGGCCCAGCTCCACTCTGAACAGCTCCCCTGCCACAGGTACTCTACAGATGCGCCGATGAGCCAGCAATCCGCACACATGGAAACCACGCTCCCTGATGCATCAGCCGCTTCACATGCTGTCAATACAACATGAGACAGAGCCAAGAAGGAGAAATCCAGCGCCGTACAATGGATGGTCGCCGTGTCGCCTTTTCTGTAGAGGACAGGAAGTGGAGTTTTGGTAAGTTATTTCTTAATAAAGGCTTTGCTATTTTAAAGTTTTATTTGACTTGGGGGCCGATTCACTAAGGGTCGAATATCGAGGGTTAATTAACCCTCGATATTCGACTAGGAATTAAAATCCTTCGACTTCGAATATCGAAGTCGAAGGATTTAGCGCAGATAGTTCGATCGAACGATCGAAGGATTATTCCTTCGATCGAACGATAAAATCCTTCGAATCGAACGATTCGAAGGATTTTAATGCAACGATCGAAGGAATATCGAAGCCTATGGGGACCTTCCCCATAGGCTAACATTGACTTCGGTAGCTTTTAGATGGCGAACTAGGGGGTCGAAGTTTTTTTTAAAGAGACAGTACTTCGACTATCGAATGGTCGAATATTCGAATGATTTTTAGTTTGAATCTTTCGATTCGAAGTCGTAGTCGAAGGTCGAAGTAGCCCATTCGATGGTCAAAGTAGCCCAAAATAAACTTCGAAATTCGAAGTTTTTTACCTTCGAATCCGTCACTCGAAGTTAGTGAATCAGCCCCTTGGTGTTTATTTTTTCATGTATAGTAACGAATTTAAAAAAAAAATGTTTTGATGTTACTGGTCCTTTAAATAAACCCAATAGGCTGATGTTGCTTCCAATAAGGATTCATTATATCTTAGCGTGGACCAAGTACAAGGTAATGTTTTATTACTACAGAGAAAGAGGAAATCATTTTTAAAAATGTTTAATATTTGGATAAAATGAAGTCTATGGAGATAGCCTTTCTGTAATTTGGCAACTTCTGTATAACGGATCTCATACCTGTATACAAGGCATTATTACATTTATTATGTGGTTCAGAAACTTCCTCCATAGAGGGTATGGATAATAGTGACAGGCCAAACCTGAACCTTTTGTCGAGGGAAGTGAGTTGTGGGTAGCCATGTAGCTATACGTATAAGTCATTGAGGTGCTAAACAGTCAATGGACCTCCTTAGGTTAAGGAACAGTAACATCTAAAAATTAAAGTGTTTTAAAATAATGGCAATATAATGCTCAGTTTCCCTGCACTGGTAAACTGGTGTGTTTGCTCGAGAAATTCTACTATAGTTAATATAAACAAGCTGCTGTGTAGCCATGGGGCAGCTAGGATACACAGTAGATAACAGATACAGGGCCAGATTCAATTCAGTGAGAAAAAGGTTTATTACGTAAAAACTCATGAATGAGATTCCATTTGAGATGCAATTCAATTCAGAAAAACATCTCACAATTTATCAAGTCTATGGGAAAAAAACTGGAAGTGAATTAGGAGAAATGTTTTTTTCTCTTCCAACTGAATCTCATCCATGAGTTTTTACATGATAAACCACAAGATAACTTTTTCTCACTGAATTGAAGCTGGCCCACATTCTGTAAAATTCCGTAGTATACTACTCTGCTTATAAATAATGGCACTAGTGATGGGTGAATTTGCGCCGTTTCGCCGAAAAATTCGCGAATTTTGTGCGAAATTTGCAAAATGGGCAAAAATTCGCGAAACTGCGTCGGCGTCTTGTTTTTTACGCCGACGCCCGTTTTTCAACGCCGACGCCTGTTTTTAAAGCTGACACCCGTTTTTGATGCCGTCGAACTTTCGGCAGCGAATTTTCGCGCCCATTTCGCGAATTTATTTGCTGGTGAATAAATTCGCCCATCACTAAATGGCACCAGTATGGTTGTAACAGATACAGAAAAGGCAAATGTGCTAAATCAGTTCTTTTCTTCAGTGTATACAATAGAGGAGTCTGAGTTCCCAGGCTCACTTTATAGCTGCACTAATGGCTCAGCTCAATCTAGTCAGTGGCTGACTCAGAATATGATTCATAAAGCTTTAATAAAAATGAATGTAAATAAGGCACCAGGACCAGATGGCAAACACCCCCGGGTTCTAAGAGATCTTAGTTCAGTTTTAGACAGGCCTCTATTTCTGATTTTTTCAGATTCACTTTCATCTGGTATGGTACCTATGGATTGGAGAAAAGATGATGTTATTCCAATATTTAAAAAGGGATTACGATCTCAGCCTGGTAATTATAGGCCAGTAAGTTTAACATCTGTGGTGGGCAAATTATTTGAAGTCTTGTTAAGAGATCACATTCAAAATGTTGTCCTAGTGAATGACATTATGAGCAACAATCAGCATGGCTCTATGAAGGAATCGGTCATGTCAGATGAATTTGATTGCATTTTATGACAAGGTAAGTAAGATGCTGGACAGTGGGAGGGGGCAGTAGATGTGATCTATTTGGATTTTGCCAAAGCTTTTGATACTGTGCCCCACAAACGACTGATTTCTAAGCTAAGGTCTGTTGGGCTTAATGAAGTCATTTGCACATGGATAGGAAACTGGCTACAGGATCGGGTACAGAGGGTGGTTGTTAATGGTACATTCTCTGCTTGGAGCAAAGTCCTTAGTGGGGTCCCTCAGGGTTCGGTATTAGGTCCAATTTTATTTAACTTGTTTATTAATGACTATGGGGAGGGTGTTGTAAGTAATGTATCAGTGTTTGCAGATGACACAAAACTATCCAGCCCAATTAATTCCATCCAGGATGTGGCATCCTTGCAACAGGATCTTGACAAACTGACAATCTGGGCAGCTAAGTGGCAAATGAGATTCAATGTTGATAAATGTAAAGTCATGGACCTGGGCTGTAAAAATATCCATGCCACTTTTACCCTTAAAGGATAAGTAAATCTTTAAAATAAGTGAATGTAAAATGGATGAGGGGGCTATTCTAAGCACTTTTGCAATTTACATTCATTATTTATTTTGTTTTTATTCCGAGATATTAAGGGATACATGTGCTGTTAATATGAATGAATTTTGTTACAACAGCGCCACCTGCTGGTCAGTTTCCTACCAGTCTGACCACCAAGTAGTCAAGGAAGTTGTCAGGAGAAAGAAAGAGGCTGCTCTGATGTTCTTCTTCTTAGGAAAGTTTGAGAAAGTTTTTTTTTCCTAACCAGAACATCATCAGAGCAGCCGCTATCACTCTCCTGACAACTTCATTGACTACTTGGTGGTCAGACTGGTGGGAAACTGATCAGCAAGTGGCGCTGTTGTAACAAAATTCATTCATATTAACAGCACATGTATCCCTTAATATCTTGGAATAAAACCAAAATAAACAATGAATGTAAATTACAAAAGTGTTTAGAATAGAACCCTTGTTCATTTTACATTCACTTATTTTAAAGGTTTACTTATCTTTTAATGGAACTGCACTAGACAAATCCATAATGGAAAAAGACCTTGGAGTCCTGGTAGATAATAAACTTGGCTGTAGCAAGCAATGTCAGTCAGCAGCATCAAAGGGCAAATAAGGTCTTGAGCTGTATTAAAAGGATTCATGGCAGAAAGCGGTCATTCTTCCACTGTATAGAGCACTGGTAAGGCCCCATCTAGAATATGCCGTACAGTTTTGGTCTCCATCACTCAAACAGGACATTATTGTATTAGGGTATGAGGGTACAGAGAAGGGCAACTAAGCTGTTTTGATGGCAACCAAAAAATAAAAATGCATTAAATCAATTTCCAGTCAACTACAAATTTTATGTGGACAATGTACATTTAGGGAGATATCTATTAAGGTTTGAGTTGTGTTTTCCATGAAAATGTGAGTTTTCCCCCAAAAAAAAAAAACAACTTGAAAACTCGAATGCACTCGCCCCTCGAATGGTATCTTATTTAAGAAAAACCTTGAATGGAAAAAGTTTGAGTTCCAAAACCTGAAAAATCAAATTGATCGAATTTTTTCCACAGGAAAAACTTGAATTGCTCAAATTATTTAAGTTTTCAGGCAAAAGCCCTTTTAATTTTTGGATTTTTTTAAAAATGAAATTTATTATGAGATTTATTATACCCCGACCCTGCAAAAGCTTGAATCCAAAAATACACCCTCTAAAAATAAGGTCCTGTAGGAGTCCCTTGAACCATTTGAAAATGTAAACAGCCTTCATTATGTTCAAGTTTTTTCATTCGAGGTATATCACTTGGTAAAAGAAAAAAACACATACCAGTCATTTCATGTTTAAGAAGTTGGGAATTCCCCGATTTACTTGGACTGTGTTTAAGTATAATGCAATGTTTGCTAATGCTGATGATTATCAATTTGGTGGTGTATTAAAGCACTCCAATGTGCACTCCAATGATCTCTTACATCCCATATTTGTCATTTGTCTTGATAAATCTGGTAAACACTTTTGTCACTGGATTATATTCCCAACAGGTAGGAAACTGTTGAATGAGCAACTACAGTGCAGTAAAGAGATCAACGTCTACAGCACTACAGTAGGGGGCATATTTATTAATTGGTGTAAAACATAGTGGAATAGTTTGACACAGACCGCAAGGCATTGCTGTATAAAAAATGGAGTTAAAATTACTCAGGGTGTTATATACTAAACTCTGGTCTGGCTTTTTGGGGCAATACTCACATTTTTCATTTTATTTTGAAAAACTCAAATTTTTCAAGATTTATTAAAGCCCGATGCAGCAAAAAGCCAGAATCCAAAAATTCACCACGTATAAGTCAATGGCAGAGAACCCTATCCTATTTTGTAGTTGTGGTCTGCGCTGTAATTAGCCCGAAAATCCGAACACTT
This sequence comes from Xenopus laevis, assembly GCF_017654675.1. Classification (NCBI taxonomy): domain Eukaryota; kingdom Metazoa; phylum Chordata; class Amphibia; order Anura; family Pipidae; genus Xenopus; species Xenopus laevis. Next base: position 16,608,058 of record NC_054373.1, read on the forward strand.
CAGCTTTTCGGGCAAAAATTTGGCTTTTTGCGAAAAAACACAGAAAAAATTGTACAATTCAGGCTTTCAATTGATTTTTTATAAAGTTTTTACCCGAACCGATTAAATCAAGCTTTTTTAATAATAAATAAGGTAAAGTCAGGCATGGGAGTTTGGTTGTGGTTTTTATTAAAAAAAAATTAGATACATTTGGATTTTAGTAAATAATCCCCATAATTTCTTTACGCAATTTTTCTGCCATCTCTTATATTGCAAGATTTTGTGTGGTGGTACAGGCCCAAGTATACAAATGAAAATGGCAGCTGGGGGATGCACACTGGAGTGGAAGTACAATATAATGGTTGTGGAGGGTCCTCAGCCTGCAACACACCTAAAAAGTAAAGTTTTAGTCTGAACCCAACTGGGTTTTGGGCAGGCCCATGCACCACCAGTGGTCACCCCATCTGGCACAGACAACAAAAAACACAACAAGGCTAGCTTTGAATTTAGGGTAACACCAAAAACTTAAAATGCTTCATATACATTTAAATAAAATGTAAAATTACACTACAGGTGGTAAATCCGTGTATTTTCTTTATTAATTCTGATAAAAATGTATAGAAACACATTTTCTATTGTAGCAGTGGAGGCGTATATTGATAAACAGGGGTCAAATACAATTTGAAGCTGTAGGATGAGAAATATTCTTACTTGCAGATGCTGGATATAAATGGATATAAAGTATCTTCTCTTGAGGCTCCCTTGTAGAGTTATGATATAAAGCTTTGTTCTGTAGACTGAATTATTCTGATGCCTTACATTTTTATATGCAGATTGCTAGCAGGGGCTAAATGATGCTCATCTGTGCCTACTTTGTATCAAATGCAAATAAAAAAAAAAATTAAAAAGTATGAAATAAAGCATGAAATAAAACCAGCAATATAGTGAACATGAATTCAGCTTGGTGCAGTAGAATACCTATTGTAACATTGTTTTATGTTATCTCTTTGTACAGGTTCTTATTAATGGAGCTGTCCCATCAAGGAGTCCCAGCTAGAGCCTTGTTCAGCTAAACAGGCCACCAATGGCATTAGACCATGACCCTGGTCTGCTGCACAGGACTCCCTTCTAGCTACTTGCAATGGGATTATAACACAGTAGAAGAGCTGTGAGATATGATAGGATATGAGGCTGTCAACCAGTCAACAATGATACCTTAGGCAAGACTGAAACTGCAAGATGCGAACGTAACACTTTCCTAGAACCCACAAAAGGTTCAGCAGGGCAACACTCTCTTGAAACTAATTGTGAGTATTGATAAATGAAACTTCTCCAAAAAATATGCCGAACCACAGAAAAGTTCCTGAAATTTCACTGAATGCCTTGGAGTCAATTTCCTCTCTGCATTTTTTCTTGCATCAAATGCATTGGAGTCAATAGGCATTTTTTCTGTATTTTCCCGGCACAAAAAAATTACTAAAAGAAAATACATGGGAAAATTCTAATAATGCTGTTGCTAAAAAACACTGCAGTGAAACTCAATGCACAATTCTAGGGCAGATTTGCCACTGCCAAAAACTAGAATTTTGCTGCCAAACGGTGGCATAAAAAATGGTCCAGTGAAACACAACACAAAATTCTAGGGAAGATCTGAAAAACTTTTTGCCACTGCCAAAAACTAGAAATTGCTGTGAAACTATATCAGGCAACACAATTCATTCATCCCTAATGACTTCAACACACCTTATAAGCTTTCCCAGATAGGGAAATCATATCCTTTCATTTGTTTCTGTATTTCATACCCAAAACATTGTATATTGCTAGGGAATATGTCAGTGGTTTGTTTACAACTAAACTGTAATAATAATTGTCTTCTGTCTGAAAGATTTTTCTGTTGACCTTCCATTGGTCGTATCGGTAGGGGAAATATTAAGAAATAAGAAGAGCAAGTTGTGTTCTCTTGGATACTGTACATAAAGTTTGCATTATAAGAGAATAAAGAGTCAGGTTTTCCTGTTACACAAATGCGCAGATTTTTGGGAGCTGGAAATAAAATTTCACATCAGACTGCTGTCATTGCTAGGATTCAATTTTTATTCATTATACAAGACTTTCCTCCTGAGAGAACCACTGAGGACTTGACTGATGCATACAAGTCAAATGGCTTGGAGCATTCCTATAATGAACATTCCCAGCAGGTCTTTCATGTGAGAATCTACAGACCTTTGTAACTGCGTTCCACACACCCCACTATTACTGCGTTTGCAAAGCTTCCGTGACACCAATAAAGGATTGAGAGAAGTTAAATGGACAGGAACCTTTAACCTGTTTATTAATAAAGTTTAATCTAATATCTATCACATTTCCTCAAACCACAGAACATAGGAGGCCCCTTGTGATACAGTGAATCCCTTGAGTGTTTGTGTTAAGACTACACAGTTATCCAGATGGGCTAGCTTGTGTTTCCAGCCAAATTTCTTTAAACATCAGACACTGACAGAAACAGAACCATTAGGGGGTTATTTACTAAACTCCGAATTCAAAAATCACTAAAAATTAGTGATCTTTTTTTTTTATAAAATTGAACTTTTAAAAAAATCACGAATTTTTCAGAATTTATTAAACCCCAAGGATGGAAAAGTCCAAATTAGAAAATCCGGCATCTCAGACTTGTTGAGGTTGCATATAAGTCAATGGGAGAAATCCCATTGATTTTTTTGATGTGCGCTTGGTTTCGTGCAATACCCCAACGTTTTCAGAGTTGTCGGGCAAAAAGCATAAGAAATATGAGTTTTAGGGTGAAAAATCCAAAAAATCATGAAAATCTGATTTTTTCCTGCAAAGCAAATTTTCAGGAAAATGTAATAATAAATAAATGTGAAAAACCCAAGCGGATTTGATCGGAGTTTGCAGCAGAAAATGTTGAGATAAAATCGGACTTTCATAAATAACCCCCTAAGTCTGTGAGGCTGAAGCACAGTAATCCACTCCTATGAACAGCTGTATCCATAATTGCGGGAAAAAACTGTTTCTCATCACTCCCAATGCAAATAAAAATCTTACAATCTTAAAAGAAAATACATTTTGAAATGTATAAAATACATGCATGTGCATGTGATGTACATTGGGGGGCTGATTCACTAAGCTCGAGTGAAGGATTCGAATGAAAAATACTTCAAATTTCGAAGTATATTTTGGGTACTTCGACCATCGAATTGGTTAAATTCGTTCGAATTCGAACGAAATCGAACGAATCGAACGAAAAATCGTTCGACTATTCGACCATTCGATAGTCGAAGTACTTCCCCTTTAAAAAAAACTTCGACCCCCTACTTCGGCAGCTAAAAGCTACCGAAGTCAATGTTAGCCTATGGGGAAGGTCCCCATAGGCTTGCCTGTGATTTTTTGATCGAAGGATTTTCCTTCGATCGTTGGATTAAAATCCTTCGAATCGTTCGATTCGAAGGATTTAATCGTTCGATCGAACGGAAAATCCTTCGATCGATCGATCGCAGGATTAGCGCTAAATCCTTCGACTTCGATATTCGAAGTCGAAGGATTTCAATCCGAGGGTCGAATTTCGAAGTATTTTTAACTTCGAAATTCGACCCTTAGTGAATCGGCCCCATAATGAAATGTAAAAAAAAATCTTTATTGTCCAATTTGTTTTATTAATTCAGTAAACAAATTCACAATTCATACTTTGAACAGAAGTTCATGAGTATACAGGTTGAGGATCTGGTATCCAGAAAGCTCCAAATTATGGGAAAGCCATCTCCCATAGACTCCATTTTAACCAAATAATAAGATTTTTAATATCGTTTTCATTTTTCTCTGTAATAATAAAACAGTACATTGTATTTTATCCTAGCTAAGACACACTTATCCACTTATTTATTAATTCATTTCCCCGAAAACATTTTTGCGGGGAAAAATCGGAAAAAAATCGGAAAAATACGAGTTTTACAAATTTTTTGGATTTCCAGCCGAAAACTCAGATTTTTCTGATTTTTGCCTGAAAACCCCGAAATCTTCGGGTTATTGCAAGAAACTCAGCGCAGATCAAAAAATCTTTGGGACTCCCATTGACTTATACTGTATTCAACCTTGGCAGGTCTGAGATGCCGGATTTTCGTATTCTGACTTTTTCCATCCCCTGGGTATAATTAAATTCCGAAAAATCCATATTTTATTAAAATTCAGATTTTTAATCAAAACATCTTTGGGACTCCCATTGACTTATACTGTATGCAACCTCGACAGGTCTGAGATGCTGGATTTTCGGATTCTGACTTTTTCCATCCCCTGGGTATAGCTAAATTCCGAAAAAATCCATATTTTATTAAAATTCAGATATTATACTAAACATTTTTTTTTTTGGGATTTTCTGCATTTGGAGTTTAGTAAATAACCCCCTTAATCATTTTTGGAAGCAAAACCAACCTATAGGGTTTAAATAACGTTTAAGTAGACTAAAGGTAAAGAGATCAAAAAAACAGAAAAATCCCTTATCCAGAAAACCCCAGGTCCTGAGCAATCTGGTTACTAGACTCCACACCTGTATGCATATATTTCTTTTAAACACATTCTCCAATCAGTCAGACATAAATACAGCATTCATTTAATGTGGCCTTTAGATCTAAAATACATTCAGAGATCTAGGATTTCATATACTGTTTCAAAGTTCCTATCAGTCAGATTTAGACTGAGATCAGACAGCTGTGTTATCTGAAACTAAAGCTTGTTTTCAGGTTAAGTGGCATTGCCCTGAAGGATAATAGCAGCAGGGAGCAGACAAGTGTGGGAAAACATAAAGGTACAAAAAACTTTTTCCTATGTAATCAGTTTCTTTTAATTCGATTTTGATCAAAGGTTAAGTTTTAGAACTTTTATAAAGTTTTGACTTAAAATCTACTCCAAAAAATATTATTCCAGTTAAAAATACATTTTGGAGAATCAATTTCTTAGAGAAAACAAATAAGCAAATTAATTAATTGTATTGAAACATGTAAAATAATAAATAAAATAGAATTATTATTATTACTACAGGTATGAAATTTCTTATCAGGAAACAAAATATTCAGTAAGCCCCGAATTACCCTTATAGACCAATTTTTCAACATTCTCATTTTAGTGATTTTAGAGGTTTTTGAAACTGTGAATAAACTCATTTTCTGTAAAACTACAAATGCCATGTAATTTATGAAAAATAGCTCAAGAAAGGTCCAATAGTCAGTCAGCCCCCATTGACTGTAGGACCTTAAGTGCTTTTAATTGCCCAAGTTTTCTATTGGAGTTTTTCATGGTTTTTACACTTACATTTTTTGATGTTTTTTTTTTTTAAAAAAAACCCATAAATCTTTAGAGAAATACATTTGATTCGTGAAAATAGAATTTCATAGGGGGTACATTTTAAGCAAATAATTCTCATTTTTAAAAATGAAAACTTTTTTCTCTATAATGATAAAAGAGTACCTTGTACTTGATCGTAACTAAACTGCATGAATCTATATTGGTGGCAAAACAAACCAATTGGGGTTATGTGGAGGCCTATTTATCAACAGTCTCATTTTAGTAGTTTTAGAGTTTTTTTTAAAATCACAAATAAACTCACTTTCTCTAAAACCATGAATGCCATAGAATTTATTTAAAGATCCCAATATAAAATGCACAAATGAAATAAAGTGCTGAACATTCCCCCCAAAATACAAATACCTCTAAAACCTCAAGTTTTTCAGACAATTCCCATTGAAAAAAATCAGAAAAACTCTAATTAATTAAAAAAGGTCCAATAGGACATTGACGTCTGTAGGACCTAGACAGCTTTTACCTGGTGAATTTTTGTATTCCATGGTTTTTATATTTAATAAATCTTGATTTTTTTTTAATTTTTAAAGAGAATTTTAAAGAAAAACCATGCTGTTTTAGAGATTTGTGAAAGAAAAGAAATTTGAATGTTAGTAAATAGGCCCCTTTATGTATACTTAGGGGCAGATTTATCAAGGGTCGAAGTGAATTTGAGGGAATTTTCGAAGTAAAAAAATTTGAAGTAATTTTTTGGATACTTTGACCATCGAATAGGATACTATGACTTTGAATTTACTTTGAATTCGATTCAAAGTAAAAATAGTTTGAATATTCGACCATTCGATAATCAAAGTACTCTCTCTTTAAAAAACTTAGACTTCAATACTTCGCCAAATTTAACCTGCCGAAGTGCTTTCTTAGCCTATGGGGACCTTCTACAACCATTTTCTAAGTCTTTACACATCGAAGTAAAATCGATCGATCGTACGCTAAAATTGTTCGAACGATTTAATCGTTTGATCGAATGATTTAATTGTTCGACCGAACGATTTTAGTTCGATCATTCGATGGCTTAATTCGGTGAAAAATACTTCGACTTGGATATTCGAATTAGAAGTATTTTAATTTGATGGTCGAATTTCGAAGTATTTTACACTTCGAAATTCGACCCTTGATAAAGCTGCCCCTTAGACTCAAATTAAGAGAAAAACCCAGGTCTCAAACACTCCAAACATTTTGTCTTATTAGAACTAATTAAGTATATTAAGTAATATTGTTGTATAACAAAATAAAATATTGCTGTCAATTTAAAAGCATACAATTACAATTAGTTTATGCTGAGTGTATGATAATATGAGATAACATGAGTATAGAATAATCTCAAGCTTTGTAAACAAAACAGTATTATAATGTAATAATTGCTACTACTGCATTGCCAAAGATAAGTCCATTATCTAGACACAAGCTGCAAAGTTAAGGATGCAAACCAGAATCTCTTGTTTCCTGACATAACCTTCAGCATAGATTCAAATGGGAATTTCTGTCTGACAAAGGACAGATGTTCCCCATTTCCCCCTGTCAACCTTCTTTACTGGCAATTACCACCCAGAGAGACTTTCTAATGCTCAAATAAAGCTCTAAAACTGCAGGTTATTTATAGAGGTGCATTGCCTTAATTATATAAAAGTTTATGACTTAGATCACTTTTCCACTCTTCTAAATATAAAGAAAATGAATCTACAAAGAATATAAAATTATATTTGTGATGATCTAGGAATAGCAAATGTATTAACACTGGACCAATGTTTGCATTAACCCATATAATATTAACTCTAGAATCGTGGTGAGTATTCTACAGTACCTGCAGCAGACTGAGGAAAGCTAAGGGGCCAATTCACTAACTTCGAGTGAAGGATTCGAAGTAAAAAAACTTCGAATTTCGAAGTGTTTTTTGGGCTACTTCAACCATCGAATGGGCTACTCCGACCTTCGACTACGACTTCGAATCAAAGGATTCGAACTAAAAATCGTTCGACTATTCGACCATTCGATAGTCGAAGTACTGTCTCTTTAAGAAAAAACTTCGACCCCCTAGTTCGCCATCTAAAAGCTACCGAACTCAATGTTAGCCTATGGGGAAGGTCCCCATAGGCTTTCCTAAATTTTTTTGATCGAAGATATTCCTTCGATCGTTGGATTTAAATCCTTCGAATCGTTCGATTAGAAGGATTTAATCGTTCGATCGAACTATTTGCGCTAAAATCCTTCGACTTCGATATTCGAAGTCGGAGGATTTTAATTCCCAGTCGAATATTGAGGGTTAATTAACCCTCGATATTCGACCCTTGGTGAATCGGCCCCTGATTGTTGATTAGTTGCAATGAGTTACCTGTACTGGGATAGACTTGCCCATTGTTAATAAATGATCTCTTTGTCTTCTGAGATGGAGATGCTATCCAAGAACCCATGAATACTATGGGGCAGATTTACTAAGGGTCGAATATCGAGGGTTAATTAACCCTCGATATTCGACTAGGAACTAAAATCGTTCGACTTCGAATATCGAAGTCGAACGATTTAGCGCAAATCCTACGATCGAACGATCGAAGGATTATTCCTTCGATCGAACGATTAAATCCTTCGAATCGAACGATTCGAAGGATTTTAATCCAACGATCGAAGGAATATCCTTCGATCAAAAAAACGCTGGCAAGCCTATGGGGACCTTCCCCATAGGCTAACATTGACTTCGGTAGCTTTTAGCTGCCGAAGTAGGGGGTCGAAGTTTTTCTTAAAGAGACAGTACTTCGATTATCGAATGGTCGAATAGTCGAACGATTTTTAGTTCGAATCTAAGTAGTCTAAGTAGTAGTCGAAGGTCGAAGTAGCCCATTCGATGGTCGAAGTAGCCAAAAAAACACTTCGAAATTCGAAGTTTTTTTAATTCGAATCCTTCACTCGAGCTTTGTAAATGTGCCCCTATATGTCTAGAAAGCAGTAATAATAATAACAATAATAGCAACAAAAGTTGTTTCATAACTCTCTAAAGGAGACACACTGCCTCTGGGACACTGTCATTTTAGTAAGCCTTCAGGAGCATTATGGATGACAGCAACAAATAAATATATAAATACAATCCAGGGAGCATGGCTTGAGAACTATCTATTGAGAGGATTAAAGTCATACTAACACTAAAAAATAAAAATGTAAATATTAATGTACATTAGGGGAACCCATTAACTAAACCACAATTTTTTCAGGTTGGGTCTTTTGTTTCCAAAAACCCCAAAAAGTAGTGGAAGTAGTTAGATTTATTAAGCGACAAAACAATATATATTTCAGCTAAAACCTGTCGAAATCATGTAGAAGTCAAAATCAGATGTCACTTTTACAACTGCAACATTTTAAGGTTTTTTTTGGGTGTTTTTGATGCTGGCTTTTGTGCGAAAATATGAAAAAGTTGTAGTTATCATGCAACATTGAAAATGCTGAGGTTTTTGTGACTTTTCTGCAACTATATGAATACAATCCAGGGAGCATGGCTTGAGAACTACTGTATCTATTGAGAGGATTAAAGTGATAGTAACACTAAAACATAAAAATTTAAATATGAATGTACATTAGGGGACCGATTTACTAAACCACAACTTTTTCAGGTTGGGTGTTTTGTTTCCAAAACCCCCAAAAAGTAGTTGAAGTAGTGGGAATCCGAAAATATTTCAGCTAAAACTTGTCGAAATCATGTAGAAGTCAATGTCAGATGTCACTTTTACAACTGCACCATTTTAAGGTTTTTGAGGTTTTTGATGCTGGCTTTTGTGCGACAATATGGAAAAGTTGCAGTTATCATGCAACCTCGAAAAAGTTTAAGTTTTCGTGACTTTTCTGCAACTTTTCCTGTTTGTGCTTTTTCAGTTCAGATCTTTTGATAAATGACTGCCATTTGGGGTAATGAGTTTGTTTGTGGTTTAAAAAATCTCTAAAACCACAAAAATTTGACCTTTAATGAATATGTCTCCAGAAGTTACATATAGGTCTTGATCATTTTTTTCCTGCTTTGGTTGTAAATGTTCCTTGAAGTTCCAAAACCTGACTGTTTTTCCAACCTGACTGTCCCTTCTCAACCTGTCAGTTAGAGTTTCTAATGTTAAAGGACTGCGGCACAGATATGGCATCCACCCCATAGAGGAACATGGGGGATCAAATGGGTAATGCATTGCGAAAAAAAAGATGAATTCTTCTAAGCGATACATTTTTTTCCTGGTTTGTGCTGGCTATGTCTGGTTTGTGCTGGTATGTTCTGGCTATGTTTCATTAAAACACAAAACAGGGCAGGGATGTTCATCCTGTAACTTTTGTTGCAGCTAAGATTCCAGCATCCCATACCAGTCATCTGGGATTTAACACACGTTAGCAGATGTAGGTCAAGTTGATGATGTCTGCATTACATTGTTATCTTTTTAAAAGGGTGATAGATGATGCTTTTAAAAGCGGGTGATGTTTAGGTCAGGAGACACCAAGAAATGAAACCAAGAAGAAATGTTTCAGTCTGTAAAATTCTGGATAGAGGTAAATAGTTGTTACTAACTCGTGGGCTAGGCTTAGCAAAGTTATGATCTTGTTCCCTTAAAGAGATATTGTACTAACACCATGCTATTTATAATTGTGCCATAGAAGTATTTTATTGTTTGCCAACTATCTAACAAGGTTACATCAGTTGTTAGGAAAACGAGAAGTCTAATTGACATCTCCATAAAATTAAAAAATAATAAGAAGGATATACATGAAATAATACAACTTCTTCAAAGAATAATTAAGCTACTAATAAGGCTCATCATGAACACTACATAGAGATGAATGGGAAGGAGGAAATAATGGAAAGTAGAAACTAATGGGAAGGAGCCTATTTTGTAGACACCAGAATTATATATTGTGATTGATGAGATATTGTATAAAACCATTAATGATATAGTGACTTTTACATAAATAATGCAGCTCATACAGCCATATAGGAATGAACAACACATGTCCACATATGGGTTTTTTCACTCTTACCATCACATTTCAGCTCATTTGTTTTGGAGGCGATCTGTCTATTGAGCCCTAGAGTAACAAGGTTCTAACTTTAACATTTTGCACAGTTATAGCTAAACATTCCTGCAATGCTCTCACTGCTACATTTTAATGCATCCAGACCTCTTAAATATATTTCTGAAAGATTTGTTACTGACTATTAATACCTAAGGGATATTCTATTTTTTTTATCTAATTAATCTTTCTTAAGCACATGAGGGTTGTCCAAGTTATGGCCTTCTAGCTGTTGAAATTCAACTACCAGTATTCCCTGACAGCCAGACGGTGGGGGACCTTTATTAAAATGCTACAATTACAGTACATGAAGGCGCAGCTCAACTGCAGACGGTGACCTTGGAATTTACCCTTAGTTTAATTAGACAATTATAAGTCCTTAACTTTAGTTTAACTAAGTTTAGCTTCTGATAACCAGACATGTCACTTTGCAGATTGTCATTCCATCAATCAGGTTCTGTGCAAATTACAGAGTACAATAGGGTTAGAAGGACCTAGAGATTAGAGTTTACAAACTAAAAGGTTAGGGTACATCTATGCATGTGACCAAAGCAGGTAGACCGACTTTGGATCAAGGCTGGAAGTTACTCTAAATAAAGATATTATTAGAGAAGGGAAGAGTACAGATTATACTGTATGAGCATTCATTTTAGACTAAACCAATATTGCCAGACAAGACATCTTGAGATAGAAACCTGCATCATAACTGGGGGGTGAAAAGCCCATATATACTTGGAAGCTTTAAAAGAGGGAAGCTCCTCATAAAGGAATAATGCTAAAAAATGGGGATGGAAAATATGGTCATATGTTAAAAAATATAGATGAAGGAGAGGAGTGGTTAAGGAAAATGAAAGGGAGAATAAGGCCGGATATGAATATATACGCTCAGCCTACCAATGGACATCAAATGAGTCTTGTTGTTGTTTCTGTGATGTTTGTATCTGTATTTGTATCTTGTTGTATTTTTCTTCTTTTAATGTGTTTTTTTTGTTTTTTTTTGTTTTGTATTTTTCTTTATCTGGAAAAAAAAGGAAAATTTCTTAATAAATTATAAGTAAAAAAAAAAGAAACCTGCATCATTTTGAGCACCCAAGGAATATCCAAGTGGTTAGGTTTTGGGCTAAAAACACCAATGCCGTGAATATGATCCCCATATGACCTTCCTAGTTGCATAGCTAAAGTGTGGCTATGATCACCCCAGCCTCCCCAGGTGCATAAACCATTCTCCCAGTGCTGTAGGCATTAAAATGAGTTCCCAGTTTCAGTACAGGTGTAGGAAAATTATAATATTTTGTACTAGAATAAATAATTGAATGGGGGTCAGTACAGATATTGTTTTTAACATTGAAAGGCCCATAAAAAGAAAACAGAGCAACATCCAAAGAATTAACATATCCTTAATAAGAAAAATGTCTTTGCTATATGGGTAAACTACAGTTTGTTCACATCCCCCTTCATTCAGCACAGAGGAAATAGCTGATAATTTCTGCTTGGTTAAACTTCAATGACAACGTATCTTTGCCAAACAGGAAAAGTTTAATAACTAGTTTCCTTGACATTAAACACAGCATTCACTCAATTATTAAATTAAACATACTGCAGAAATATAAATATAGAAAATCCTTATTACAATTTGAAGAGCGAAAAATAAAATAAAATATATTTTACTTATAATAAGAAAAAACAAAGGATTTGTATACAAGTTATTTGCTGAAACAAGTCTCTATGAACATATTGGCCCTTGGCCAATAACAATGAGCTTTTGAAATATGAACCTTTTTGACTTTAAGAGATTCTGCAGCATATCAACCTAGATTCTTGGAAACCAGCCATTAGATAAACTTCAGTGTTTTACATTCTCTTTCCAACCTGTTTCATCCACATGTTGAAATACGTGTTATTCTATTCCATTAACCATATCTAATGGACCAACCAATAAATACCATTACTCTTTGTAAAAATGTCTGTTCCCATATAAGATGTAGACAGCTGTTTTACAAAATGTAATTTTAAACGGTTCTCTGTTTTTACATAATAGGTTGTGAAATTCAAGATTTTTTTTTCAATTCACCTTTTGAATAAAATGCATGAGATGTGAGACACTGAGATAATGTGGTAATTGTGGAGCAAAGTCATAATGTGTCATTAATGTAAACTTAGAATCAACAATAGATAAAAAGTCAACTGATAAAAAGTCAAAAAAGTGCATTTTTCCTTATTGCTAATAGAACTATTTATTTTATTTACAAATCTCACCTTCTTCGGGGCGAACTCCCTTCCCTGCCTTCCTGACGGCTAGAATGTAAATCGCCCACGGGATGGCACTCACTTCATTTTCCAAAGTTGCCCAAAGTATCCTCGTGAGTATCCGGCGACTTTGCAAAATGAAGCATTCCGAGTGCTATTTACATTTTAGTTGGCAGGAAGGCAGGGGAGGCAGTTCAGAGAGATCAGTCAACCCGAAGAAGAGGAGATTTGTCGCAATCTTGTCGAATCTGAGCGAGTGTCTCTGCCTCAAATGACATTATTGTCCAATTATTAAGCACAAATAGTTACTGATTATAAATGTAATCCCCTTTTAGGATTTCAGCACCACCATTTTTGAACCACGGGTGAATGTTCTCAATGTGGACTTGATTATGAATGACAAGAGCAGTAAAACCTAAGACATGACACAGCTGAAGACATATAGATTCAGGCATTCTCATAGTTACAAGAAGGTGATTTATCCTAGCTTTGTTAAACTGAAGGGCAAAGAGTAATGAAGGATCTGCATGATGACTGGGTGGCCATATTATACAGGCAGTGCCTTGGACTCTGTGGTATATGGAAATATGTATAAGTGAGGGTATAGTTGGGTCTGTAAAGATTATACGTTTCAATTTTCAGTTTATTAATTCAAATAAACTAAAGCTACAGACCAAATAAATGTTTGGTTTTATTTTGCAGTCTTTAACGAGTTGTTATTCTTATTAACAATCAATTTTTTTAGATACTATAGCATTCCATCAGAGCACAACTTTGCATTCCATTGTATGACAGGCTGTATGGTGACTTCATTTTTCCCTACGTGCTGGTTTGTTGTTAGATTGTATATGAAAAAGGTTCCCTAACAGGCATACAATGTGCTTAATCAACAAAATGCTCTAAAACTCCCTGTTTAACAATGACCTAAACTATTTTATACAATTCAAGATGATTTGTGCAGAAAAATCTGGGCATCCCAAATCCAAGCAATCAATCTCCATCAAGATGGGAACATAACAAGCCCTTTTCTGTAATGTTTGTTTTCTGTAATGTTTGTCAATTTCAGTTTTTAGAATTAAAACATTGCTTAGAAATCTAATGAGATCTAATTTCAAAAATTGGACACAGACCTGTAGAGACACATTTCACTAATGACTGCTGAAATTCATTGCAAATGCTGCATGTTTTAAGCCCGGGGGGAAATATTTTTGATCAGCAAACGTAATCGTATAAGCTACATATGTTGCTCAAATAGTCTTGGCAGTCAGATATAGTTGCCTTTTTTGTTTCAGCAATGTTGTCTAACCAACCATTGTCATGCTGCTCGAAATCTATCATTTAGACAAACAGAAACATTTACACCTTGATATTGATTGTCAACCAGGGTCGGACTGAGGCAGCGATCCACCAAAAAACCCCAGTGGGCCCTGGCCCTCATGTGCCCTCCGGCCCAGACCTACTCCCCTGCCTACCTGAAGCTACCTGCAGTCCCTGACCTCCCCCTGTCTAGAACGATACAAGAAATGCAGGTACTGTATAAGCCGAGTTTTTCAGCCCCCAAAATATGCTGAAAAACTCTACCTCGGCTTATACTCAGGTCAAGCGCAAAAACGGTTGCCGGCGTCTAAGAATAGTCGCCTGCGCCTAAGAATAGTCGCCATCGCCTAAGAATAGTCACCGGTGTCCAAGAATAGTCGCCGGCGTCCAAGAATAGTCTCCAAGAATATTCGCTGGCGTCCAAGAATGGTCGCCGGCATCCAAGGACGATACGCCGGCACCTCCAATGGGAGCAGAAACCCTCAATTTTTTGATTGAAACTTACCAGAAGCTGCTGCATTTCTCACCCTAGGCTTATACTTGAGTCAATAAGCTTTCGCAGTTTTTGGAGGTAAAATGAGGTACCTTGGCTTATACTCGGGACGGCTTATACTCGAGTATATACGGTATATGCTGGCAGGAGGCGGGTGGCAGGCTGAGCAGGGTTTTGCAACAGTTGGCACCATTGAGCACATGGAGTTGGTGGAGGGGGCCCCAGAGAGGCATGTCAGGCCCCTGTTGAGGAAGCTCAGGTTGGCCTGGACCCTCCCCCCCAAGTCTAACACCATTGCCAGCCATTATTAAAACGGTTTTATTGCTAGTCAACTTTTGTGCCCACCACTACAAAATATATATTGCCAGAGGGGTCTGGATAGTATAGGTCTTTTTGTTAGTATACAATTAAACAAATATGTTGTTCTTCATATTATTTTTTCACCTTTACATGTATTAGTGGCATGTGGATCTCGATCAATTTAGCTGGTTTCATTAAGAATGCCACTATTCTCTTTCTACATGCCCTAAGGCTAATAATACAGATGATAATAACAACTATTTATTAAAAAGGCAATTTGCTGTCTATGATGTAGACAGTGATTTATGTGATTGGCAACTACTCTTCATTGTTTATTGTTTTTCTATTTTTGTAATGATTGATTTTTTTATTGTGGATTTGTTTTCAGCTTGAAAAAACTGATCTCCTATGCATTGGTCAACTACAAACTTTCTTGAAATTCCACTGTTTACATCATAATAAAAAGTTAAAAACAAGGCAATTAATTTTCGATTTGGAATATTTACACCAGTAATAATTTCTTGGCAACTGGGACATTCTGTTTAATTCAGCATTTGGTCAGGACCTGCTTAGTTATAGCAAAAACAACATAAAAAAATTCTGTATTGGCCATTCAGTCATTTTCAGAGACTAAGGGGGTTATTTACTAAACTCCGAATGCAAAAATCATGAAAAATTTGTGATTTTTTTAATGAAAATCCAGGATCTCAGACCTGTCAAGGTCAGTCAGAGAAGTCCCAATGATTTTTTGATGTGCGCTGGGTTTCAGGCCTGAAACAACCACTTTAAAATGTAATTAATAAAGTATTAACCTTTTATACTGGTGTGCTCACTTCTTTCTTGATTTTTTTTTATTATATATATATATATATATAACAAACAAGGGAAAGTTGTGCTCACCACTATTTTTTAAAATCATTAGGTGGGGTGCAATGAGGGTGTGACCACAAAATACATATAGTCAAATACAAGAGGTCCTCTGTACTCAGAGTGCAGAGGACCTCTTGTATTTGACTATATATATATATATATATATATATCTATATATATATACATATATATATATCTATATATATATATATATATATATAGATATAGATATATATATATATATATATATATATATATATATATATATATATATATATATATATATATATATATACTGTATATATATATATATATATATATATATATATATAGATATATAGATATATATAGATAGATATATATACATTTTTGTATGATATTACAATGGATGTAATTACTGTAATTTAATGGAACTTGCAGAAAAAAATTCCCCTGGATGTTTACTGACTTGCCCATAATATTTACCCTTTTGATATTTAAGCATATCTGATATATCTGCCATGCCTCAAGAAATATTTGTGCATATCATCTTTAGCTAGAAAATTATTAGTGATTCCCCCTGCTTGACAAAGCTCAGTCCTTTTTAAATATTTGGATAAAAGGCAGCCAGATCAGTAGTTCTTGCATACAATGACAGAACTTGACCCATCATTAACCAGCCTGCCTTGCACCAACTGGAGAGCAGAGAGGACAGAGTCTGAGCTGTGCTCGAGCAGCTTGTGTGTACACAGCTTTAGGGTAAAACGTTAAGTAGTGTTATTTATTGTATGATTTATGAGAACTTACAGGACCGAATATTATGCCCCCCAGAGCTGTAACTTAATTATTCCAACTTAAACAATGTTCTAAAAATGCATTAAATAATATGTATGATTTATATAAAAAATGATAGCACGAAGCATTAATCATCAAAACAGAGTTCTCCAAAATACTTTCTGTTTATATTGCGGCTTGAAATTCTGCCGATACATTTATCACAGAAGAAAGCATTCTTCATGTTAAAATGTTATTAATTAAACCCAATGAGAATGGATTGCATCTAAGAATGAGACATTTCAGTATTGCACACGGGTATGTATAGACATTAAACATGACACCTGTAGCAAAATAGTATTAAAAAAAGTATCCACACTGGTTAATGTAATGTGACTGCTGTCTTACCAACACAGGGGATCTTCATATTTAAATTATTTAATATGTGCAGTTGGAATCTTACCCATTCATACAACCTCATTCAGTCATAACAACAGATGGAATAGGACAGAGCAGAAGTCCTGAGGCTTGTTAAGTTCAGGACCCTTATTGTCCAATATTTGGTTGGGCTACCTGCTAGCAAGGAATGAAACCATGGTCATCAAGACTCACTCTTTCAGAGTTGCAATTAAATCCAAAATATTAAATAAAAACTCAGATAAGACTTTGATAGGCTCTCAGCCTGAGCCCCACTCCTACTGATACTAATTCTACTCTTTAGGAACAGCTGGTATAGAGTGTCCAAAAAGTCCAAATCTCTTCTATGGTTTAGTGAACTGGGAGGCTCTAAGGAATTTTACTTTAAGTCAAAATTACTTTAATTTAAGTAACATTTAAGTTATGGTCATTCATCATTTCATCATCATAAAAAAACTAATATACGACATGAAGAGCAGCAACATGCAATATCAGTCTGTGTATGGACGGTAGCTGACTAGTGCCACCAATTGCTAAAAAAAGATGAACCCTCCAAAACTATTGCCCT
This sequence comes from Xenopus laevis, assembly GCF_017654675.1. Taxonomy (NCBI): domain Eukaryota; kingdom Metazoa; phylum Chordata; class Amphibia; order Anura; family Pipidae; genus Xenopus; species Xenopus laevis. Next base: position 16,625,397 of record NC_054373.1, read on the forward strand.
GTATCTGTCCCTTCCTTCTACCCTTCCTTGTTCCTATGTTTCCCTCCACCTCATTGTTAAATATGGCTTGCTACTTTCACTTAGTGCATATTTTTGCACTTGCACTTTTTGTCTGTTGTCCGGTACATCTATGTTGTGTTGTGTAGCACCATGGTCCTAGAGGAACGTTGTTTTTTCATTACACTGTGTACTGTACAAACGTATATGGATGAAATGACAATAAACTCACTCTTGACTCTTGACTCTCTTGACTCTCTTGACTCTTGAAGCCCATCTCATCCCCGCTCAACAGGCAGGGAAAAAAGTTTACTGGGATGGAATTGAGCTCCATTAACTTCATACTTTGTGGGTGACAGACAGAAAAGAACGATTTTATTCTTTACCACCTTATTTCCCCAACCATTCTTCTGAAATGATCCCAGTTCTACTTGGGATCCAATCTGTCTGTCAACATGTGGGTGAAATGTTTAGTGTTAAAAACTCGGTCCAATCATATTATAGCAGTGTCTCTCTTGGAAATTACTATTTATGCAGCCATTCCATATGTTGACTCTTTTCAGAAACCAACAAGCTCCAGAAGTACATTACCCCTGTACTCATAAAAATGAAATGCCACCCTCCATGGCAGGTACCATTTCTTCCTGCCAATAGTGTCCAGTTTGGTTAGCAAATTTAATGTAAACCTGCCAAGTTCCCATGTGTGCATGGTAGAGAGAGTTTTACATTTAGTTTTAAACAAATATCTACTAAAATTGTTATACCTTTCATATTCTGCCCATCAAGCAAGATGCACGTTTCGTTTGCGAGCACCTAGCACAGAACACACATCAGCAAAATCTGAAATAGCCTCGGTTTATGATTTTTGTGCTATTACTAAGCAAACTACAAAGGGATCTACTGTAGCATTGTCTCTTAACCTGTTTCAGTTGTTTCCTACCAGGTAGATCAGATATTTGACAGGAAATTGGATCATACATGAAACTCAAATAAAAGCCACACCTTAAAGTTTTGTACCTGTAAGAGTTTGCTGCCATTGCTACAGTTTAAAGAGAAAATAGTTCATGTTTCAGTTGTGCACCCCACTGGGAGTTTCTTCCTTCTGTTCCCAAGGCACAAGCAGCCAGTGTGATCCTGTGTTGGATTCCTAATGAAGGGCAGTTTATCCTTCCTCAAAAGGTTGAATAAAATCTATAACATCCATGGCTGTCATGGGCAATGTGTAAATGTGGTGAGCTCCTACATCTTTTTCATCATCTAGAGAATGATTTAAGGTATCAAAGACTTTTTGATTGGCTAATGGGGGCACTGGGCTGGACAGAAGCATATCCGCTAATACTGCCAACACCAAAGGCTGCTCTACACCAAAATTTGGGTAAACTAGTTCACCCCCCATAAGCAGCAAACTAATCAATGCAGTAACAATTTAGAAGAACTAATTCTATAATTTCTAGAACATTTATGATAAAGTAATCTAAATTATGGGAGCACTGCTTTCCCAAAATTGTAAATATAATAGTAGTTTTAGTCCAGAGAACTCTGCCATTCAAAGGAATCACAAAGACTGGCATTATCTGAATCACTATGATATGCATGTGAACGCAAGTTGCCATTTAATGGTTTTCATTTAGAAGTTAAATATTAAACCTACCTGAAATACTCACCTTTAGTGACCTGTTTATGGAAGTAGTTCATTAAACCAGTACATATTTTATGCAAGATTTACTCAAGCTGATCTGTTGCCTTAATTCAGTTGACTATTGGGTGTTAATTGCTAAGAGGGTTATTTATGAAAGTTCGAATTTATCTCAATAATTTCTACTACAAACTCAGGTTTTTTTACTCTTATTTATTATTACATTTTCGCAAAAAAAAGTTTTTTTGGATTCTTCATCCGATTTTCACGATTTTTTCAGATATTTCACCTGACAACTCAGATTTTTGCCCGAAAACCCAGAAAACGTTGGGGTATTGCATGAGACCCAGCGCACATCAAAAAATCATTGGGACTTCTCTGATTGGGGCAAATTTAGAGACCTGCAAAAATTTGCCAGTGCTGGTATTGCGTACATCACAACACTTCACCAGGTGTAAATTCATCTAGACAACACTAATTCATGAAGATCCTAAGTTGCACAAAGGGTACTGAACGATTGTGAAGTTGCGCTAGCGAAAATACGATCAGAAGTTCAAATTTACGCTAGCATTTGCTAATTTGCATACGGCGTGCAGTTAAAGTACAATGGCTATATATGCTGCAGCAAATACATTACACTACACAAGGCCAGGGAACCTCAATAAATTATATAAAGTTGTTATAATGCCCTACACATCTGCCCACAGTATAGTTTAGGTGCCACATGTTATCAAATGTAGGGGGGAAGGAGGGTACCCCCAAAAAAAATTTCGATCATTTTCAGCCTATCACCCTGTAAAAAGGAAAAGATGCCAGTATTTTTGGGACAAAATTTCAAGTAAGTCCTATCTACTCCATTGCACTTTGCCTGGTCTGAGATGGGGAAGGCAAGTCTGGCGATAGAGATAACGGTCAGTAAAATCAAAAACGTAGTGAATTTGCATAGTAATGCTCTTTCGCCAGAGCAAAAATTCGCCAGTGTTAGCCACTTCACCCTCCAGTAAATTTGCCCCATTGACTTATATATAACCTTGACAGGTCTGAGATGCTGGATTTTTGTGATTCAGACTTTTCCATCCTCGCGGTTTAATCGATTCCAAAAAATTTGTGATTTTTTTACAAGTCCAATTTTATAAAAAAAAACAAAAATTCTTAGTAAATTTTTTAGTAAATAACTCCCTAAATATTGCTAAAGGTTACAGCTCCAGAGTACAATTATTCATTCCCCACTATTTGTTAGCCATTGTGCAGAAGAAAAAATATCAAACTCTAATTTTAAATTAAATTAGTGAAGACTGTAATCTCTTCAATACGTTATAAAATGTTGTATATTCAGATGATTGGGATTGGTAATCTGTTTAGTGTGTGCCAAGCTCCTAGTTTAACAGGTTAAGGATTCAGATTATTAAGCCTTTTTCTTTCATTTCCAAATTACTGTGGAATAATGTCCACCATATTGACTGGCCTAGTAGGCCTTATAGGGAGTGCCATTAGTTTTAGAGCCAGATGTTTCCCAATGAAAATTATATGTACATGGACCTGGAATTAGTTCGTTATTAAGTGCATTGTCTTTAGAACCTCAAGAGGCAGCCAGCTGTGTGATATTTGGCTGAAATTTGAACTTGTAAAACCCGTTTATATTAGCTTGTGTTTAATTGTATTTGTTTTGGCCTCTGCATTGTTGCAGATGTTCATTATTTTACAATAAAACTGCTGTAAGTTTTCTTAAACAAGTAAATATATAGTAGTAAGAATTAAATCATGTTATTAATGAATCTAGTCTGGGGCACAAGAAAAAAAAACATATGAACTTTCCATGGCTTCTGGTGAATGCTTTATATTTCACTGACGCGAGGCCACTTAGAGGAAATGAAGTGCCGAGATAAAGGCTTTGCAGATGGGACATTACACTTGCAGGATATCAAGGTGAAAAACATGAAAGAGTCATTGCAGGTCCAAAAAAGATAAATACTTTTATCATTTTCCCATAACACAAGCCCGCACTTCAATCGAGCTTTGAGGAATTCACGCTTGGTAATTTCAATTCCCCTTGCTCAGAATAGGAGCCAGATCAGCCTTACATAGTATAGTTACATAGTTACATAGTTAAATTGGGTTGAAAAAAGACAAAGTCCATCAAGTTCAACCCCTCCAAATGAAAACCCAGCATCCATACACACACTCCTCCCTACTTTTAATTAAATTCTATATACCTATACTAACTATAGAGTTTAGTATCACAATAGCCTTTGATATTATGTCTGTCCAAAAAAATCATCCAAGCCATTCTTAAAGGCATTAACTGAATCAGCATCACAACATCACCCGGCAGTGCATTCCACAACCTCACTGTCCTGACTGTGAAGACTGTTGCTTCAAATGAAAGTTATTTTCTTCTAGTCGAAAGGGGTGGCCTCTGGTACGGTGATCCACTTTATGGGTAAAAAGGTCCCCTGCTATTTGTCTATAATGTCCTCTAATGTACTTGTAAAGTGTAATCATGTCCCCTCGCAAGCGCTTTTTTTCCAGAGAAAACAACCCCAACCTTGACAGTCTACCCTCATAATTTAAGTCTTCCATCCCTCTGACCAATTTAGTTGCACTTAGTCTCTGCACTCTCTCCAGCTCATTTATATCCCTCTTAAGGACTGGAGTCCAAAACTGCACTGCAAACTCCAGATGAGGCCTTACCAGGGACCTATAAAGAGGCATAATTATATTTTCATCCCTTGAGTTAATGCCCTTTTTTATTCAAGACAGAACTTTATTTGCTTTAGTAGCCACAGAATGACTTTGCCCAGAATTAGACAACGTTTTATCTACAAAGACCCCTAGATCCTTCTCATTTAAGGAAACTCCCAACACACTGCCATTTATATTTATATTATTTTTGCCAAAGTGCATAACTTGCATTTATCAACATTGAACCTCTTTTTCCAGTTTGCTGCCCAGTTTTCCAATTTAGACAAATCACTCTGCAAAGTGGCAGCATCCTGCATGGAACCTATAGTTCTGCACAATTTAGTATCATCTGCAAAAATAGAAACAGTACATTCAATGCCCACCTCCAGGTCATTAATAAACAAGTTGAAAAGCAAGGGACCTAGTACAGAGCCCTGCGGTACTCCACTAACAACACTGGTCCAATTAGAAAATGTTCCATTTACCACCACTCTTTGTAGTCTATCTTTTAGCCAGTTCTCTATCCAGGTACAAATACTATGTTCCAGGCCAACATTCCTTAATTTAACCAGTAACCTTTTGTGTGGCACTGTATCAAATGCTTTAGCAAAGTCTAAGTAAATCACATCCACTGCCATCCCAGAATCGAGGTCTCTACTTACCTTCTCGTAAAAAGAAATTAAGTTAGTCTGGCAAGATCTATTACACATAAAACCATGCTGGCACAAACTCATAGTATTATGATTTGCTATGAAGTCCAGTATCTTATCCTTTATTAACCCTTCAAAAAGCTTTCCTACCACTGACGTCAGACTAACTGGCCTATAGTTTTGAGGCTGAGAACGGGATCCTTTTTTGAATAGAGGCACCAGATTAGCAATTCGCCAGTCTCTCGGCACTATGCCAGATCTCAATGAATCCTGAAAAATTAAGTAAAGAGGTTTGGCAGAGCTAAGCTCGCTAAGTACCCTGGGATGAATACCATCTGGATCTTTGTTAATCTTAACATGTTCCAGTCTCTTTTGAATTTCTTCATGTGTAAACCATGCATCATTAGTTGTATTACTAGAATTGGGACTATTAAGAAGGAAACCTTCACTTACTGGTTCCTTATTTGTGTAAACAGATGAAAAATATGAGTTCAGAATCTGTGCTTTTATTTTGTTTTCATCAACCAGCTGACCCCCCTCTGTAACTTATCACTGATTCAGCAAAGCAGGCACAAAGACAATTCTTCACAAAGGTTTTATGTTTGCTTTATAACATCTATTCAGTATCAGTATTAATTATAAAGTGTTGCTATTGTGACGCAATTCTGCCCTTGGTTTTTGGCCTTAGTCTAGGACTTAGTTAATTTACTTTCAAATACATTTATATATGTATATTTTTAAAAAAAAACTTGAATTAATGGAAATGAATTAAATTGACTAGTCCAGGTATGGTATATTTTGTATGATCCAAAATAATTATGACTTGGGGGGTTAGTGAGTTCCATGAAGGCCCACATCCACTGTCTAAGATTGTGTGCCAATGCAGGAAAGGTATGCACTGTTGGGGGATTAGGGGGGCGGAGGGTGGATTATTTGGCTGGGGTGGGGGGAGTTGTGTGGGCTTTGATACAGTCCGAGGACATCTGCAGCACCTGGAAGGGACATAATTTAAATACTTGTCTGCAGTATTATTTACACTTTTGGGGTGCTCCTTATTGTCCACCTTGTTACATAGTTAAAAGAAATGAGGACTCATTTTTCTGTGCATATCTATCTTTTATGAACCGTGTACAAAAATGTTAATCATTTTAACATCATAAACCACCTGTGCCTCCTGCACAGAAAAAAGCTAGGATTAAAAATTGGCCCTGGTATTTCAAAAACACAGAGGCCGAAACAACCCCCCCCCCCAGCAGGCCAACATATAGTTAATGTCTGCGGCATCTTACGGCAGCCCTTCAGGCATTTGCCATTATCCACAGATTGACAGTCGAGGCCAACACCTGCACCACCTGTAATTCAAAAATCAACCCAACACTTCTGAACTATCCCCTGTGCAACTTGATGTGCCACAAGGAAAGTGCAGTGCATTGTAATATCTCTCCATATATCCACATTCTTACATTAAACTAACTGTAGCTCTTCAGATCACTATAGCCTTGGATATTATATTTGTCGAGGAAATCATCTAAGGCACTCTTAAAGGCATTCATAGAATCTGTCATCACATCATCAGCTGGCAAGGAATTTGCAACCTCAATATGTCTATGTACAAAAGACTTTAGTACTCAATGTGCAAAACTGGAAGTGGCACATTCGCCACGCACTGTAATTTCAGTGTAATTTTCAAAAAAAAAACGCCAAATACAAATTGAGGTTGCTCCACAATGAAAAATAGACCACTCTCTTGCCAAGCTTGTGACCAGCTTTATAAGGTATAACACGCTCATGTATCATTGATATTCCACAGAGGAATATCCAGTACAGTTAAACCACTGAATCAGAGCTTGATTTATTAAAATCAGAATACAATTTAACAATGTAAAACAATATATAAAAGAATAGTTATGCACCATGAATATTGTCTTTCTTCATATAATAATATAAGATTCTACCAGCTTGGACAGCACAGTAATGAAATGTAAAAAAAATGTAACACCACATAAAATAAACCTTAAAGTCCTACTATAAGATAATAATTTACTGACCAATGGGCTGCATGCAATTTTTATGTACCCATTGGCAATATTGGTTACAAAATGAAACTTCAAATATCTCTAAGGTCCTATGGAGGCTAATAATATTAGTGTTGTATTGGCAAATGGTCAGTTATCTATGTACCTTAAAAATGTATATAAAATTAATCCAATATTCTCCAATGTGTTTCTAGGTATGCATAAAAACAAGGTATCACCTGTGGTGTGCTTCTATAGAGTTTCCCTAAGTGCAACGTTCGCCATAGCACTGCCCTTTTGACTTCTGTGCTGCACATTTGAGCCAAATTTGTCTGAAATTGCCTTCTTCTCCTTGGCATCTCCAACAGAAATTAGATGCATCAGGCAACATTTTTTTTTAGTTTACATGGGGTAAAGACATGGTTAAGAGTTTATAATTAATTTCTCTTTTTCTAGATGCTCAGTTTTCAAATGCAGTTTAATGAGACATGTTCAAATCTCTTTTTCTTCTTCTCCCTTGATCTCCTGGTAAGAGGTTTTGAGCTGTAATCCACAGGTTGCAGAAGCCATGTTGGATTAGTAGCAAATATTGGTGCAACTGCAACAATGGAATAAAGTGAGAGAAGGGTGCTGATAGGCAGTAAATACAATTATGTATAAGGACCAATGGGCCGGGGTGTCCACACACAAAATGTAAATTTGCAACGGTATTTCTGCCCCTCCCGCTGATCTATATCAAATTACGACCAACTCCACTTCACATGGGTGGGCCCCCCCGTGCATTTCTTGACCATGTTGGGCGCACTCCCGTTCTTTTATTAACAGCCCTGTTATGATACCATACGTTCCTGCAGAGAGTGGTTTTAAGGGCGTATTGTCCACAGGGCAATCCGTTTGATTCCTCTGACTCCTGGACACACTACCATTACTGTGCACTAGCAGCAACTTGTTCTGGATACCAATATCGGATATTGGAAGGCTACATATCTAATTTGAACATTGGGACCTCCAATTCACCATTGCACTGCTGTGCTCAGTGTATCGATATACGCCCCATTGGGCAGTAATTTATTACGCATATATTTAGACATTGGTACTTTGTACTTGGCACTAGTGCATAGATTACATCTGTATTAAGGGATCCCGTTTTCCATATGCAGTGCTGCTTATTATTTTAACTGGTTTTAGCCGAAGTGTTTTGGCTTAGTGTTTAATAAATATTGCCTTTTATTGTACTAATATGTTTTATTCTTATTGAGTGTATTTGAACTATTTGGGCAGGGGGTTAAGTCCCATTGGGTTGCGTATACAAATATTGGTGCAATTTACATTTTAGATAGTGAACATGCCACCCCCAACCCTAGTTGAAATACATTTGCCCCTATGTGTTCTGCAAAAAATAATTCCATATCATAATTTGTTTTTAACATTTTTTTAAAACATGTTGAGCATTTGCAAAGAGTGACTTATTGCTAAAGAAGAGAGAATGTAGATGCCGACTGTGCTAATTTTCTACAGAATTGGAGAGCAGGATGTCAGGCGCCACTGAGGGAGGTGGATCTTATATCTAATAAATGTTAGAACTGGATCTTTTAAGGTATAATAGAACACTTAAACGCTGTGCCTTTCATTACCCTAATCTGGGGCTATAGTGACATGACAGGGATTTGTTTATTTGTTGTTGTTGATACTATTTGGGGAGTATATTCTGTAGTGTAGATAAAAGCTAAGATTATGAAAATAAGGAAGGTTCTGCAGTATAGTGTGGCAAGGAGTTCACAAAACAATAAATGTAATGAATGTTTTTATATTGATTGCATAAATATTTGAATAAGCAAAAATCATAAATTAAAAGATCTTATGCAACAAAATCACAATATGTACACAAAAGCATATAAGACAAATATACCAAAATATATACTATAAGGACACATCTTAAATAGACACACTATAATAACACACAACAGCCCAACTGTAATAATACCTGTTGGAGCATGGTGATGCCCGCGTGTCAGAGTCCACTGTGCATTCGATCTGCATTGGACGCATGCTCGTGACAATTCAGGGTTTTTGACGCGCGACTGCATCTGATGTCATCACGCTTAGCGTGAGATTTAAATATTTAATGGCACATCTATCTTTTCATGTTGCCCGACATCTATTTCTATAGTTCCTGGGTGTGTTTTTCAAGTCTGATATTTGTTTTTGACCCTTGCCTGTCCATGACTTTGCTATCTTGCTTACAATGTAATTCTCCTACCGCACACCTGTAGTTCACCAATCCTGCAAGTTGGTTGTGCGTTCCTTCCGTTGACCCGGCTGGGTCCCTTAGCAACCAATGTGTATAAGAAACGGATCCGCACACACACTAATTAATGCAGTCGGGGAATATCCCCTTTTATTCAGCCACCAATGATGAAGGGTGGGTGTTCCCCCCCCCGAAACGTTGATGTTTGGTGGCTGAATAAAAGGGGATATTCCCCGACTGCATTAATTAGTGTGTGTGTGGATCCGTTTCTTATACACATTGTTTGCTATCTTGCTGTCTGTACTGATCACTGCCTGTTATTGACCATTCCTCGGATTCCAACTCTGAACCGTGTTACTGATTTTTTAACCCCGGCCTGTGACCTTGACTACACTTCTGTTTCCTGACATAATACTGCATTGCTTGATTGGTACCGACCCGGCCTGGCCATTGACTGGGCTCCTTGTTTCCAGTTCTGCTACTACATGTTCAGTTCCCTAGCTTGCCCAGAACTCTCTCCTTGGTCCTCTCATAGCAAGACCTGGCTGCTTTTGAGTAGCAGAGGCAAAGCCAAAGGCGGCAGCTATAGGGAAAAGAGTGAGCCGTGACCCGGTCCTTGGAGTTAGTTCTGGGTTTGGTATACCTTATGTTACACTAACAGCCTAAATATTACCCCACCCTACAACTTTTGGACATTCTATGAAAACCTTTAACTTTAGAGGATCACACAGCCTAAGTATACCCCTCCTTAGGTTCTATTGTATGTATGTATGTATGTATAACTTTATTTGTAAAGTGCTGTTAAGGAGCCGCAGTGCTGTACAGTGCATAAAAGTACAATATATATAAAAGTTTACATGAGGGAGACAAATCACATAATAAATATATACAGAATCATAGGACAAAGAGCTTAAGTGCTATGTGGTAAGAGGGAAGGAGGTCTATTAGGTGCTTGGTCCATGATTGTTCCTTCTGATTTAGCAAGGTGGTCAGTCCTCTCCTGGGCCCTGTGTGTCTACTTTGCCCTACTGTAGCCACATTTATATACAGGAAAGGTGGGCTTCTAGAAGTTTCTTGAAATCTCTCCTGAATGATGCTAGGACATCTCAATTAATTATGGGAAGTTGCCCACCTGCCATTAGGAGTATACATGTTTCCTTGCTTCCTGGAAATATTTACCCCTTCCTGACTAATTGATAATGCATATTTATAGGGATCTATTCACTGGTTCCAGTGAGCCAGACCCTTTCTTAGGGCAGAGACACACATGGAGATTTGGGGAGATTAGTCGCCCAAAGAAGAGGCAATTTGGCGACTAAATCTCCCCGAATCTCCCTGTGTGTCTCTGCCCTGAATGTTATAAGGGCTTAGGTGTGATAGTACTTTTTCCCAGACCAGTGCCTTTGTCTTATAAATTAGGAAGGACTCCTATTGTTTGAGGCAGACAACCAGGTGATAAACTAATAAAGTTGTTTCCTCTTCCAAATGTTTCAGTGTTAATTAATAAAATGTAAAAACTATATCATATTATGACAATTTCTATACATTTGACAATAATCTTACACTGGAGAACACAGAAGGAGAAAAGAAGGAGAAAAGAAGGAGAAAAGAAGGAGAAAAGAAGGAGAAAAGAAGGAGAAAAGAATTCAAATAGTAAAATAGAATAGCAACATTCACTTAAAGCATTATATTACATTATAATAACCAGTAAAAGCCTAAAAGATAGTTTTGTGTGTGTGTGTTCATGCCCAGGCATCCACGTCCATTTATCAATACATGGTGAGAACTATGAACACTGGGCGTTTCCTTCATATAACTTCACGGGAACACAGTCCATGCTCAGTTGCCATGTCATCTACTGGTGCCAGAGACTAATTAAGCAGTGTATGAATGAAATCAGTATGTGAGATCACAACTTAATCAAAAAGGAAACAATATCTCACGGGTGTCACCAAAGAAAAATGTAAGCAGGAGGGACAATGTTAATGTTCTTAAGTAGAACATGGATTTTACTTACAGAAATTTTTTTCAGCAGCATTTTGAATGAAGCACTTCTTTACTACTACTTGCTGTAGTAATGAAGACCTTGCTGGGGAGATGTATATCACCAAATATTTTCTATACTGTACGTTGATGGCATTGATGAGTTATAGTATAGCCCTTAGGAATATCATGCAATGGCAACTCCTTTGCAGTTTCTAAAATCAGGAAGATTGCAAGGCAATGGGACTTCATTCGATACCAGAAATCATAATCAGAGTTTCTTCACTTTGGATTAGTATGAGATAGGGATGCGCCAAATCCAGGATTCGGTTCGGGATTTGGTCAGGATTCAGCCTTTTTCAGCAGGATTCAGATTCGCCCGAATCCTTCTGCCCAGCTGAACCAAATCCGAATCCTAATTTGCATATGCAAATTAGGGGTGGGGAGGGAAATTGCGTGACTTTTTTCAGAAAACAAGGAAATTTAAAATGTTTTCCCCTTCCCACCCCTGCAAATGTTTTGCCAGATCTATGTGTGATGTCATCAATAATTTGATACCATTTTTGGTGCCCATTTTTGGGTATAAAAAAACCTGTATTACACATATTATCATTTCCAATGCTGACTCTTAGATTGGTGGCTGCATACAATGACTCCAAGCTTGTTTTCTCTACCTCGTTTTGGAGAAATCTATATTGTGATTGGATTCCCTCAGTGCAGAAAGTAGGGCATCAATTAAGACCCATTGCGGCAGGTGTCTCCTGCTCACTAAAGAAAGCAATCTCCCTAGCAGTCCTAGGGTTCTTTCTTCACAGATCAAGACACACCACCCAATGCGTCTTTGCTAAAAGCGCTTATTGTGTTATACCTCCTTGATATTTCTTTAGATTATATCTAAATTTTAGAGATATTGCTTATTTTATATTTCTTTTTTATAGTGTGTCCAACCTCTGATGTGTTATCAGATTGCACTAGGTGGAGGCAACATGCTAAATTGCCTTCGTACCACCATGAGCGACACCTATTATTTTAAATGACATAAGAACTAAAGCTGGCCATAGATACACAGATCCTATCGTACGAATCGAGGATTCGTATGATTTTCGGATCGTGTGTGGAGTGTGCCGACAGCTTTCGTCCGGCGGAGATCGGTCGTTTGGTCGATCGGTCAGGTTTGATTTTGACCCGACCAATCCCGCCGGAGCCCATTGCGCATCGTAATCAGATCGTTCGGCCATACGGCCGAACAATCAGATTACCCCGATATAGCCATGCTCATTAATGGCATATCGGGGAAAGATCTGCTCGTTTGGCGATGTCTATGGCCACCTTAAGGCAATTAAACAGTTTTGGATTTGGCCGAACCCCTGAATCCTTCGTGAAAGATTTGGCTGAATACCAAACGGAATTTGAATCCCAGAATTTGCATATGTATATTAGGGGTGGGAATGGGAAATTTTTTTTACTTCCTTGTTTTGGGACAAAAAGTAATGTGATTTCCCTCCCCGCCCCTACTTTGCATATGCAAATTAGGATTCAGATTCGGTTCAGCCGGGCTGAAGGATTCGGCCAAATCCTGCTGAAAAAGGCAGAATCCTGGCCGAATCCCAAACCGAATCCGGGATTCGGTGTATCCCTAATCAAACGCGGTTTAGAAATAAATTTATTATACTGTACCAACTCTACCTCTCAAAGTTTGCCAGTGAGTATGTAGAAATGAAAAGAAAAAAGAGACTCTGAACAGGTTTAAAAGTCCAACAGTAATGAAATTAAATGAAACGAAAAAGTCTTTGCAACTAAGCCAACTATTGTCATCAGATCACTTTTTTCTTTAAAGTTCACCGTTTGCATTCTTATGTGTCAGTCAGCAAATTTTATCCGAGATAAAGGATTCAAAGATGTTGTTCACCTCTCCTCATTATACCTTGTCTGTGCCCATTTGCACAGTATATTATGGGTAAATTACCAGTGTCAGTTCTGTCGTTTATCTTTCGGCGGTAATCTTATTGTAGATAAATTCCATTTGCTGAATATCCTTCCTGTATTCTAATAGGGTCAAATTATGATTCCTTTGATCAAAGTAAAATTGGATCTCTTCTTCTGGAAAAATACAGTAGGTCCCTTGTGTAGATTTTTTTTTCTGTATCCCTTCTACTTTGTTTCAGAGCAAGGCATCAAGTGCTATATTTGGAAAACATTCTGCCTTTCAAGAAAAACTGTATGAGAAAGAATACAAGGAATACAATGTGGTTCATCGTGTCTGCTGGGTTTGATCTCGGAAAAAGAGTTATTTTGCAAGAACCGACTGCTTGATGCTAATCTTTTTTATTTGCCAATTTATCTGCATACAAAGTGGTGTGAAGTGTATTTCTTTTTATTGCGTATGTAATTTGCAACTGAATGGAACATCTAAAGGAAACATGAAGAAATCAGAGTTGTCAATTGCCTTTGAAGTAAATGAAGAATACTGTGCATAGCGTGACAACTATATTTAGGGACATAGGAAGTAGTGAGGCAAGAGCTGTTTACCTGATTCCTGTCTGATACACTACTGATCTACTACAATCTTATGTACACTTCACCCTACTGCACTGGTCCCCAACCTTTATCACACATGATCAACATTCAGGCATAAAAAGAGTTGCGGTGCAACACGTGTGAAAAATGTTCCTGGTGGTGCAATTTTGGTGGTCATTGGCCATTTGGTAGCCCCTATGTGGATTGCCAGCCTACAAGAGGCTCTGTTTAGCAGAACACCTGGTTTTTATGCAACAAAAACTTGCCTCCAAACCTGGAATTCAAAAATAAGCTCCTGCTTTGAGGCGACTGGGAGCAACATCCATGGGGTTGGTGAGAGACTTACAAGCCACTGGTTCAGGACCACTGCCCTACAGAATCCATACAAATTGTCCCTCTTTGTCCCAACAGTACAGTGTCTTTGCAATGTGCTTCTTCTGTCCTACATCCATCAACTTCTTCCCTGTACTTCATATGCTCTCCTTACAGCACCATCTGATATAGATTAATTCAAGGGTGAACTTTTACTACAGTTGTATTACCTAATCAGAGCATATCTAAACAATAAAGAAACACCAAGTAACATTAGTTTTCTAGAGTTTTGAGACTAGATCCCTTTTGCAGTAGCAAAAAAAGGATCGTAGGAGTGGCATTTAGACCTGAGATAAAGTTGGATTTGGCCAGATTGGTAAACTAAATGTAATGCTATTTTGATCACTGTGTCACCTGCCACTTACCTTTTCACCTTTACAGGCACTGCGAGTCCTACTCTGAGCAACTCCCATTAGAGTAGACATTACATGTTATTCTTGCACTCACGGTAGAAAGAATGCCCCTGGTGATTGAGCCAGGAACTGGGAATAACAGGGCCATTACAGGGTTTGGAAGGTGTGAAGTGGAAGAGGGTGTTAAGGATTAGGGATTTTGTAGTTCCTGGGTTGCTACTTGGAAAGTCATGCCTAGGAAGGACAGCAGGTGGGCCCCTCGCTCTTGGGTATAATTGTTTGCAGCCTTCAGCGTCTATCAGATAAGAAAGTTAACAGTTATAAATTACATACATGTGATTGTATATTACCCAACACTCAACTGTTGTTGGTTTATAGTGGTAGTATTTATGTGATTTAATATATGAGTGGCAGCCTTTTGACCCAAGATATCACATGTGGTTGGTTTGCTAATTTAAGGAAAGTAGGGAGAAGCTTGGCCCCTGTCATGGTATTAAAGTTGACGTATACCTCTCATGTAGAACGTCTACAATTGGGCACCAGAGGTTCTTAAACATGAACAGGAATTTTATTGAACATTGAATAACAATACCATGTTCTCCATTAAAGTTTGCATGCAATAATGTAATGTTTCAATAGCAGAACTGACAACAGTGCAAAAGTAACAAACTTCAAAAATTTCAAATTTAGTAGAACATTAAAAAATGATGGAATCTTACTCCCAGGTTGCATCATTTCAGATGCCTGGGTGTCCACAGTGAATGCCATCCAGGGAAAGGAGAATAACTTCATGTTGCTGTGGCCTAGAGAGCACTAACATCACTTATTCTTCTAGATGGGCTGCTGAATTGCCTTTACTGATGCTTATCTGCCTTACACTTCTTGGGGGTGTACTATGACAAGTAGTGATGGGCGAATCTGTCCCGTTCTGCTTCGCCATAAAATATGCAAAACGGCAAAAAATTAGCAAAGTGGAAAAAAAAAAAATTGTCGTGCATCAAATAATTTCCAATGCACGACAATTGTGACGCTAGCAACATTTTGTATACGTGCAACTATTTTGTCCAAATGCATTAAAGACAATGGGCGTCCAAATTTTTTTTTGTGCACCAAATTTTTATGCGTGCCAATTTTTTTTAGTTGCGCTGGATTTTTTGCCTGTGAATTTTCATGCCGCCCGCAAATCCATGTCTGATGAATTTATTCGCCGATCACTAATGCCAAGGTCTAAACTCTCATTCTTAATCCTCATTCATGGGGTCCTAGTACCCTGGCTTATACCAGAAGTTGAACACTACTTTGGCCTCTGGACCGTCACCTCTCCAATCAGGTGAAACACCAAGAGCAACTAGTTCATGGCAATCTAGGAGACAGGGCATCCTTGAACCAATGGGGGAAATGCCTCCCTCCCATGGGGTACAGGTCACCTCACCCCTCTGTAACTTCCTGGCAGAATGAAAACTGTTAACTTTTTCACATCTATTTCACACAAGACAAGAGGGTGCTCCTTGCTAGGAAATAAATCCACAACAACAGCAGCAGTAAAAGGAAAATAATGCAGTTGCTTAGGGAATAGGCGTTCGAATTGAAACCTCAAAAAAAGAATTTGCCATAAATTAATTAATGACATTGAAATTAGTGTTATTAGTGCCCATGTTTTTATGCCTCTGGGAGGCTACCCTGCCTTTGGTCCACAGTATGAATGACAGCTTTATCATGTGCCAAAAGGTTTTTTTTTAGCCAAATCTTCCTAGAATAAATGATAGAAGATTCGTAGCATTAAGGATGCCTGAACAGATCAAGCTTATAGCATAAAAACTTTCAGTGTCCCTTTAAGATCAACTTTATTTTACAGCTAGCACCCTGCCAATGATTTGTGATTATAAGAGATATATCTCCCCCTGATCACAGCAGACACAGTTTCCTTTGTGGCCCGTGTAGCGTGGCCGTTTTTCCCTTTCTTTCTGCAGTTTGTTTGTTTCTCCAAGATAAAAATGCTTGTCTAGTGGAAAGATAATCCCCTGCTCTGGCCTATGTTCCCATTATACCAGACTTGTTTGCTTTGCTTTCTAGGATGAATCTGCAATCAATTACATTAATGTATTATTTCTGACTTGTGAAATTTCTATTTAACAGGAATGTGCCATTTACATGAACCTTCTCCGATATTTAGACCTGAATAATTATACACAGTGTTATGTGTAATACAAAAATGCATTAAATATGCAGAAAAAAACACAGACATGGTTAGAATCTAATACAATACTCATTTGTTCGAAGAGCACTTTCATACCTCCATGACTTTTAGCTGAGATGTCATGGAAGGGGGCGGGGCATGTATGTGCCTATAGATGGAGGCAGCCATAGCCAAAACCCATCAACGTAAGGTCGTGGGTGAGGAGACCAGAAGAAGACCTCAACCCAAACCTGAGTGCACATGCCCCCATATCTAAAGCTTGAGGAATACACTCTTGGAGAAAATAGGACAGGTATGGGACCTATTATGCAGAACTTAATTTAAATATTCATTAAACCTAATAGGATTGTTTTGCCTCTAATAAGCATTACTTATATCTTAGTTGGGATCAAGTACAAGATGCCATTTTATTGTTACAGAGAAAAAAAGGAATTGATTTTTAAAAATTTGATTTAATTTATTAAAATGGAGTCTATGGGAGATGGCCTTCCCTTAAATCACATAATGGATTATTCTGGATAATGGGTTTCCAGATAATGGCTCCTGTGGTTAGTGATAGATAGTGGATCACAACAGAGAAAAAGAAATCCTCACGCGTTTCATGCCTCAGCGAGGCACTTTGTCATAGTGCTGCATTTTGGGCCATTTTTTTGTTTTTTGAGCCAATTCTTCATCTTAAAAACCTAGTTCTGGACTCTACACCTGGGGTCTGATTTGTACTTGCAATTGTGCACCCTTTAGAGCTCCATTACTTGCACGCATGCAATTGGTGAATCAAGCCCATTATCTTTATTATTAAAATAGTATTTCTTAATCATGCTTCATCAGTTTTGGGTTAAGCATCCGGCGAGAATGTATTTCTTTCTAGTAATTCTAAGAAAAAAAAAAGTTGATCATGAAGACATCTATATGTTAGAACCCAAATCCATAGGGGGAAATACAGTAGGTACTGTTGTATATTGTATATATATATATATATAATATGAAGAAAGAAGTTCTATAAAACCTTAAACCTGCTTTTAAGAAGTTTAACAGGTCAGACCTTGTCATTTTCGCAAGATCAGAATCAAAATGAATGGTAAACTTTAATATTCCTAGAATTTAAAACAAAAAGTTAATATGATCCCATTCCCCTTCGGGGATTTTATTTCTAAATGGAGGTTGCACCTGTCAAGAAAATTAAAAAAAAGAGAAGTAAAAAGTTTTTTTTTCCCCCTTTTACATTTTGACAGTCAGGTATTACTGTGTTAAAAAAAATACCGCAAATGACATTTGCTACCGTGTAAACTCAGGCGTGGAATATTTGGAGACGACTGCTGTCAGTTTTACTTAAGAAGTCAAATAAAAATCAGTTAATAGGACATTTAAAAGCAACAGTAGTTATCTATTCTAGCCTGGCTGGTGCTAAAGAAGTATAAAACTCATTTTAACATTTGTCATGAACATTTGGCCTCATGGGTGGTGTTCCACTGGATTCTATGGATGGTCCTGATTTAATGGTTTTATTTTACATTTCCGTAGTTGTAGTTTTATGAATTTCACTGTAATATTAACACAATAATTTAACTGCCCAGCTTATAAAAGAACAAGACTTTGCCCTGTGATTAAAGGGATTCTGTCATGATTGTTATGGTCTAGTTTTTATTCCTAAATTACACTGTTTACACTGCAAATAATTCACTCTACAATATAAAATTTCATTCCTAACCCAACAAGTGAATTTTATTTTAGCTGTAATATTGGTGTGTAGGTGCATCTCAGGTCATTTTGCCTGGTCATGTGCTTTCAGAAAGAGCCAGCACTTTAGGATGGAACTGCTTTCAGACAAGCTGTTGTTTCTCCTACTCAATGTAACTGAATGGGTCACAGTGGGACCTGGATTTTACTATTGAGTGTTGTTCTTATATGTACCAGGGAGCTGTTATCTGATTGCCTTCCCACTGTTCTGCTGATAGGCGACTGGGGGGAAGGGAGGGGGGGGTGATATTACTCTAACTTGAAGTACAGAAGTACAGAGTTACTGAAGGTTATCAGAGCACAAGTCACATGACTGGGGGCACATGGGAAACTGACAATATGTCTAGCCCCATGTCAGATTTTAATATTAGATATAACAAAATCAGTTGGCTCTTTTGAAAAACAGATTCCAGTCTAGTTTTAAAAATATTTTTTTTTCCCATGACAGAATCCCTTTCAACCAAATTATCCAATGTGGTCACAGAAATGATAAGGGAAATAATTAACATATTTTTTATTTTAATTTTAATTTCTAAACTGGCTTCTTTCAGTTGGCCCCTTTTCAATGAGAATAGACCTATATTTTAGAAGTGGAGAACATCATTATATGGGTACGGTCTGTAGGTCTGTTTTTGAAGGCACCACTATGGATAAAGGTGGCTGACTGATCACTATAGGTAAGAGCAGTGCTTGTATTGAGGTGAAAAAAGTGGAGGGATGCTATGTGTGCCACGGAGTGGTAAAATAAGCCCCTCCCGCTATTTATCTTTATTCATGGGGTCCCAGCTTAATCCAGCAGTTGACCACTACTTTGGCCTCTGGACCATCATCACTCCAATCAGATGAGGCACTTACCCACCAACACGTTCTGGTTTCACCCACTTTAAAGCAAATCACTTCTGTGTTGATATTTGGTTACAATGAACAGTTTAATGTCCAGTATGCACAGATTTACCTAAATGTGTGGCCTGTAGAGAGACCAAAATGAAAATTGTGCATATGACTTTTCTTGGTTGCCAATTCAGCTTCTACAAACAATGTACCCTGTCTGTGTATTGTGTCATAACAACCCCATCATATTCTATATTACATTATTTTATATATATCATTCTCCCACCATTCCTCAGTCTGCTACTGCTCTCTACCCTCGTTTTCTAATTTTGTTTCCCATGTTTTCTTCTTCTCTTTATTTTCTATAACCCTCTCTGATGCCTCCAACTTCTTCATTCTTATAACACTTCTCCATCTCTTCTCCCAGCAATCTTTTTTCTCCTTTTATCCTCCATATGCTTCTATTTGTGCTTTTTAATCTCTCTATTTAAAGGGGTTGGTTATCTTTCAATTAACTTCTAGTATGATGTAGAGATTGATATTCTGAGACAATTTGCAATAGATTTTCATTTCTTATTATTGGTATTTTCTTAATTATCCAGCTCTTTTTTTCAGCCACTCTCCAGTTTGCAATTTCAGCAATCTGATTGCAGTGATTTTAATAAGAGACTGGAATATGAATAGGAGAAGCCTGAATAGTAGCAAAACAATACATCTGTAGCTTTTGTTTTTTTAAGCTGGAAAGAGTCAGAAGCAGATAACAAATAAATCATGAAGAAAATGATTGAAAAGTTGCTTAGAATTTTATAATATACTAAAAGTTCACTTAAGGTGCACTATTTCTTTAATTTGCACACAGAATTGGGGAGGAGCAAAAGAAACAAATAATAATAATAATAATAAAAAAGATCCATAACTCAAAAATATTGCATCCCACCGAGGGGCTGAAGTGGAAGGATGGCATCCATCCCTACCCAATTTCAATACTGAGCAAGAGGCAGTAGATTGATTATAATGGACTAAATATGGCAAAGTTACCATTAACCCTAAACCTAACCCTAATACACACCATTTATCATGGGCTGAAGACAGGGTTTCCATCTAGAAGTGGTAAGTTTGACAGTATTATTCCTACTAATAACCGTATCAGTACAAAAAAAATTAAGGTATTTTTCTTGATGAATGTTGCTTTGGAGACTCACGTTGAAAAGCGTGATTAACTGTTGTATGTAGCATAATAGATTAGAACATTTTCACTTTGGCTTTGGTATTTGGATGATAGATGGATGAAGTGGCCAGTCACATGATAATGTGCATCTCTTAATAACTTTGCTTTGCAGATACAGAGCCACAGGACAGATTTGTTTTTGGAATCAGAGTTAAAAAACCCCATAGAAGTACTGTATACTCAACGGCTCTAGGGCAGGTGAAATGCACAAGCAGCTGCAATGTCTTACTCACTGTCTAAAATTCTTCTCCCTCCATTGTGATAGAGTGTCATGTAGTCAGCTTCCCCCTAGAGTTCCCCTGCTGATCGCTTGTAACCTTCTTACGTCTGTATATACAAGCAAAGTATGTTTGGATATCTCCCCGGGACTTATATGACTTAAAGTCCATACTATTTATTGCTTGGAGGAAAGAAAGGTGTTGCTATGACAGAACCGTTAAAGAATATGTAATATATATACATTTTGACAGGATTCCTATCGGTGCTCTTCTGTCAAATGTTCTATGAACGTGTCTTGGTCTTAAAGTTCACAGTGAATACTCTGAGGTATTTAGGGCACATTTACAAAACAAGTCACAGAAATCAATTAGGTACATTCCTAAACACAGAGAAAGCAGCCCAGAGAATGCTATACACTCGACTCAAAATATCTGGAAACCTGTTGTCCCGAAAAGATGCAAATTATGGGAAGGGCGTCTCCCATAGACTTCATTTTATTAAAATCATTTTAAAAAATGATTTCCTTTTTCTCTGTAATAATAAAACAGTAGCTTTTACTTGTACTTAATTAATCCTTATTGCAGGCAACACAATCTTGTTGGGTTTAGTTCATGTTGTAATTAGTGATGGGTGAATTTTTTTGGCAGGTGCGAATTTGCGGCGAATTGCCGCGATTCGTCGCCTGCAAATAAATTCACGAAACCGCTGCGAAAATTTGGCGGCATCACAAAAAAAACGAACGCCGGCATCAAAAAAATGGATGCCGGCATCAAAATCGGACGCCGCCGACAAAAACGAGACGCCGGTGACATTTTGTGAATTTTTCACGAATTTCGCGGGAAATTCTTGATTTTTTCAGGGGAAGCGAAACGCCCCAAATTCGCCCATCACTAGTTGTAATGTATTTTAACTAGACCTGAGGTATGGAGATCCAAATTATGGAAATTCCGGAATACCCCAGGTCCCGAGCATGCTGGATAACAGGTCCCATGCCTGTATATAACATTACAGACACTGACCTTCTTCTTTACTGCAGTGCACACAGAAAAATATGAGGGGTCAATAATGTCCATTAGCACAGGTCCATTTGTGCAAATTTCCCCATTCTGATTTGAACGCAAAACCCCATTCATAAAAGGTCAAAAATGCGCTCTTTGCACCTCTGTATAGTTGAGCTTAATATAATGACCCCTATGAACTCTTCAGAAATTAATTGTGCATACTGAACAAACACTGATAGACACTAGTAAAGGAAAAACAGCCTTTTTAGTACAGATATGGAATCCCTTATCTGGAAACCCATTATCCAGAGAGCTCTGAATTATGGGAAGGCCATTTCCCATAGACTCCATTGTAAACAAATAATTCACATTTTTAAAAATGATTTCCTTTTTCTCTGTAATAATAAAACAGATATAATTAATCCTTATTGGAAGCAAAACAATTCTGGTGGGTTTATTTCGGGGGTTATTTACTAAACCTTGGAGGTTTATTGGGCAAATTTTAGAGGGAAAAAAAGAACTAAAATTTTTTGTGATTTATTATACCCGGAAGCTGCAAAAAGTCCAAACCTGAAAATCTGCTATCTCAAACCTGTCGAGGTAACGTAGACGTCAACAGCAGATGTCCCTTTTACAATTTAAGATATCTGTGCTGGGTTTCGTCTGCTAATCTTAAAAATGATGGGTTTTGGGGTGATAACCCCAAAAAATCAATCGATTCAGGAGTCAAATCTTAAAAATTTGTATGTTTTAAGTTTTTGCTCGATTTTATCGAGTTTTTTCCAGACCCAACTTTTTCTAGTTATTTTATTGATAAATAAGATAAAATTGTGGATGGGAGTTTGGTTAAACTTGGTTTAATAAAAATATGAGATAAATTTGAGTTTTAGTAAAACAAAAATACAATTTTCATCCATCAGATAGATATGTTACAACACAAGAACAACACTTCAGCCTATTTGAAAAGCTGCTCAACATCACTTTGTGTGCACCAGAGTCTTTATTAACATGTATGTAAATGTGCACAATTTTCTACCAAACAAATAAAGCACCCATAGGCGCAGCATGCAAATGAAAAACAAAACATTGACTGCACCTCCGAAAAAGTAGTCTATAAGCTATGACTAAGTCTATAAGCTATAAGCTATGACTAAGGACTAGATGGGTCCGAAATGCATCAGGCGATGACATGTCTACTTGTTCTTATGTACTTTTCCAGTAGTCATTAATAAAGGTGGACTTTTTAACTTCTTATGCAGAGGTGCAGTCAATTTTTAGTTTTTGATCTGCACAACTTTATTGTGACCAGCACTCCTAAACCAGCAGAAGCACCCAATATGAAAACAAAAGACTGAGATGCGGCAATGCTGGAGAGGTCTTATGTTTTGATTGTGGCGATTTACAGCATGCAAATGGCTAAATGCATGATATTTTAACATGCACATGTCTACACCTACCACTTTTTAAATGAGGCCAGAGTTAGGCAAGGCCGACAAGGCACCCTAGGCAACCTGGCCTAGGTGCCGGCTGAGAATGTGAATGCGAGAGTTGCCACTCGCGTATGCCTGCGCTAATTGCCATTTGCGTGCGCATGCACATGCGTGAATCGATGTGAAGCTCAGATAGACCGGCACAATAGAACATAAGTCGGGGAGATAGGGGAGCAGACACGGGGTAGGTGACAGAGAAGGTACGTGTCTGGTGCCCCCCAGCTTTACGCCCTAGGCACATGCCTACTCTGCCTACCCCTAATTCCGCCCCTGAATGAGGCTTTTGTTAAGTACAAAGCTAAATATATACTGTATATCCTCTCCGAATCCCTTGCAAAAAATGATAAAATGAAGAGAAAAATAAACATTTAGAGGGAGCATCTGATAATCACCTGTTTCCAGCCTTGCTAACAAGTGAATGAATGTTGTATGGAATGTTTTGCTAACCATGGCATGTCTAACATCATACAACTAGCACATAATGTATAAGCCAGGAGAAAAAATCCCATCTCGTGTGATGGAGTAGCGTGCTGACACCTCAAGTAATAATTTTAAGCTCCACGGACATTTCCCTCACCACTGAGCTACATGCATGTGTTTTACAGTCCAGACTGATTCAGTATGTATTCCAAGAATTCTATCTTCATAACGTTTCAAGCTTTTTTTTCCTGAAAACTCATGACGGGGGAAAGCAATGACAGACTATTTATTTACACTCTGTGGCCTGTGGTGAAACCCGTTTAATTTGATAATGTTTTCGAAGGAATTTTAAGAGATTTTTTTTTTTTTTTAAACTGTGGCCCCTTGAGGCAACCTTGACAACTTCATCAGATTTACAGAATCTTGTCGACCTGTTAGTGAGATCTGAGCAGATGCAGGTGTTACAAGACAGCTACTTATTTTCTTTCCATATCTTGTTTTTCTTTTTTTGTAGAATTACATGAATAATGGCGGACAGAAAACCTAGAACCTGGTGTAGTACATTTTATTTCCATATCCTTGCTCAATATCACTTGTTTAACATTGTTTGTACAAGGTTTGCCTGTCTACTTAATACTATACATGTTCTGATCTTAAAGGGGGTTGTTCATCTTAAAATTAACTTTCAGTATGTTGTAGAGAGTGACATTTTGAGACAATTTGCAATTACTATTTATTTTATTTGTGGTTTTTGAGTTATTTAGCATTTTATTCAGCAGCTCGCCAGTTTGGAATTTCAGCAATGTGCTTGCTAGGGTCCAAATTCCCCTAGCAGCCATGCCTTGATTTGAATAAGAGACTGGAATATGAATAGATGAGGGCCTTAATAGAAAAATGAGCAAAAGCAATACATTTGTAGCCTTACAGAGCATTTGATTTTTTGGATGGAGTCAGTGACCCCTATTTGAAAGCTGAAAAGAGTCAAAAGAAGAAAGAAAAAAGAAAAATGCTTAGAATTAGCCATTCTATAACATACTAAAACGTAACCTAAAGTTAAACCACCCCTTTAAGTGGAACCAGGGTATAGGCTCTTCTGCCCACTGTCCTTGACTAGAACTTTGTTATAAACCATGAGCGCCCCAGTCTATCTAAGAATTCAGAACAAACTATTCCAGGTTTCTTTAACACAGAGTAATTCAATATAGCAAATAACATTGAAGAGTTAACAAGCTAATTTAGAGGTTCAAGGGCCTGACATAATAATTAAAGGAATTGTTCAGTGTAAAAATAAAAACTGGGTAAATAGATAGGCTGTGCAAAATAAAAAAAAATTCTAATATAGTTCGTAAGCCAAAAAAGTAATGTATAAAGGCTGGAGTAACTGGATGTGTAACATAATAGCCAGAACACTACTTCCTGCTTTTCAGCTCTCTTGGTTTACACTGACTGGTTACCCTGGTTAACAGGCAGTAACCAATCAGAGACTTGAGGGGAGGCCACATGGGTCATACTTGTTGCTTTTGAATCTGAGCTGAATGCTGAGGGTCAATTACAAACTCAAGTCGCTAACTAACTCAGATTTATAGAGCTGAAAAGCAGGAAGAATTGTTCTGACTATTATGTTAAACATCCAGTCACTCCAGCCTTTATACATTACATTTTTGGCTAACAAACTATATTAGAAACATTTTTTATTTTGCACAGCCTATCTATTTATCTAGTTTTTATTTTCACACTGAACTATTCCTTTAAGGTCCTTGAGTATCTATCTGTAGTTACATTTCACTGCTGTTCCAGTGGAGCGGGGGCCCCCAACCTTTTTTTACCTATGAGCCACATTCAAATATTAAAAGATTTGGGGACAAGCAACACAAGCGATCAAAATGTTCCTGGGGGCACCAAATAAGGGCTATGATTGGCTATTCGGTAGCCCCTATGTGGATTGATAGACTACAGGAGGCTCTGCTTGACAGTACACCTGGTTTTTATTCAACCAAAACTTGCCTCTAGGCCAGGAATTCAAAATTAAGCAACATCCAAGGGGTCGATGAGGAACATGTTGCATACGAGCCACTGGTTGGGGTCACTGCAGTAGGGAATACATGAATCACAGACCCCTTTATCCAATAAGAATTTTTTTTGTTCTTTCAGTAAACTTAGATCAGAAAACTAGGAACACTTTCTTCCTAAATAACCAGGACATTTTCAACAAATTCACTGCAAACTGTTGTTGTTGGAAGTTGTTGATTCTTTAATATGTGGGCTCAGCACAAGCAGAAGTGAGAGATACTGGGGGCACATGATAGACTCAGATAAAAAGAGGTTCTTATATTTAATTCACTTTTACTTGGGCTGTTTTTTTAATCTAGCAAATAAAAGCACAATTGCAAATATAGAAAATGACAATTGGCAATTGATAACATAGAAACACATTGGCAAAAGAGATAACAAGGGCTTCAAGGGCTTCAAAATGTTTGATGTGTGAGAATTAATGTTATACTTACTTTGCATAATTCTTTTTCTCTCCAGATATAGGGGCCCATCAGAGGTATTGTGATACTGTATTTCAGGTCTCAGACTTCTACTTGCAGAACTGTAAAAACCATATTTACTAGTTGTCACCGTGACTGTGAAGATATCAATGGGGTTGAGAATCTAAGGCCATGGCATGTTTACCATTGAAGGTTAAGTTGGTTATAGCCCATCATCCTGAGTGCTTGCATAAGACATCATTTAGACAGCCCTACAATAGCTACATTTCAGGTTAAGACAATGTGGCAGGTATTTTATCCATAAACCTACTACTACTAGGCAACATCTCCCCATCATCTTGGTGACACCATTGTGCATGAGTTGAGTTTATTGTAGGTGCTTACTGCTCGTTGCCATGTTGGATAAACCATTTGGGATCTCAGGGAAAAAATTAAACAGCTTATTCTAATGACAATTGCTATATGCAACTTAGATGTTTAAAGTCCCAACCACCAATGGGGTTTAAATTGAATGCACAATGTCCTACTGGACAGTAAATGGGCAAGGCTGTACATGTAAGGAATAAATCACTGAAATATCAACTTGCAGATTTTATGTTGAATTCTTTCACATCCTTTTGTACTAATACTAATATGGCAACACAGCAACAAGACCGGATAAACAAATCAAAGTATTGCTAGATTTCGTTAAATTGTGGCAACTTGCTCTGATGACTGAATTCCTAAATAAACATCTCTAAAAATACTGAACTGCTGACAGAACAAAGGCATAGGATGAGTCTTGGTACTCACGACCCATAAAAATATGTCTCTAAAATCAGCTCCTTCGGAGATTCAGCTGGGGATAAATTCCTTTGCTCTGCACTCTGATAATCATAATGGCATAGTTCTACCCAATGAGATACACAATTTTTCCTTTACAGTAATATACCATAAATGTCAAACATATAAACAGTGGTGTATGGAGAAGGAATGTAGAACATGGTCAATTGAAAGCAAGGAATAGAGAAATTAGAGCTAAACATTATGGGTAAATGGTCCTCAATAAGTTACCCTAATATTAATACAGGCAAATCCTGGGACACTTACCAAGAGTAAAGCTCAAAAGGAACTGAAAAATATTTCTTGTGTCATTGGTTTTCAATGCTGAGCCACTGCCTCAATGAAAAGCCAGGTTCTTCTAGAAGACATCAGTACAAAACCATACAGTACATGTGCAGTCGTGATGTGGATAAAGGAAGGGTCAAAACGCACCCTGTGTGCCAGTGTTCCCTCTAAACCAAGTTACTGTGGGTGTGGACATCATTCAGGGCTCCCCTGCATCTTGCACCCCTTTTCATTCCATGGGCTGCTCAAGTGCCACACCTCCAGTAGGTTTCACTTCCAAGCTCAGGCAACCCTGCGTACTGAAATAAGCACAACACAAGTCAGTGATGCCAAAGTATGATGTGGGCAAAAACATGGAATTTTGCACCTGGTCTATGAACTTTTAGTTTCCACCTTGCTACCCCTTAGTACAGTGATGCCCAACCAGTTCCTTGTGAGCAGCATGTTGATCACTGAACCCTTGAATGTTGCTCCCAGTGGCCTCAAAGTAGGTGATTATTTTTCAATTCCTGTCTTGGAAGCAGGTTTTTGTTGCATTTTGTACTGCCAAACAGAGCCTTCTAAAGGCTGCCAGTCCACATAGGGGCTACCTTAAAGACTAATCTCAGACCTTATTTGGATCCCGCAGGAACATTTTTCATGCCTGTGTTGCTCCACAACTTTTTATTCATCTGCATGTTGCTCACGGGTGAAAAAGAGGACCTCTGCCTTAGTAAAGGAGAGCTGTATTCCTTAGGCCTCTTTTTTACCCAGACATATGTACTGTATGACACGACTTGTCACCTACATATGTGGTTGCTCTAAAATAGATGCAATGTAGAGCACATATTATGTCCAAAACCAAAGTGCTCCTACACTTCCACATGGTTGCCAATGAGTCCATCCTGCCTCTACTGATGAATGGTGCACAACTCTTCCTATTGAAACAGGGAAACCCTGAAGCTACCGCCACCCTAGACCGTGTGGTAGCTCTAAGGTTCCTACAGTGGATTGTGTCAATAGCTGTGCTAAAGGCGCATCCAGTGAATTGAATGCAAACACTGCTTCAAACATGTTCCCCAGAAGTAATGTAAACTCTACTATCCAACTGGTGACAAAATGCAAGTGCAATTGCATTAATATTGACTCATCCTATGAAATTGTGGTGGACATATCTTGGAGCATGACCACACTCATGTTGGAATTATGAGTAACAAACATGGCGGTTTGATTCTAAAATCTCACTTTGCACTTGCTTTGGTTAATGGCCTCTGTTATGTTAAGACATATAGGGGTAAATTTATCAAACAGTGAAGTTCCGCCACTAGAGTGAAATTCCGCAGCTCTCAATTCATTTCTATGGGATTTTAAAAGGCGTATTTATCAATGGGTGAAAGTGAAAGTTCACCCTTTGATAAATACGCCTATAAAAACCCCATTGAAATGAATGGAGAGTGGCGGAATTTTACTCTAGTGGCGGAACTTCACTATTAACTTCACTCTTTGATAAATATACCCCATAATGACTGATATCTGTTTATAGGTGATGGGGGGCAGGGGTAGTCTAGCTACGCCGCTGTATAAAACCCAGTTTTTATGCCCCACTCCATAATGGAGAATTGTTTTTCTTTGTTGTGCTTATTCAGATCTTTTGCTTTTGGTGACCCCCGGTGACAGGGAATTTGCTAATTCAGCAGTAGCTCATTCATGGCACACACATTTTTGTTTTTTAAAGGTGCAGGTCCCATTACAATCTCATTTATCTTTGTACATCCCATGTTAAGCGTCCTGCTGTGCAACATCATTCAGCCGCATTTGTATAAACTTTGATTATACATGATATTAATGTCTTTCCCCCCCTTCCCCTGATTGGAACAATACAGCATGAAATAGCTCCTGCTCCTTACAGCTATTCCGATTATGTGAAGAATGTCTGGAAATGGCAGAAAGCTATGTTTCTTTTGCCAGCGCTAGATACGAGACTCCTCATTAAATGTCAGGGGCACTCTTTCTAAGACTGGGGTCAGTTACATAATAATGTGCTTATTTTGCAAGATGATTTCAATTGCTTCAGACAAAATGTAGCCTATGCAGCACTGACTCTAAGCAAAACAGCCCTGATTTATCTACATGTTCTTCTACGGAGAATGGAAATAAAATATAACAGATCAATGTGATAATAAAGTTATGTTTGATTGGTGATTTTATTTCCAGGCAGAGACGTATGCAAGCACATATACACATACATATACACACTCCTGCAAACTAACAAAAAGACATACACACAAACTATCACACATGTGATACCTACCAGAACACAGTCACATACATTGACAATTGCACTTACAGCTGCACTGACAATGCTAAACTGGCACATACACACAGATACACACAAACTGCACATGCATTATCCTATACTTTAACTGACACACACTGACCATGAGGGGTCATTTATCCTACAGAATTTAGGTGGCAATCAGCCATTTTTGCATTGTCGCAGGGCTGCTGCTTGCTCCGCAAATACGGCACTGACTGCATTAGTCAACACTGTATTGGTGAAGAGTAGGAGAGGTAGGGGGCAAAGTCAGACTGGGCTGGCAGGACACTGGGTAAAAGAACTGTTGGCCCCACTGGCCAGGCCCGCTCCCCATGTCTGCCTGAGATTGTGTGCTGCCATAAGAAAGGACGCACAGGTGGGGGGAAGGAGAAGAGGGGGTTGAGGCTGGGGTGGGGACCCATGGGAGTGGTGGAGGGGTGTACAGGGTGTTTAAGTGATACCCTGCTGTGGCAGTCATGGTGGGCTGAGTCTTTTCACCATCATCTACCTGCCCCCCCAACTTGCACTTCATTCAGACATGCAAGTTAAGGAGTGGCAGAGGGTGCAGACTGCAACCAGGGCCCTGTCATTAAATATATCCTATTACCACCTGTCTGCACCCCCTGTCACTGCTCTCTGCCCCAATAGCTGGATCCAGAGCCCAACACAATTGTTTGTTAAATGACCATCAAGGGGAACACTCTTGCACCCTTAGCGCTGGGGATTAGAGATGGGCGAATTTATTCGCCAGGCGTGAATTTGCGGCAAATTTGGCTGTTTAGCTGCCGGCGCATAAATTTGAGAATTTGGCACAAAATTTGCCGGCATTAAAAAGAATTTGATGTTTTCAACGCCAGCGTCAAAGTTTATTTGCCACTGCCGACGGCATCGGAACTTTAATGGGCGCCAGTGTCAACTTTGACATCGACGCTGCCAAATTGACGCGGGCATCAAAATTGCCATTTCGCAAATTTCACGGGAAATTTGCGAAATTCGTGGTGAAGCAAAACGGGAGAAATTCGCCAATCACTACTGGGGATATGTATATGACACCTGATGCCTAAACACACATACACAAACATATAGATATGCTTGCATATATGAGCTTGTAACTGATCTATATGCTGACCTTTAATACCATGTACTTTTATTTATCAGTGCCTCTGTTTTGGGGTTCTTCACCGGATAAGGCAATGTTTTGATCTGCACCCCCAGCAGATTGTTAATCCATTAGGAAGTGTAGACTTCATCAAAAACAAAGACACCTGTGCCGTGGAATGTGTGAAATGCAAGCTAAGGGGCACACACCTCTTATTGCTTCTAGCACTTTCATGCATGCATGCCTATTGCGTATACCTTGTGGTGTGTCAAAATTTCTCCACTGTGGAAACCAGATGCATTTGTAACTTCCATTAGAAAGGGACACTTTCAGACTGCCTCAACAAATGCTTTTGGAAACAATTGGAACTTTGCTCATCATCACTTACTCAACCCTGTTCAGCTTTGCACCTGGCGTGATTCTACTTTTGTATAAAATCTTGTGCTCTGCCCTTAAAGTGTCCCATTTGCATGCAAATTCTGTGCAACAAGGGATGCCTTCTGTCACAATGGTAGATATATACAAGGTGGAGCGTATCGCCAGTCCTGTAACTGTCTCACTGGCGCTCCGTCCTAGCACCAAAATTTAGTAATACAACTTCACCAAAGTTGAGAACAGACAGGACGCTGAAGCAGAATTACTGCTGATATGCTCTTTTATTTTCCACACAACATGTTTCGGACAGCATATGTCCTTTTTCAAGTGTGAATACAAGTGAATTACAAAACGATTTATATAGACCACACAGAGGTGAGTGTAACCACACCCCCCACCTGATAAATTAATTAGTAAGCATTAAACGATCCCATATGTGGATATATGTAATATATCAAAAGTTCATGTTGTGACAATCATATAAAACAAAGTGCAGGATTTCCCATTTTCAAAGCCTGGAAGATTAAAAAAGACTGTTAAATAAGTGTTAATAATAATTCATGTGTCTTAAAAATTTTAATATGTATCATAACCACATATATAAATAAACAAGTTAAAAACATTAGAAAACTTGATACAAAGCGGAAGCACTGCCTCGAATAGGCCTACTTCTGCTCAGGACACATATTGCACCACAAACATATATATATTAAGCTTTCCCTGCTGAAATATGCATTTCGAAAGAAGTATAATCTTACCCTTTAGAAGCGAAAATTTGATTTTCAAAATCTGTAAAAAGATTAAAAAATTGTGTTATCATAAGGCGAATTATAAAAAGGGTATTAAGCTCCAATGGTCATTAAGGCCCATGGGTGACATTGTGTTGAGTTTTTTAATCCATCGAGCTTCATGTTGAAGGAGCATTTTCTGAATATTACCCCCTCTTTTGGGTAACTTAACATTTTCCAATACAAGCCACCTTAATTGCATTTGGTTGTGACCATGAGACGCAAAGTGCCTAGATACTGGGGTGTCTGATTGGGTACCTGATTTAAAATTTCTAATATTACCCCTGTGCTCTTTAATTCGTTCTTTTACTGCTCTACTTGTTTGGCCTATATAGGCCAAACCACAGGGGCATTTTAGCATGTAGATTACGTTCTTAGTGTCACAGGTAGAAAAATCTCTTAGGTTTATAATGTTACCTCTAGTGGGATGATTCACTGATTCACCTTTAATAATCGACGAGCAACATATGCAGTTTAAACATGCAAATGTGCCTCTTTTTGGTGGTCCCCAAAATGTTGTTTGTCTTTTATGGTGTATAATGTCCGAAGGACATAAAGAGTCTCTAAGATTACGACCTCTAGTGTAACTAAAGATAGGATTTTGTTTAAAGGCAGACCCATATTTCGCATCCTGTTGCAGAATAGGCCAGTATTTCTTGATGATTTGTTCAATTTTTTTACTTTGTCTCCCATATTTTGATACAAAGGGAATTCTATCTATGTTCTGCTGTTTAGAAACGGACCCTTTCAAAAGATCCTGTCGGACTGGCGATACTCTCCACCTTGTATATATCTACCATTGTGATAGAATCATTCCGTCCTATACAACGGTGCAGAATCTACCTGAAAAATGTCGGTGGAATCCACCCCGAACCTCAGCGACCACACATCCACTTTTGCATATGAGGACTCTGATGTTGAACGGATCCTAAAACGCGTGGAATCATTCCATTTTGATGTGACCAACTCAGCTCCGGATGATGATGCCGGTAAGCAGCTGTTAAACCTGCAAAAGAAAGAAATAAGCATCTCTTTACATGTAAGCACCCTAGCTCAATACATCAAACATAAACGTATCCCGAGAGGCTTACGATTGGATATTAAGCCGAATCTGGGAGTGGACGATCCCACTTTTACACAACAGTGGTATGCCATATGTAACAAATGTAGCCAAGATTTGATGCTGCTCTCTGTTGATCGCCTGTCTACACAGGTGGATACAATCAGAACTGATGTTGAACTACTCCGCTCAAAGGTCATTGCGGATAAGGGGGAGGAAGCGGCTGCTAAAATCTTTTCCCAACATTGTGAACCATTAAATAGACTGCGAAATAATATTGCGTCTAAAAAAACATTGAAGTTCGACAGGGATGCTAACGACTATCTACAAAACCGCGTGTACTCATGGCGCGAGGACCGCAATCAGCAGCGTGAGGATCGTTACCAGCCCAGAGTGGAACGTGGCCGATCAGAATACCGCGCGGTAGGCGATAATTACCGACAGCGCCCTAGAGGGAACCATTGGATGGGACCGCCAGCTCCCCAAAGGTATAATCGGCAGAGCTACCGTCCGCCATTGGAGGCTGCACAAACAGAAATGCAGGCTTCCAGCAGCAGCGATGATTACAGCTTGTCTCCAGCCGGCCAGCCTTTTTTAGAAGTGGATACCAGGGAGCAGCGCTACCCACCAAAACGCCAGTACAGAAACCCACGAGCACCAATACCAAGGGAACGATACCCGCAACGAACCCACCAGAAAGTGAGGTACTAGACTTGTGTATTAATATATCCTCACATACTTTGACTGCTGTGGAAACTTCACTACTAAACAAAGGTCTGGGTTATATACCATATTATGAGAATAACGTGCATGACTGGGAAATAGATTTTTTGAAATTTGTTAGGAGATTGAAATTGAAAATGTATTTTTGTGATTATCCAAATACTGATTCCGCTATATCTTTTCACCCTAGCCAATTAAAAAAACCCAGCACATTTAATCCTCTAATTGATAATGCAGCCATCTCTACTTTTGAGAATGTAATACGTAAGGAGGTCCAAAAAATATGGGATGTAAGGGGTAATCCAAAGTATTTACACAATCTGTCTGTAAAGGAAAAGGAGGCTCTACATACTTTAACTAATAATTCAGCAATTATAATTAGACCAGCTGATAAAGGGGGTGCTATAGTCATAATGAACACTTCCCAGTATATGGAAGAGGCCAATAGACAACTGTCCATACCTGAACATTATGAGTTAATATCTAATGACCCCGTTTGGGCAATCAAAAGGGAGGTGGATGGTCTGGTTACGGAAGCATGGGAACAAGGTGTGATTAATACATCAACTAAGGATTTCCTTATTACAGAACACCCCCGTACACCAATTTTACATCTGTTACCCAAAATCCATAAATCCCTGGCTAACCCACCAGGGCGCCCCATTATTTCTGGGATTGGATCGGTTCTGGAACCCTTGTCTAAATTAGTGGACCAATATCTTCAACCTATTGTACGTGGCATACCCACATGCCTTTTGGACACTAATGATTTACTTAGACAAGTTCAGGACATATCCCTCCCTAATACCGGTTTACGTCTTTGCAGTATAGACATACAGAGTCTGTATACTGCCATTCCCCAGAATGAAGGCCTCCAGTATATAGAAGAATCACTTCTAGAAACAAATATCGACCATCATCTAATCTATTTTCTATTGGATTGCCTGACCTTAGTATTACATAAAAACTACTTTAGGTTTGACGAGAAATTCTACTGGCAACGCCAGGGTACGTCGATGGGGGGCATCGGTGGCACCATCCTTTGCAAATATTTTTGTCCACCACTTGGAACAAAAAATCTTTTTGAATGGTCCGTACAGTAAATATATTTTTAAATACTGGCGGTATGTGGACGATATTTTGATACTTTGGCAAGGTACTGAACAAGTATTTACAGATATGCTGACTATGGCTAATTCGTTCCATCCCACTATAAAATTCACTGGTGAATTCTCTGACACATCTCTAAATTTTTTAGATGTTAGATTGAGCATTTGTGACAGTAAAATTTACACTGAAATGTACTCTAAACCTACAGATCGTAATACACTACTACTCCATTCCAGTTATCATAATCCACATACATTGGGTGCTATACCAAAAAGCCAGTATATACGTGCACGACGCATAGCAACCACTGACGTACAGTACAAACGGGCTGCAGACACCCTTACCCACAAATTATCTGAACGAGGATACCCTTTGGTAAAATTAAAATCGATACAAAAAGAAATTAGTAAAACTAATCGACAGGATCTTTTGAAAGGGTCCGTTTCTAAACAGCAGAACATAGATAGAATTCCCTTTGTATCAAAATATGGGAGACAAAGTAAAAAAATTGAACAAATCATCAAGAAATACTGGCCTATTCTGCAACAGGATGCGAAATATGGGTCTGCCTTTAAACAAAATCCTATCTTTAGTTACACTAGAGGTCGTAATCTTAGAGACTCTTTATGTCCTTCGGACATTATACACCATAAAAGACAAACAACATTTTGGGGACCACCAAAAAGAGGCACATTTGCATGTTTAAACTGCATATGTTGCTCGTCGATTATTAAAGGTGAATCAGTGAATCATCCCACTAGAGGTAACATTATAAACCTAAGAGATTTTTCTACCTGTGACACTAAGAACGTAATCTACATGCTAAAATGCCCCTGTGGTTTGGCCTATATAGGCCAAACAAGTAGAGCAGTAAAAGAACGAATTAAAGAGCACAGGGGTAATATTAGAAATTTTAAATCAGGTACCCAATCAGACACCCCAGTATCTAGGCACTTTGCGTCTCATGGTCACAACCAAATGCAATTAAGGTGGCTTGTATTGGAAAATGTTAAGTTACCCAAAAGAGGGGGTAATATTCAGAAAATGCTCCTTCAACATGAAGCTCGATGGATTAAAAAACTCAACACAGTGTCACCCATGGGCCTTAATGACCATTGGAGCTTAATACCCTTTTTATAATTCGCCTTATGATAACACAATTTTTTAATCTTTTTGCAGATTTTGAAAATCAAATTTTCGCTTCTAAAGGGTAAGATTATACTTCTTTCGAAATGCATATTTCAGCAGGGAAAGCTTAATATATATATGTTTGTGGTGCAATATGTGTCCTGAGCAGAAGTAGGCCTATTCGAGGCAGTGCTTCCGCTTTGTATCAAGTTTTCTAATGTTTTTAACTTGTTTATTTATATATGTGGTTATGATACATATTAAAATTTTTAAGACACATGAATTATTATTAACACTTATTTAACAGTCTTTTTTAATCTTCCAGGCTTTGAAAATGGGAAATCCTGCACTTTGTTTTATATGATTGTCACAACATGAACTTTTGATATATTACATATATCCACATATGGGATCGTTTAATGCTTACTAATTAATTTATCAGGTGGGGGGTGTGGTTACACTCACCTCTGTGTGGTCTATATAAATCGTTTTGTAATTCACTTGTATTCACACTTGAAAAAGGACATATGCTGTCCGAAACATGTTGTGTGGAAAATAAAAGAGCATATCAGCAGTAATTCTGCTTCAGCGTCCTGTCTGTTCTCAACTTTGGTGAAGTTGTATTACTAAATTAAGGGATGCCTTCTGGTAGGTTTACTCTTTTGTAGATTTCTGCAAAGAAGCTGAATGTAGGATGATGAAGGATGAAGATGAAGTTGTACTTTGCATTCCAGTTGGCAGGTCAAAGCAGTCACAGAGAAGCACCGTTGCAGCTGCACTTTACACTTTCCAGATGACCGATATGGACTCACACAGCTGCAGCAGGATTGTACTTTCCAGCTGGACTGGCAACTGGAGAAGAGGACAACGTACAACGTACAGTACATTCCAGTACATTCCATTTGGGTAGGCATAGAGTAATAGAGCTGCACAGAATCTGAACCTCACTGTAAAGTGTACATGAATATTGTTGAGAGCCTAGGAGCCAGGAACTCTGTCCTTTCTTTTCTACCACTATTATTATTATTTGTTTCTTATACATAATATAATGTTGTTTCCCTACAAAGTCACACTTTAGTGGGAATTAGGTTTCATAGTGTTGCACCAACTTTCCGAATGGCCCCTATATACAATTGATCACATTTTCCCCTTCTATCGCAGATCTGCACATCATATTTTATCACTGAATCCAGTTTGCCAAATCCCTCAGTAACTAATGAAGCGTTATCATCTAAGCTACAATTTCCAGAGCAGAGTTATACGAACCGCAGTGTGATAAATACTGGACATGTTTTGAAACACAGACTGTTTGTGTTACTGAAATTCTTCCTAAACAGCCTTGACCACCTTCATCTTTAAGACAATAAAAGAGAATCTAGGTTTTGAAATTATGAAGGCCATAGTTCAGCAATACTGGTCAGTTTTAGACACAGATTGTTCTTGTTACTGGAATTCTTCCCAATCGGCCTTGGCCACCTTTCCCTTCAAGACAAGAAAAAGAAAATCCAGGTTTTGGGTTACACTGTGTACTGTCTGTCACGATGACCACCCAACCCAATGGGCCAGATGAAGAAGTTAAAATATGCACATGACCTCCAGCTAATCTTCTGGAAATGAATCTCAGGACTAAAAGCCCAAAACAGCAAGTATGAACCCTCTCAATGAAACACCCAAGGCAGCAAAGCTCCACTTTTGCTGAAAAGACCAAAGTTGGGATGGAATAATACCTTTTGTTTTGGGCCAAACCCTTTCTATGCCCTATCAAATCACCCTACCCACAATTTTGCTGTTCTTGGGGGGGGGGGCTGCCATTCTCTATAGCAGTTGCTTAATATTCTGTACAGCAGTGGCCCCCAACCAGTGGCTCATGAACAACATGTTGCTCACCAACCCCTTGGATGTTGCTCCTGGTGGCATCATAGCAGCTGCTTATTTTTGAATTCCAGGTTTGAGGAAAGGTTTGGTTGCATAAACATTAAATAAACCCAATAGGATTGGGTACTATAATGATTAATGCATATTTTGAAACTTCATTGGTAGAAACATTGGTTGAAGAGGCAGAGATCATGTGTTTTTTACAGAACCCTAACATGGAAAACATGTTTTTTTAAAAACGGTATGCAATTCCTAAAGGGTAAAAATGATTATTATAGATGCGAACAAGATGTTATGTTGAAAAAAGTGACATATGTAAACTGAATCTTTAAGATATTTTCCAGGAATATTACAGTCCCTTTTAGAGCAAGGATTTTCACTCAGCTGTGTTTTAGCAAATTAACTTCTTACCATGCTAATTTGAATTACAAAACTGATACAAATGAGCAAAGAGAGCCTGCCATGGACTGGTATATATTAAACATGAACTACAGTAAACCAGGCAATGAAAACAAATGCACCAGTCGATGAGTATTGTAGGGAAATGCAGTGAGGGGAAGAGATATTCTGTATGGAAAACAGGCTGGAGAATGGGAGAGGCACTGTAGGAGAATACAAGGGAAGGGAACAATACTGTAGAGAAATATCCTGAGGGGAGAGATACTAAAGGGGAATGTACTGTATAAGATAAATAAGAGAAGGAGAAGGAAATATGTGGCTGTAGGGTTCAACTATGGGAGAAGCACACTGAGGGGAGATACTATAGGGACATTTTGTACTATAGGAAAATACACTGAGAGATAGGACAAATACTGTGGGGACTAGTGATGGGTGAATGTATTCGCTAGGCATGAATTTGCGGCGAATAGGGATGTAGCGAACGTCGGAAAAAAAGTTCGCGAACATATTCGCGAACTTGCGCAAAAACGCGAGCGGTTCGCGAACGGTTCGCGAACCCCATAGACTTCAATGGGAAGGCGAACTTTAACATCTAAAAAAAAAATTTCTGGCCAGAAAAATGATTTTAAAGTTGTTTAAAGGGTGCAACGACCTGGACAGTGGCATGCCAGAGGGGGATCAAGGGCAAAAATGTATCTGAAAAATCTGCCTGTGTGTGCTTGGAAGAGATAGTGTAGGGGCAGAGCTGTTAGTGATTTCAGGGACAGATGATAGTAAGTTTGCTGGCTAGTAATCTGCTTGATACTGCTCTGTATTGGAGGGACAGAAGTCTGCAGGGATTTGAGGGACATTTTAGCTTAGGTAGCTTTGCTGGCTAGTAATCTACTGTTCTCTTTAAACAACTGCCATACGTTGACCTTGTAGGCATTGTTTGCCCAGTTTTTTTGGACGCAGCCACTGAAGCACAGTTGCCAGAAAAAATATGCCATATAAATGCTGAAAATAGTCATTTTTCGCCATACGTTGACCTTGTAGACATTGTTTGCCCAGTTTTTTTGGTTGCAGCCACTGAAGCACAGTTGCCAGAAAAAATATGCCATATAAATGCTGAAAATAGTCATTTTTTGCCATACGTTGACCTTGTAGGCATTGTTTGCCCAGTTTTTTTGGTCGCAGCCACTGAAGCACAGTTGCCAGAAAAAATATGCCATATAAATGCTGAAAATAGTCATTTTTTGCCATATACGTTGAGTCAACGTATGGCAAAAAATGACTATTTTCAGCATTTATATGGCATATTTTTTCTGGCCTCTGTGCTTCAGTGGCTGCGGCCAAAAAAACTGGGCAAACAATGCCTACAAGGTCAACGTCGTTGACCTTGTAGGCATTGTTTGCCCAGTTTTTTTGGCCGCAGCCACTGAAGCACAGAGGCCAGAAAAAATATGCCATATAAATGCTGAAAATAGTCATTTTTTGCCATACGTTGACTCAACGTATATGGCAAAAAATGACTATTTTCAGCATTTATATGGCATATTTTTTCTGGCCTCTGTGCTTCAGTGGCTGCGGCCAAAAAAACTGGGCAAACAATGCCTACAAGGTCAACGTCGTTGACCTTGTAGGCATTGTTTGCCCAGTTTTTTTGGCCGCAGCCACTGAAGCACAGAGGCCAGAAAAAATATGCCATATAAATGCTGAAAATAGTCATTTTTTTGGTCGCAGCCACTGAAGCACAGTTGCCAGAAAAATTATGCCATATAAATGCTGAAAATATGCATTTTTTTGGTTGCAGCCACTGAAGCACAGAGGCCAGAAAAATTATGCCATATAAATGCTGAAAATATAAATTTTTTTGGTTGCAGCCACTGAAGCACAGAGGCCAGAAAAATTATGCCATATAAATGCTGAAAATATGCATTTTTTTGGTTGCAGCCACTGAAGCACAGAGGCCAAAAAAATTATGCCATATAAATGCAGAAAATATGCATTTTTTTGGACGCAGCCACTGAAGCACAGTTGCCAGAAAAAATATGCCATATAAATGCTGAAAATAGTCATTTTTTGCCATACGTTGACCTTGTAGACATTGTTTGCCCAGTTTTTTTGGTTGCAGCCACTGAAGCACAGAGGCCAGAAAAAATTAAACCAGTAGGGTTTGCACCCTAGTTTGTAACGGTGGCGGAGGGAGGAGGAGGACGCTAAAGGACAGCTGTGTGTGGAGTCATGAGGCTTGAAGAGAAGGACAGCTGCATAGAAGTCAGAACAAGTCTTCCGGCGTGCAGTAACCCTCCGAGATCCACCCCTCATTCATTTTAATAAAGGTCAGGTAATCGACACTTTTGTGACCTAGGCGAGTTCTCTTCTCAGTTACAATCCCTCCTGCTGCACTGAAGGTCCTTTCTGAGAGCACACTTGAGGCTGGGCAAGACAAGAGGTTCATGGCAAATTGTGACAGCTCTGGCCACAGATCAAGCCTGCGCACCCAGTAGTCCAGGGGTTCATCGCTCCTCAGAGTGTCGATATCTGCAGTTAATGCCAGGTAGTCCGCTACCTGCCGGTCGAGGCGTTCTTTGAGGGTGGATCCAGAAGGGTTGTGGCGCTGCCTTGGACAGAA
Source organism: Xenopus laevis (assembly GCF_017654675.1). Taxonomy (NCBI): domain Eukaryota; kingdom Metazoa; phylum Chordata; class Amphibia; order Anura; family Pipidae; genus Xenopus; species Xenopus laevis. The sequence goes on from NC_054373.1 coordinate 16,666,039, forward strand.
AAACATTTGCATGTCTGACGTTACAGACTGGCCAAAGGGCTTTGTCCTTGCAGGTGTGCTCGTGGCAGGATTACTGGCACCTCTGCCCCTGGAATGTTGATGAGTTCCTGAAGTGACATCACCCTTAAAAGCATTGTACAACATGTTTTGCAGGCTGGTTTGTAAATGCCGCATCTTTTCGGACTTGTGGTATGTTGGTAACATTTCTGACACTTTATGCTTGTACCGAGGGTCTAGTAGCGTTGCGACCCAGTACAGGTCCTTCTCCTTAAGCCTCTTGATACGGGGGTCCTTCAACAGGCATGACAGCATGAAAGACCCCATTCTCACAAGGTTGGATGCAGAGCTATCCATCTCCGCTTCCTCATTATCAAGGACTGCATCATCCACGGTCTCCTCCCCCCAGCCACGTACAAGACCAGGGGTCCCCAAAAGGTCACCACTAGCCCCCTGGGAAGCCTGCTCCTGTTGGTCCTCCTCCTCCTCCTCCACAAAGCCACCTTCCTCCTCTGACTCCACTTCTGGCACCTCTCCCTGCGTTGCAGCAGGTGCCTGGGTTCGTTCTGGTGATTCCGACCAGAAATCGTGCGCTTCCAGCTCCTCGTCACGCTGGTCTACAGCCTCATCTGTCACTCGTCGCACGGCACGCTCCAGGAATAAAGCGAAGGGTATTAGGTCGCTGATGGTGCCTTCGGTGCGACTGACCATATTTGTCACCTCTTCAAAAGGTCGCATGAGCCTGCAGGCATCGCGCATAAGCACCCAGTAACGGGGGAAAAAAATCCCCAGCTGTGCAGATCCAGTCCTACCACCCAGTTCAAAAAGGTACTCGTTGACGGCCCTTTGTTGTTGCAGCAGACGTTCCAACATAAGGAGCGTTGAATTCCAGCGAGTCTGGCTGTCAGAAATCAAACGCCTGACTGGCATGTTGTAGCGCTGCTGAATGTCAGCAAGGCGTGCCATGGCTGTGTAGGAACGTCTGAAATGGGCCGACACCTTTCTGGACTGGGTGAGAACGTCCTGGAATCCTGGGTACTTGGAGACAAAACGTTGGACTATTAAATTTAACACATGTGCCATGCAGGGCACATGTGTTAAATTGCCTAGTCTCAACGCTGCCAACAGATTGCTTCCATTGTCACACACCACTTTTCCGATCTGCAGTTGGTGTGGGGTCAGCCACCGATCGGCCTGTGACTGCAGAGATGACAGGAGTACAGATCCGGTATGGTTTTTGCTTTCCAGGCACGTCATCCCCAAGACAGCGTGACAACGGCGTACCTGGCACGTCGAATAGCCTAGGGGGAGCTGGGGGTGCACAGGTGTGGAGGAGGAGAAGGAGGACCCAGCAGCAGAGTAAGAAGAAGAAGAAGACGAGGTAGAGAGCGATGGAGGAGTAGAGGTGGTGGCAGAACCGCGTGCAATCCGTGGCGGTGACACCAACTCCACTGTTGTTGTTGAGCTACCCATTCCCTGCTTCCCAGCCATTACCAAGTTCACCCAGTGGGCAGTGTAGGTGACATACCTGCCCTGACCATGCTTGGAGGACCATGCGTCAGTAGTCATATGGACCTTTGGCCCAACACTAAGTGACAGAGATGCGGTAACTTGGCTCTGCACATGTTGGTACAGGTGTGGTATTCCCTTTTTAGAAAAAAAATTGCGGCTGGGTACCTTCCACTGCGGTGTCCCAATTGCTACAAATTTGCGGAAGGCCTCAGAGTCCACCAGCTGGTATGGTAAAAGCTGGCGGGCTAAGAGTGCAGACAAGACAGCTGTCAGACGCCGGGCAAGGGGGTGACAGTCAGACATTGGCTTCTTACGCTCAAACATGGCCTTCACAGAAACTTGGCTGGTGGCAGATGACTGGGAATGGGAACAGGTGGTCAAGGTGGAAGGCGGAGTGGAGGGTGGTTCAGACGGGTCAAGGAGAGCAGAGGTAGAGCAGTAAGATGCTGGACCAGAAGGAGTGTGGCTTTTAGTTTGCCTGTTGCCTTTGAGGTGTTGCTCCCAAAGTGCTTTGTGCTTGCCGCTCATGTGCCTTCGCATAGAAGTTGTACCTATGTGGCTGTTGGGCTTACCAAGGCTCAGTTTCTGACTGCACTCATTGCAAATTACAATGCTTTTGTCAGAGGCACACACATTAAAAAAATCCCACACTGCTGACTTTTTGGAAGTGTGCGATCTGGCGGTAACAGTAGAAGTTGGCGGCATTGGCGGCAATGGCGGGTGCGTTGGCCGGCTGAACACAGGTGCCGATACATGTTGTTGCCCTACTGATCCCTGCGGGCTGTCCTCCCTGCTTCTTCTAAGTCTTATTCTCCTACTGCCTCTCTGACTCTCCGTCTCTCCATCTGAACTACCCTCCTCTTGCTCTCTTCTACTAGGCACCCACAAAACATCAATCTCCTCATCATCATTCTCCTCAGATGCATCAATTTCTTCTGACACATCACAGAAGGAAGCAGCAGCGGGGACCTCCTCCTCATCACTCATTATGTCCATCTCTGTTGTGTTCTCTGCCAGAATTAAATCTGGTGTAAGGTCCTCATCTCCTTCATCTTCTTCTGGCAATAATGGTTGCGCATTACTCAGTTCAAGAAACTCATGGGAAAATAACTCCTCTGACCCCAGTGAAGAAGGGGCACCGGTGGTGGAGGAAGTGTTACGTGGGGTGGCCATAGCAGTGGAGGATGAGGAGGATGTTGTGGTAAAGTTAGAAACGGTAGAGGATGGGGTGTGCTGTGTAAGCCAGTCAACTACCTCTTCAGCATTTTGGGAGTTCAGGGTCATTGGCTTTTTAAAACTGGGCAATTTGCTAGGGCCACAGGATTGCATAGCAGCACGGCCCCTAGCACGGCCTCTGCGTGGCGGCCTGCCTTTGCCTGGCATTATTTTTTAAAAAACAACAACAACAACAAAAACTCAGTTGGTTTTTCTGGAAACGATAATACACACAGCTAGATGGCGGGTTGAAGAAAACAGTGTGCAAATAATGCCTACAAGGTCAACGTATACACTACTACAGCGGTGGATACGGATTACGTAAAATATATTATGGCTGCTTGAAAAAAGTCACTCCGGTGTTTTTTCTGGAGACGGTAATATTATGGATATTTAGACAGAATGTGAACAAGGTCACACAGCTAGATGGCGGGTTGAAGAAAACAGTGTGCAAATAATGCCTACAAGGTCAACGTATACACTACTACAGCGGTGGATACGGATTACGTAAAATATATTATGGCTGCTTGAAAAAAGTCACTCCGGTGTTTTTTCTGGAGACGGTAATATTATGGATATTTAGACAGAATGTGAACAAGGTCACACAGCTAGATGGCGGGTTGAAGAAAACAGTGTGCAAATAATGCCTACAAGGTCAACGTATACACTACTACAGCGGTGGATACGGATTACGTAAAATATATTATGGCTGCTTGAAAAAAGTCACTCCGGTGTTTTTTCTGGAGACGGTAATATTATGGATATTTAGACAGAATGTGAACAAGGTCACACAGCTAGATGGCGGGTTGAAGAAAACACTGTGCAAATAATGCCTACAAGGTCAACGTATACACTACTACAGCGGTGGATACGGATTACGTAAAATATATTATGGCTGCTTGAAAAAAGTCACTCCGGTGTTTTTTCTGGAGACGGTAATATTATGGATATTTAGACAGAATGTGAACAAGGTCACACAGCTAGATGGCGGGTTGAAGAAAACAGTGTGCAAATAATGCCTACAAGGTCAACGTATACACTACTACAGCGGTGGATAAGGATTACGTAAAATATATTATGGCTGCTTGAAAAAAGTCACTCCGGTGTTTTTTCTGGAGACGGTAATATTATGGATATTTAGACAGAATGTGAACAAGGTCACACAGCTAGATGGCGGGTTGAAGAAAACAGTGTGCAAATAATGCCTACAAGGTCAACGTATACACTACTACAGCGGTGGATACGGATTACGTAAAATATATTATGGCTGCTTGAAAAAAGTCACTCCGGTGTTTTTTCTGGAGACGGTAATATTATGGATATTTAGACAGAATGTGAACAAGGTCACACAGCTAGATGGCGGGTTGAAGAAAACAGTGTGCAAATAATGCCTACAAGGTCAACGTATACACTACTACAGCGGTGGATACGGATTACGTAAAATATATTATGGCTGCTTGAAAAAAGTCACTCCGGTGTTTTTTCTGGAGACGGTAATATTATGGATATTTAGACAGAATGTGAACAAGGTCACACAGCTAGATGGCGGGTTGAAGAAAACAGTGTGCAAATAATGCCTACAAGGTCAACGTATACACTACTACAGCGGTGGATACGGATTACGTAAAATATATTATGGCTGCTTGAAAAAAGTCACTCCGGTGTTTTTTCTGGAGACGGTAATATTATGGATATTTAGACAGAATGTGAACAAGGTCACACAGCTAGATGGCGGGTTGAAGAAAACAGTGTGCAAATAATGCCTACAAGGTCAACGTATACACTACTACAGCGGTGGATACGGATTACGTAAAATATATTATGGCTGCTTGAAAAAAGTCACTCCGGTGTTTTTTCTGGAGACGGTAATATTATGGATATTTAGACAGAATGTGAACAAGGTCACACAGCTAGATGGCCGGTTGAAGAAAACACTGTGCAAATAATGCCTACAAGGTCAACGTATACACTACTACAGCGGTGGATACGGATTACGTAAAATATATTATGGCTGCTTGAAAAAAGTCACTCCGGTGTTTTTTCTGGAGACGGTAATATTATGGATATTTAGACAGAATGTGAACAAGGTCACACAGCTAGATGGCGGGTTGAAGAAAACACTGTGCAAATAATGCCTACAGGGCAAATAATGCCTAAAAGGTCAACTTATACACTACTACAGCGGTAGTAAAATAAAAAAAGTAAAATAAAAAAAAATGAATATTAAAAAAAAAAAATTAAAGTTGGTGCTGCTGAACTACTAGGAGCAGCAGATTAGCACACCAGTCCCACTCCCCAACACTGCTAGACTAATAGCACTGGGCTCTTATAGTAGTAGTAGTAGTAGTAGTAAAACAACAAAAAAAAAAATAAAAGCAGTCCTTACAAGGACTACTGTTATTGCAGCAGTCAGCAGATGAGATCAGAAGCAGGACAGCTGCCCACTGCAGCTACATACAGAGCACTGCAGTAGAAGGTAGATTACTAGCCAGCAAAGCTACCTAAGCTAAAATGTCCCTCAAACCCCTGCAGACTTCTGTCCCTCCAATAACAGAGCAGTATCAAAACGATTACTAGCCAGCAAACTTTCAACTGTCCCTGAAATCACTAACAGGCAGCAGCTCTCTCCCTACACTATCTCTTCAGCACACACAGGCAGAGTGAAAAAACGCTGCAGGGCTTCGGTTTTTATAGGGAAGGGGAGTGGTCCAGGGGAGAGCTTCCTGATTGGCTGCCATGTACCTGCTGGTCTGGGGTGAGAGGGCAAAAAAAAGCGCCAACAATGGCGAACCCAAAATGGCGAACGTCGCGCGACGTTCGCGAACTTCCGGCGAGCGCGAACACCCGATGTTCGCGCGAACAAGTTCGCCGGCGAACAGTTCGCGACATCTCTAGCGGCGAATTCCTGCGTTTCAGCACTGGCGAATTAATGCATCCAAAAGAACGTACGCCAGCGTCCAAATGAGACGCAGGCAGCGTTTCATGAATTTTTTGCAGTTTCGCGAATTTCACGGGAAATTCGTGAATTTTTCAGTAAAGCGAAAAAGGAAATATTCGCCCATCACTGATGGGGACATATACTAAAATGGGAATGAGTGGGGTAGTTAAATCACTAAAGGTGGGTCCTGTAGGGACATATACTAAGGGGGATTTGTACTGTAGGGAAATACACTGAGAGAAGGGACAAATACTGAGGGGGGAAATGGTTCTGTTTGGAAAAACACTGAAAGGAAATACTATAGGGACTTATACAGGGGGGTGTACTGTTGAGAAATACTGAGGGATAGGAGAAATATTGTGGGAAAATATTCTTAGGGGGGATTGGTACTATAGGGAAATGCACTGGGGGGGGGAGAAAGAATGGTTTCAATGAACTACATTGAGCGAAACAGCTGTTAATTAGTTTGATACCATGAAAAAACATCCAATTTGTGGCAAGCATTAAAAAGAAAAAGCAAACTAAAGTCAATCTATATAAATATAATCTAATCATTATATTTAAGCATTATTTTGGGGGTCCAGACTGTATCCTCTAACACGCTTGTTTGTTGTGTGTATTGGTGCGCCCTTGTTCTCAGTAAAACCTGGGACCACATCCAGGACCAGTTATACTACTGAACGATGTTGGGAAAATTCAGTTACCGGAGATCGATTGAGGTGTAAGACAACGTTGATTTAACACAAGCTCTGTGGATTCTGAACTCAGTCACTGAGTAACCCATAACAAGAAGAAAATTAGGCTTTTATAGTCGTATAAAAAGGGAGTTACTGGTGCAAGAGGACACAGATATCACTCCACAGCACAGTGAACAGCTCTTATAGACAAACAGGTGGCTCTGCCCTCAAGGCCAGGGTATTAGTGACCAAGGCTAGCTTGAGAACAGAATTCATCCAAGGCAGGGCGGCTTCCAGGTGCATTCACATTATTTTCTCTCAGTAACAACAGAGAAAAACTGCAATATAGTTTATGGGGATGAGGTGATAGGGTGAAGCACAGGGACCAAGTGAAGAAGGAAACATGGGACAGAGAGAAGATTAAAGTATTAGAAGTGTTGCATGGTACCATCGAAAAACAGCAATTGGAAGCAATTAATGGGCATCATGTTGCACCGGCAACTGCAATAATAATTATGTATTTATCTTATCGCTGCTTTCCTATTTTCTTTTTAGCATATTAGGGATTATAAAGAAATCTCAAACTCATGAAAAAAATATTCTGAAAGGTTAACTTGCAGCAAAACAGGCCATTTTCAAAGGGTCAGTAAAACGACTGCAAAACAGATGTTTTGGAAAGAAAAGGCAAAAAAGAAAAAAAACTGATATTTGTAAAATGAAACTGCAGCTGTTCACTCATCTCTAGCCTTAATCTACAAGAAGAGAAAATGCAAAAGAACCTGCTTTTTTGATTCTTAATTCTAGAGATGACATAAAACTGGGTCTAGTTTGTGCAGGGGCAGAATCAAGCAAATGCACCTTTATTTGCCCAGGACGGCTCTCATAGTCAAATGTATATGTAAATGCAATTTCATAAGGGATCCATAAAACTGAACATTAGGGGGCCCATTTACTTAGTTCGAGTGAAGGAATAGAGGAAAAATAGTTTGAATTTCGAATGGTCGAATATGGCTAATTCGACCATCGAATGGGCTACTTCGACCTTCGACTACGACCTTCGACTTCGAATCGAACGATTGAACTAAAAATCGTTCGACTATTCGACCATTCGATAGTCGAAGTACTGTCTCTTTAAAAATTTCTTCGACCCCCTAGTTCGCCACCTAAAACCTACCGAGGCCCCCATAGGCTTCCTAACAATTTCCTGATCGAAGGACTATCCTTCGATCGATGGATTAAAATCCTTCGAATCGTTCGGTTCGAAGGATTTAATCGTTCGACCGAACGATTATTCCTTCGATCATTCGATCGCAGGAATATCGCAAAATCATTCGTCTTCGATATTCGAAGTCGAAGGATTTTACTTTGACGGTCGAATATCGAGGGTTAATTAACCCTCGATATTCGACCCTAGGTAAATGTGCCTCTAGGGGATGCCTGTCTCTGTGACTCGTTGGATTCATAGCTGGGATTTCTTATGCAGAATTGGATATATAGCAGATGCTATTCCTATTATACTTTTGTGAGAATCCGCGGTTGTCCGGTGGTGCTGTGGTGGGGACGCGAAATTCAAATATTTAAAGAGCCGGCTAATACTGTATCATTGCCCAACATAGGTCTATTCAAATAGTTCCTTAGTGCGATTTCTTCTGTATTCTGATCAGTTCTTGACCCTGCCTGACCCTGACCAACCCTTGTCTGCTGCCTGTCTATTGGATCCTGTTTAAATCTATAATTTTGTGTATAGACCTAGCCTGTGACCTTGACTATGTTCTCTGCCTCTTGATTCTGTACTGCGCATCCTGAATTGGTATTGACTCGGCCTATCTTTGACCACGCTCCTATTCTCCGTTCTATTTACACGCATGGTTCCCTTGCTTGCCCAAAACTCTCTCCTTGGTCCTCTCACATTAAGACCTGGCGGCATCCGAATAGGCCCAGTAAGTGCATCCGGTGTCTGAATGCAGGACCCAAATAAATAATAAATCAAATTCTTCTACTGGCAGGTTTTGGATGACTAAACACCAATTTTGTTGATACTTCCAGGGTGGTTAACATTTATAAGCCTGCTCATTACACAGTAGCTTTGCTGCTTTTAGGAACACAAATAGTAATGATTAGTCAGATGAGTCAAAACCACTTAGCCTTTTGGGGTTGAAGTCAGGACCAAGGAGTTAACTTGACTCAAAAGACCAAAATCTGATACATATGTATCAGTAGAGTCTCTTGGTGACATAGGCAATATACTGGGTAATGGACAAGGCTATCAGTTGACAGATAGATGGTCAAAAACAGGCAGTGGGGTCAGGAACCAGGCAGAAAAAGTAGTATTTACCCAGGAATTTATCAAGAAGAAGCTCTAATTAGACATTAATCCTAGTATTCATGTATTTAAAACTGGCGGTGTTTCATGTGCAAACACATGGACATTACAACCATGGGTGCCACTATTTTGATCAGGTGTCAGATGGGATGGAACGCCAAACACTGTTCCTGACAGTGTGTAGGTGCAATGTAATAGATAAAACCTTAATATACTGTACAGTAGTTTTCTCATGCCATTTTTATATTTTATGATTTATTCCATTCTTGGGTATTTTTTTCTTGAGCGTGAAAGCTCCCGATAAAACTTCTCTTCTTTAGAATTACATTGGCTTTCATGGTAAAAGCAAATCGAGAATGCTCCACACAACTGTTTTTTCTTTTAAACAAACATTGGTGTACGTATTAGTATGAATGCATCTCAGCAGGTTTTTCTTAGTCAAAAATAGCGAATTTTGCTGAAATTGCAAATTTAATGGGTTTTTATTTTTTTTTAAAAAAACATTATTACAGCAATAGGCAGTGCAGCAAGTAGCTATAGGTCTGCATTTGTTACACCAGGCAGAAAGCTCATTTTGTAGAAATTTCAACTACTGACAATAGGAAATGATGCACTGAGATCCTTGACATTTAAAGAGTCAATCTATACAACTTGTATGCCATTGCTCTAACACAAAACACAGCTACAGGCAGACATACTGTCAATTAACAAAGTAAAACAGACTTCCCTCTTACACAGGAAACATATAAAATGTAGGTATGGGATCCATTACCCAGAATGCTTGGGGACCTGGGGTTTTCTTGAGGAATTTATGTAAAGTGTCACACTGGAACAAACTTACCACAAATAAGTAAAAGCTATTACAAGTATGGGATCTGTTATCTGGAAACCCATTATCCAGAAATCTTATAATTACAGAAAGGCTGTCTCCCATAGACTAAATTTTATCCAAATAATCCAAATTTCTAAAAAACTATTTCCTTTTTCTCTGTAATAATAAAACAGTAGCTTGTACTTGATCCCAACTAAGATATAATAAATCTTTAAATGGAAGCAAAACCAGCCTATTGGGGTTATTTAATGTCACATTAAAAGCAACCTACATTTGTTTTGTTTTTTTAAATAAAAATATCACGTAGACCAAAGAACAACATTTCAGTATAGGGTTATTATTCAGTAAATTAGCCAGAGCTCAATAATATTTAAAGAGACTATTGACAAACTCTAAAAACTTGTGCTAGTGATGCTTCATAAAGAGGGCTCTACCCTTTGAGAAAACGGGTAAAAAAAAAGAGAAATTCTAGTTAAAAACTAATTTTATTAAAAAAATCTAATAATATTTTTAGCCCAACAAATTAAGCAGGTTGCCTAATTATTGATTATGCTGGAGCTATTTAAAACAACACTTTGAAAGCCTGCCCGAGAGCATGCATCTATGACCAGTAGGACATGACCATTGTATGGATGTGTTGCTCTAGTGACTCTGGGATGTAGAACTGCTTACTAATTAGATAAGTGTTAGAGATAGTTCCACCTATGCCATAGGAACAGCTTGATAGCTTACAATGAAATTGGCCTGTGTGCCAGCTGTACCATGCTAGAGATTCCCTTCCTGAGTGCATCAACGCCACAGCACGGCCAGTCTCTGTTATGTTCTTTACAGAGCAAGCTTGGGTGACAAATACTCATCTACAATTTGAAAGCAATAACATACTACACTTGGAACTAACTACAGTCTCCAATTTAAACAAGTGAGGTATGGGTTATTGGCACTGATTGCATCCACTAAAAATGATTGCATTGCGATTAGGAAATTGGTTATTTCCTAGGAGGTCTTACTGCCATATGTAGAAAAGGAACGAAGTTGATGTCAATAACCTAAAGCAACCAATAAGATGCTTGAGGTGACTAGGTGCTGGTGCAGGTGGTAAGGATAGGCCTTGATGTGACCTTTATCTCTTGATGCTCCCTAACTTAAGTGTCTGATTCACAGCAAGTTAGGGGATGGTATAGGGTGGGATGTGGACACCATGTGCTTCCACCCCACCTGCCCCTCTTGGATAGAGAGACCTCCTGATGCTCCTTAACTTGAGTGTCTCAATGACATGCAAGTTAGTGGTGTTCATATGGTGGCATGGGGTACAGCATGCGACTCCACCCCACCTGCCCCTCTTGGATAGAGAGCTGCCTCCAAATCAAGCTACAAAGTTAAAAAATTAAGTAAAAAGAAGTTAAAAGTTAAAAAGAACAAAACACAACCATATTTTGCACTTGGCATACTGCATACAATTGTGGATAGACGTCTAGAATCCACAACACCATGCATATTAAATATTATATAACATTATTCATGTACAATAAAAGGGGTCCAGTTATACATGATTTCAAAATGTCATTTTAGAAGTCTAGTTGGAGTTGAGGATATTAGACCTCACTTCCACTAATTCCATTAGATTAGATTCTATTCCCAAAGAGCATTATGGTGTGAGGAAGATATATCTTTTGTTCAAAAGCTTTTTCCTTTGTAATACACAATAATCAGATTGACTTAAAACAGTAAAGGTTTCTGCTTATTTTACGTTTTGTACTTTGACAGAATGGTGTTAATGCATTTCTTTTATCTATTGCTCTGCACATCATTAGCAGGACAGTATGACTGGGATGTTTAAAGAGATAATCTATCTGGCAGATCATAGTATTTCCAGCAATATTGGCAAACGTTGAAAACAAAAAAGAGATAACTACATTTGAGATATAGAAATTATCATGCCAGATTGTACATATACTGTAGATACAAGGCCTTGCAAAATTATTCATGCCCGTGACTCTACGCTAACACCTTATTCTCTGCGATATTTTAATTGTAAAGTGCCTGAACTCAAATTTAGTTTATTGTTTAACATAAAAAAAGTGTTAAACAATTTTTCTAATTTTTCTTTCTGTTTCTAGAATTAGTCAAACCTCTTGCTTCAATATTTTGTAGAGCTACCTGTTGGAGCAATATATATATTGTATATGTGTGTGATGCAAAATCATTTATTTTATCAGCTATTATTTTTGCCATTTTTGTTCACAAAAAGTCAAAAAGGTCAATTTTTTTTTTCTTTGCATCAAAAACCACATTGAGGAAATAACTCAAAATATTGGACAGGAAAACTAACCAACATGCCAGCACTGGGAAATATATGTTGTGTTATTAAGCAGCAATCACGAAACGCATGACAAAAAATAGCAGAGTGGGGCAATATAATAATTATACAGCTGTCACTTAAATTTAAAGAGAAACAATAAACACTTCAGTATCTACCAGTCACACGTTAATAAAAATAAACTGATTCAGCACCGACCACTTACATTATTGAACAGGATCCCTATGGACAAAATGATGCTGATTTTCTTGTATTTTCTTATGACAACATGAATATAGCTCGTTTATCTGATTAACCTACAGGCGATGTACACACATGGTTTGCATCTTAGTGTGTCCTAACTGCACTGTGTTTGCGTATCAACAGATATAAAACACGTCCATTTGAATCATTCATAACCAAACAAATAATGGGTTTTTATGTCTAAATTTCCATCAGTGCAATAAACTGTGGCAAATCTGTCCAGTGTTGATAAATGAGCCCGTAAGTTGCTTCTGGTTTCTTTGGGATTAGTAACAAAATGAAGCCAATGTTTAGGCCATTCAGGTCATTGCATTAATTGGTGAAGTATTGTACTCTCTCCCCTCCAATCAATCAATCTCTGCCACCAGGATCCATCTGCTCTCTCCTAAAAGGGAACCTGCTCAACCCCAAATAAAATCCTTAGCGTGGCTGCCTGTTAAGCAAAGGATAGCATATAAAACCCTTCTACTAACATTCAAAGCCCCTCACTCCTCTGCTCCTCAATACATTTCTTCTCTTGTCTCACTATACGTTTCTTCTCCGCTCTTCTCAGAGTCACCTTCTCTTCACACCATCCACATCCACTGCCACCTCTCGTCTCAGACCCTTCTATCTTGCTGCTCTTGATGTCTGGAATGCCATCCCGGAATTCCTCCGTCAGGAATCCTCTCTTAATCTCTTCAAGAAAAAATTAAGAGTCTACCTTTTGGATGACTAGAACATTTGACTAGTCCTATCCCTACTGACTATGCCTTACTTTGTGCACTTTTTATCTCCAATTTGTACCTGTATGTTAGCCTCCCATCCACTTAGACTGTAAGCTCTATGGGTCAGGGAACTCCTTCTCACTATGTCTCTTACCACATAGCACTTAAGCTCTTTGTCATATGATTCTGTATATATTTATTATGTGATTTGTCTCCCCCATGTATACTTTTATATATATTGTACTTTTATGCACTGTACAGCGCTGCCGTTCCTTAACAGAGCTTTACAAATAAAGTTATACATACATACATACTATTATCTCTCCACCAGCCTTGATCAGCTCAGCAGAACATTATCAATCACAACTGGCTGAAAGATGCTAAATAGAATTGCAAACTTTGCTCTTCAGTATTCTATTCCATTTACATATTCATCATGTGCGTCATCATAGTAAAAAAAGAGTGAAGGTGGCAACCAAATACGAGAGATGACAACTAACCCCATGTCATTAAGGTGAAAACGATTCAGTCCAGGATCTTTTGAAACATCATTAAATCCTCTTTATTCTAAACAGTAATATATAAGGTCTTAAAATGCCGCAAGTGGTTAATTTTCACCCTAATGAGATTGCTGTAGGGATTATAAGGGATTCTATAGACACACTATTGGACACACTATAGTGCATTACACTACAACACAAACACAATGCCATTGATAATATATATATCTCCTGTATTTCTCTGACTAGAACTGCAATACTAAGAGCTAAGCATTGCCTGATCATTCAGTGTAATTGCTCTGCAGACAAACTGTTAAACATATTAGGATGTCTCCATGACTGATAGAGGAATAAAGTGCTCCTTTGGGGATCTGAGTGCATCTGTGTATTTGCTCTGTGCTTCCAAAGAATGTACACCCAGACCAATGACATGGGGATAGGTTGCAGATCCAAATGTCATGATGCCACTGTAGCCCTTCTGGTTATTTTATCAGTGCCGTCGTCCCTTTGATGTCCTTTCTGATGTTCAGAATAACTTGTCTTGCCAGAGTAGCCATAAATTTGCTAGGTTGTTTCTTTTTTATTTTGATTAAATATTAACACAAAACTATAACGCATGTCTGGACTGGAAGTCAAAATAGGCCCTGCCACTTCAGGTACACAGAGGCCCAATCAGCTGCCCACCAGCCTACAAAATAGTGAGTGTTTATGGCATCTTACAGCAGCCCCTCTGGCATTTGCCAGAACCCACAGATGGCCAGTTCAGGCCTGCTATAACCTTTATACATTGTAACCCTATATACACTCCTTCTGTCGGTGTTACACTCCACTTGTGGTGCTTAGCTGATGGCACGGAACAAACCTGAGCCACTCTGCAGTGGTATTGGGAGAGACTGGGTACCTGGTACTTAGCACAGCGCCTCCACCTAGTGGGATCCGGGAATGCACCTATGGGTGGTCCCACTATGAAGTAATAATGCACATGCAGACTTTTGGTAAACATACTTAAAGGAATTCTGTCATGATTTTTATGGTGTAGTTTTTATTTCACTGTTTACACTACAAATAACTCACTCTACAATATAAAATTCCATTCCTGAGCCAGCAAGTATATATATATATTTTTTTTTTATAATATTGGTGTGTAGGCAGCCATGTCAGGACATTTTGCCTGGTCATGTGTCTCAACACCATATACACAAAAGGACAGGATGCACGATTACTGCCATAGTGCAATTTTATTTTGGATTGCAATAAAATTGCACTGTGGCAGTTATCCTGCATCCTGTCCTTTTGTCCCCCTTATCTAAGTTACCTGTTGGTAAAACATCTAGTTTTAGAGACAACATGTGTTTTTAGTGGATGAATTCAGATCTGAATTGGGAGTGAAAATAAGTCTTGGCATTCCAAGTACACAAAAGACCAAATAGTCCTGTAAGGACTCACCCTGTTGGTCTAGTGGGCGGCGGGGACACCTGCTGCATGCTGCCGTGTTCCTCATTCCTGTGCCGGTTCCCCTAGAGTGCGCACGGCCGCGTGCTTCTGGGTTTATGTGCCGGCATGATGATGTCACTGCGCAATGTCGCGAAATTCAAACGGTATAAAAGGGGATTTCTGTGTTGAGCTCATTGCCTGTTGTTAGGTTCAATTTAGTTTGTTCCTGTTGATCTTCTGGTTATTGAACCTTGCCTGACTATTCTGAACTCTGTATCCTGACCCTTGTCTGGCTGTTTATTCTGAACTCTCAAATATGACCATTGCCTTTCTGTTTATTCTACGCTCTCCCATCCTATCTGACTATTCTTAACTCTGCTTGTGCTGGCCCAGCCTGTCCGTCCATGTTAAATTGTCTGGTCTGTCTTCCAAGCTGTGTTGTCTTCCTTTGAGTATCCTTGGTGAAACAATTGTGCCCCTTTGCTCATCCAGAACCTTTAGCTTTGCTCCTCTCTTAGTAAGACCTGACAGCATTCAATTAGCTGAGGGCTAAAGGTGAAAGGCGGTTGTTAAAGGCAGAAGTAAGAGCCAAGACCAGGGAGCCTAACCTTGGTTCTGGAGTTAGGGTGCCGATCATGATAAGTCCCCAACCAGCCCTGTAAATTATAACTTTCTATGGCATCTTACAGCAGCCACTCTGGCATTTGCCAGATCCCACAGATTGAGAGTCTGGGCCTTGATGGATGATGTGGCTGGATGATTCTACCCCAGGCAGACCATTTGCTACAATCACCACTGAACTGGATGAAAAGATGTCAATCGATCCATTCATTCGACCATCTCCACCTAAAGTTAATAGTAATGACAGAATAAATCGGGTAAGCACCTCCCATTGCATTAAAGTGTGTAGCTTCTATGTTTGTGTCAACTTGGCCAGTGACGTCCATGGTGTAGCACCACAGAAAATGTGCACACAGTTTGAAGTGCTGGGTGTGTGGTTATTCTTTTTCTTGATAAAACTTAATAAGGCTTAATAAAGACATGTGTCTAAAGGAAACCTGCCTAACTCTTAGCTCATCAAGAAGAAAGATGAAAAATCTAAAGTTTCTCAAACCTGCCTCAGAGGGAGAACATTTTCTTTCTGACTTAGGACAAGTCCCTATATCAGTGATCCCCAAACCCCTTGGATGTTGCTTCCAGTGACCTCAAAGCAGGTGCTTATTTTTCAATTCCAGGCTTGGAGACAAGTTTTGGTTGCATAAAAAACAGGTGTACTGCCAAACAGAGTCTTCTGTAGGCTGCCAGTCCACATAGAGGCTACCACATGACCAATCACAGCACTTATTTGGCACCCCCAGGAACTATCATGCTTGTGTTGCTCCTCAACTCTTTCAACATTTGAATGTGGCTCATGTGTATGAAAGGTTGAGGAACCCTGCCCTAGATCAACCTTCTGCTGAGAACTAATATATCTGCCAGTGCAACTTCACAGCTCTCACTGTAATAAACCCTTTTATGGTAAAATCTCTTTTCAGAAGGAGGTCTGCTGGAAGGACTTACTGGAAAGGAAAGAATTTGAGAATTTATTATACGATCACCTTATATATTTTTACACTATAAACATACCCCCATTATCTCCAGTGTAAACAATCTCAACTTGACCAACTTTCTCTCATAACCTTTACCAGTTTTGTTATCTATTTCATTGATATCCCTTTTAAGACCACAATTTGGGTGAATATTCTAGATGGGACCTTACCAGTGCTTTAAACAGAAAGAATGACCCTCTGCTCCTACAAATCAATACTACTCACATGCATTGCTTGCTACAGCTTAAAGGAACAGTTATGCCAACAAATGAAAGTGTTTTAAAGTAGTGTTTTCTGCTATTTAACCTGTGCTATTTAGCGCTATTTTAATTGCCTCCATTACACAGCAGCTTGTTTATATCAATATAGCAGTATTTTTCAACAAACAGATTAGTTTTATCAAAAGTAAATTATATGTTAAATACTTTTTTGGTGTTACTATTTTTTTAACAATCTGTCCTTCTCCATTTAGGATTTGCCTAACTTGAAGGGTATAAGTGGCTTGCTTTTGGTTACCATATCCTTCCTTATCTCCAGAAGAAACAATCCCAAGTTGACCAATAATTTCTCATAACTGAGATGTTCCAGTAACTCTTCTTCATATTTTCAATATGTCCTTAAAGGGGTGCTTCACCTTTAAGTTAACTTTTAGTATGTTATAAAGCTGCTTATTCTAAGCAACTTTTCAGTTGGTCTTCATTATTTATTTTGTATAGTTTTTCTATCTGACTCTTTCCAGGTTTCAAATGGGGATTGACTCCATCTTAAAACAAATGCTCTTTGGTCAGTGAATACATTCGTGAAAGTTATTTGTCTGACTTTAATGCGTGTCAAATGTCGCAAGCGTCTGAATTGTCGCCGGCGTCAGTTTTGAGTCCCACAAAATTTCGTGGCGAAGCAAAACGGGACAAATTTGCCCATCACTAGGATACTGTAAATGGCTTGGCTATTTCTAAATAAACAAGAGCATTACCTTACATTTATCATGATTAAATGTCATCTTGCCAGGTAGCCAGTTTTTTCAGATGAAGGAAAATATCTAGATTTTTAACTTACCTTCTATATTACACATTCCTCAAATGTCTTAGCTTCAGACTTCCACTTTTGATCCCCCATGTAATACAGTTCCATACCAGCTCTCCCCCTCTTCGTTGTTTCTAAGACTTTGAAACCTCTATACTGGCTGGTACGGTATAATTTTATTTTTAATAGAACAACATAGGCAAATAAATATCTTCACAAAAACCCTCCTAAACATCATGGGATTGAAACAAGTTATCTGGTCTGAGATTTCATTGCTAATTTGGTTTGCAATCAGTTGAGGGCTTCATCATTAGATGGGTCCATGGAGAGCTAGGAGACTAACAATGACCAGAAATACATACTATATCTAGTGCTCCGCTTATTGATGTCAAAGCTTTTCACAGGTGCAATCCTTATCCCAATCTTCGGGGCAAGGAGGTGTTTAATTCTTCCTGGCAAATATGCAAAACCCAATTTCAGAATAAAGTTTTAAAATTTAGTCCTGCAGCAATGACTATTCAGCGTAATTGATCCCAGCTGGACCATGGAAAGTTTCTGGCTAAAGAGGTGCTCCTATTTGCCAATATTCTGTCATTTTTGATAGCTCACACAACTATGAACTTGGCTGAGATTGGTCGGTCACATAGAAAAACTTAAGTGTCTGCTGAGGCCAAGAAAGCTTAACAATGTAAAAACAGTGCCAGCTGCCTAGCAAACCATTCTCTTCTCAATATTGTTTGCAAATGTCTGAGTTTATTGGAAAAATTGGGGAATAATATGTTGCTTGGTAACAAGATGTTGCACAGGTGAAGCTTAATTCGAGACAAGTGGTTTCGGATTTACAATTTATATTCACAATACTCCTCTCTAAAAATAGTTATTTGGGGTTAAAATAAAAATATGGCTGAGGATATTATAATTATGAATTTATCTCTATTGGTATTTTTTTTAAACAAGAGTGCCTTTGGGTAACTCCATGGGTCAATCTGAGGAAAGAGCTTGCAATTTAACCTTACTAGGGGTGCTACATATGCTAAATGCTTGTTTGCAGAGGTTTCAGCAACTGCTAAAAAGTGTCAAAAGACAAAATCAGAATTTCGGGTTTCATTACAACTCCTTAAGTGTTATTTATAGAGTACATACAGTATGCCTGTAAGTGATGAGTTAGGTGCTTCACAGGATAAATACAGGATAAAAAGGGAGGTAGTCAAAGGCAAAATAAATACATAAATAAATAAGTTGTTACCCTTACTAGGTTTCTATTAAGAAACAGGAGGTACCCCAGACACATGTATTAAAGCATGAAGGGGCACCCCTAAGTGCTGACTCATCCAACATTTATTCCAGGAATTTTGCCACATTTTGGATTTCATACAGGATTAAAATGATCTGCTTCCTAACCTGCACATCTAAATGAATTAAGGGGTGGGATGTGCAATGCTTACATGCAGTGTCGGACTGGGCCAGTGAGACACCAGGAAAAAAACCCGGTGGACCCTGGTTTTCATGAGGCACTGTCCCACCTGGACCCAAATCTGCTCCACTGCCTGGACTCAGGCATGCTCCACCGCCCTGACGGAGGCCCACTTCACCTCCCAGACTGAGGCCTACTCCACCACCTGTACTCAAACCTGCTCCCCTGCCTATGGGAGAAAGGTAAAATGTATGGGTGTATGGGGGAGGGGAGTAAGGCGGATGCCAGAAGGAGGGCCCTTAAAGTTCACCCCTGTGGGCTCCGGATGTCCAGTTCAACCCTGCCTACATGTCCCCCCAGGCTGCCCCTCAATTTTTAATTATATAAGTAATTAGTGGTAAATTAGTCTCCCAGTTTTATTTAGCAAGAAGTCCCCTAGTGTTATAGACGCATAACTGGGTCCTAAAATACAGCTAGGAGGAGGACCTGTTTCCTTATCCTGTTTAAAGCTAAGCCCCTTGGTGTTCTATCAGTGCCCAGTAGATGTCACTGTGCTAAAGTATAACGTCTTGGGCAGCCATGTACTCAGGGTCCATCTTGTGCAAGCTCTGGCCTGAGCGGGCAGGAAGAGCTTGAGTGGTACCTAGATAGGTCAGGTCTAGTAAGGATAGGCTACTCACCTTAAGAGGTCACTCTAGGAGTGACAGATAGTTTGGCTATTTAGCCGAGTAGCTTTAGGCTCCTCCGAGGAGTTCAGTGGGATTATGATCCCGGGTACCAATTGCCCAGAAGTAGGAACTAAGTGTACAGACCTAGGGATGCGAGTTTCCCCTCAGGTTCCACTTAGGGAAAAGGCTGAAAGCTGGGTTACATCCTTGCTGCTGTACATGTACATGTCCCTTCGGGGACTGATACTTACCAAAGGTGCTGTGAGTATATGCCTATCCACTGTTCATCATGTTTGCTCTGTATGTACACTCCATTGTGGATGCTCCTTTTCAATAAATATGTTCTCTGGTTAAGTTATAAGAACCTCTGGCACCCAATTATTGTACCCTGCACCAAGTTACAGTTGTACTACACCCTGCCTCCACACCATTTGTGAGGGCTTACCCCTGAATAATTAAGCGTGGGGGTTTTTGATTCACTGTTTGCGGGTATTTCAAATATTTAATTCATTTTTCAATAAACTTCAACTTTTAAGGCCCAACACTGCCTGGTGCTCCGTGGAAAACCACACTATTTGACACATAATTTCAGAGTGGTTTCCGGAGATGCTTCTACGTGTCAGCACAGGGAGTCCGGACGTGCTTTGGCGTGGAGTGGGTGAGTGCTCTCCTTTTTGTGCTTCCCTGAATAATTAAGGTTTCATCCCTCGGTATAGGAATGAAGCCTATGGATAGAGAATGGTGCACTCAGTTTACTATAGTGCTACAATTATGTTTAAGAATCCCAAACGCAACATAAACTCAATGAAACTGCTTTCTGGCATTTGTATAACTTCATGAATCGGTTTTTGGAAAGAACATCCAATCTGACCTCCCCCAGTCAATAAAAGGTTAATATATAAAGGAGATGGGTGGCTTGTGGCCCTCCAGATAAAACCCCAGAATATCACAGGCAGGTGAAGGAGGGTTGCTCTTTCCCTTTAATTTACAAATCTAATGACTTTAAGATATGTGGCCTACATGAGACTGGGCTTAGTCTGAAATTGTTATGTTGTGTTTTTTTTCTCTGCTGCTCAATTAGCCTTAATCAGTTTTTCAAACCTGGTGTCCGGTACCCGCAGAGACACGAAGAAGCTGCCAGACACATATTCAACTGAGTGTGAAGAGGCTTTTCATATGAAATAACAAGTTTGAATCTGCTACTTAGCAGGCTGGGGCGGCCTAAAGAGTCTCACAAGTTCAATGTGTAACAATCTCTCCTAAAAATCATATATGTATATATATATATTTAAAAAAGTGTGCTCCTCGCTCTTGGGTATTGTTTGCAGTCCAAGGCAACCACAGTCATTTAGCAGTAAAGATCTGTGTCTCCAAAGATGCCCCAGTAGCTCCCCATCTTCTTTTCTGCTGATTCACTGCACATGCTCTGTGCTGCTGTCACTTACTGAGCTTAGGGACCCACTCACAATATACAGTACACATAGAATAGAAATGTCACACTATAAGGCTGATTAGTAATTAATACAGATAATAACTACATGGCAGCACAGAAACCAGTGCAATTAGCATCAGAATGTAATAATCAGCAAACCTGTAGCATCAGTTTATATTACAGCCAGGGAAGCTCATTTTCTGCTGGATAATTAGGGACGACCCCTAAGCTTAGCTTCTCAACAGCTGCTCAGAGCCCACTGAGCATGTGAGTGTCACAGACACTTTCCAAGATGGTGACCCCCTGTGACAAGTTTGAAGTCCTGGATCATTGCTGCTAGTGACAAGCTGAAACTTTAAATTGGTGCAATAAGTTCAGTATATAAAACATGGAATTTGTAGCCATATTCATTTTAGGGTTTCGTTCCCCTTTAAAGGGATACTGTCATGGTTTGCTATTTTAAAGGAACACCAAAAAATAAAAACATTTTAAAGCAATTAAAATATAAAGCACTGTTGCCCTGCATTGGTATAAGTTATGTGTTTGCTTTAGAAACACTACTATAGTATGTAAATATGCTGCCGTGGGGCAGTTATTCAGGGCAGAGACACACGCTCAGATTTGGGGAGATTAGTCTCCTCTTCTTCGGGGCGGCTAATCTCCCTGAACTGCCTTCCGCCGTCTAGAATGCAAATCATCGTCAGGATGACAATCGGTGCTCTTCGTTTTCCAAACTCGGAAAATGAAGCTATCCGAGTGCCATCCTGCCATCGATTTAGATTCTCCCCAAATCTGAGCGTGTATCTCTGCCCTTAGGCTGAAAAAGGAGAAAAGGCACAGGTTACATAGCAGATAACAGATACACTCTGCAATAGAATACAATGGTATTCTACAAAATGTAATTATTATTTGCTGTGTAACCTGATCCTTGCCCCATTACTACACAGCGGTTTGTTTATATAAACTATAGTAGAGTTTCTAAAAGAAACACACCAGTTTTACCAGTGCAGGGAAACAGTACAATGTCGGACTGGCCCACCTGGATCAGGGCCGCCATTAGAAATCACGGGGCCCCATACAACAAAATTTTTGGGGCCCGCTGGGCCCTGCCCACACTGACGACCAAGCTCCACCCCATATCCCGCCCAAAAAAAATGTTTTAAAAAAAGATTGGTCGCAAGGGCCTATAGAATATTAAAATAATACATTGGTGGCCAGGGGATTAAAAAAAAAAAAAACCACAAACTGGTGTTCAGTAGAATTGAACTCATGGCTTCAGTACTTCAAATTCGCCTCCTTTCGTGACTTCGGGTCTTTTCACCGCTTCAGGACTTCAATTTTTGGCTGTTTTCGTGACTTCGGGTCTTTTCGGCGCTTTGTGACTTTGGGTCTTTTCGGCGCTTCGGGACTTCGGCTTTTTTCGTGACTTCGGGTCTTTTCGGTGCATCGGCTTCGGCTTTTCGGCACTTCCTCATTTGGCAACGCAGAGGCAAGACGTACGGCTCGAGCTCTAGTAAGGGGGCCCGCATCTTCAAAAAATGCAGCGCTGCTAGGCCCCCCTTCATAACCGGGCACGGTACGATTGTCCCCCCTGTCCCCCCCTGATGGCGGCCCTGACCGGGATACCAGGGCCCAGATGTCAGTGGGCCCTTATGCTGCTAAACATTTGGCCTATTTCATGGCCATTCCCTATTTCTATGAGAACAAAGTGGCTAAATAGATGGAATATTATATTATAGTATGTAAAGAAAAGAGACTAGGAGAATAGAGGTTGAGTGAGAAGAGGAAGAATAATAGTACAAAGAGTGGTCCCCTGGTCTAAGATTAATTAGTGGGCCCCTAGTCAAAGGTTTTTGGGTGGGCCCCTGGTGTCCCAGTCCTACACTGAAACAGTATATGATATTTGAATTACTTTAAAGCACTTTCATGCCCCTGTCATGTTCAACCAGTGACCTACACCAACCAATGAGCAGTTGGTTTTTACCCCTTTCCTGCAGATAAAATAGTGAAAGCAAACGTCTGACTGGTTTATATTGGTTTCCACTGCACAGTTCTCTAAATTATCTACTTATGGGGAAGTTAATCTGTAAAAAACATCTAATATTCATGTAAATATAATCAAAATATTCAAAAGAACCATATGGATTGGGAGGCTACATTGCTATTATTGCTTTAAATACATTTCTTTATTTATTTGTAGATATTTTGGGCATTTTATACCATTGTTTTTATTTATTTTTACATATTTCAGGCATTTTGTTTACCCCAAAGTCATTTTTTTTCTAGCCAGTGCCAAATCACTAGTATCCACAACAAGGGATAAGAATGAGATAGTAGCGCTACTTGTGCTGGGGGGGGGAGGGGTACAGTTTCCTTTTTGTCCTACTGTAAACCCATCTCTGTGGATCACTATTTCAGCATTATACAGAGAGGTTTGTTCTGGTCCTGGTTTTACAAATTCCATCATGGCTGCCGGAAATCACTATTTATTCTATAAAACCTCAGCAGAGGTTCTTGACGTTTCCTTCTCTTTCATTACAACTAGTTATGGGCGAAATTTCCCATTTTGCTTCTCCGAAAAAATTTGCGAATTTCCAGTGAAATTTGCAAAATGGTGAAAAATTTGCGAAACTTGAAAATTGACGCAGGTGTTAAAATCAATGGGCCTCCGAACAGTGTTAATGTGCAACGGTTTTGATTCGAGTGACTTTTCCATCGTGCGTCCCAAATTTTTGGTCGCCGGTGAATTTTCGCGGGAGTTTCCAGAATTTATTACACACGGAAATTTGCCGCAAATTACAACCTACATCTTATATGAAATAACTTTACTTCAAGTTGCCACTGATTTAAGCTGCTACTGGCACCTTTTTAAATGAAGTCATGCCCATTATGTGAGTATATTTTTGTTATAAAAATTGGCTGTATTTGTAAAAAAAAGATTTAAAAAAAAAGTTGCATTATGAAAACAAATTTTCAAAAAATGAAGAACGTACAAGATGTTGCTTTTGGCAAGCGTTCCATAACAATAACATTGTAAGGCTGGAGCAACCCCTGTGCCATAAGTCCTTGAGATTTCATTGGGCCTTTTACTTCCAGACATTGCAAATACATCAGACCAGAAATAGGAAAAAGCTGATATGTCAAACGCACACACACACATACAAAAAAAAAGTGCAAGAAAAATACATCATCTACTTAACTTAAATGAAGAAATATGAAGGACATTTGAGAATCATGGCCATTAGCTTCCATCTGGATTCTTTATTGGTAAATTGCTCAGAAATGGAAAAGCGTTTTACAGTGGATTCTAAAATTTAGACTGGAGAAATAAAATAGTCTGATTTACAAATTCAATTACAGAGGGATGGAGGCACGTGTTACATTATGAATTCAAATCTTCCCTCTGATTATTTGAGTGATAAACCCCTAGCAAACAGATACCAGTTTTAATCTTAGTAGAAAGTAAAAGGAGAGCACTCAAATTGCAGATTTAACTGCTTATGCTTATTTATTTCAGTCTGTGAGACACGACATGTTTCGGGCCCAAAAAAGCCCTTTCTCAAGTGTAACACACACAGATACACAGTGAACATTTAAACACACCCATTTTGCCAATTAAATCTCCACATCCAATCTGATATGGTATGCAAATTATCAGAAAGTTCAATGTTGTATCCACAGGTGATTCAAGTGCAATCCACAAATCTTCAGGTGATTATGTACTCTTTAAGTACGTGTCCAGTCATAAAAAATATAAAAAATACATTGTATACATTGTTCAGTGCCATAGTGTCTAGTCAAATAGAGACAATGTATAGAAACAGCCAAAATACATTCTATATATTAAATACATTGTATCAATGAGTACATTAATTTCACCAACCTGTTAAAAACAAAGTTAGATACAAAATGTCAAGGTAAAGTGATATTACCATCTAAAACTACCCTTAGAAAAAGGCTAAAATACTTGAGACTATTAAAAAACTTTAGAACAATAAAATCTTACCCTATTTTTGTTGTTATTTCAGCATTAACTTTTCTCACAACTTCAAGGTCTGTAAAGTAAAGGAGTCAAAATATTAATATTACAAATAAGGTTTCAGACTCGAAGAATCGTTGAGACCATCAGGGATAAGTGTACCTAGCTTCTTGATCCACTTGCCTTCTTTCTGTAAAAGTCTTTTCAGTCTATTGTCTCCTCTACTATCAGGGGGAGCTTCGTCTATAACGCACCAGCGCAGTTGCATAGGATTATGCTTACATTCAAAAAAGTGACTTGAAACAGACGTATCTGTCTGTGTATTAGCCTTAAAGTTCCTGATATTGCCTTTATGCTCCTGAATTCTCAGTTTAACTTCCCTGGATGTCTGACCTACGTATCCTAAGCCACATGGGCATTTAAGTAGATATACAACATGATTGGATTTACACGTAGCATATGAATTTATATTAGTTTCATAACCTTTTTTTGGGTGATTAATTTTACTGCCTTTTATTATAGCGGCACAACAATTGCACCCCAAACAAGATACCAGTTTTAAGGGGTGGTTGACCTTTAAATTATTTTTTTTAGTATGATGTAGAGAGTGATATTCTGAGACAATTTGCCATTGGTTTTCATTTTTTATTTTTGTGTTTTTTTGTCTTATTTAGCTTTTTTTTCAGCAGCTCTTCATTATGGTATTGCAACAATCTGAATGCTAGGGTCCAATTCCCCTAGCAACCATGCATTGATTTGAATAAGCAACTGAAATATGAATAGGAGAGGCCTGAGTAGAAAGATGAGTAATAAAAAGTAACAATAACAATAAGGGACAGATTTATCAAGGGTCGAATTTTGAAGTAAAAAATACTTCGAAATTCAACCATCGAATTAAAATACTTGAATTCGAATATCGAATTTGAACTATTTTCATCGAATTTGGGTATTCTGCGGTTGAAGTAAAATCGTCCAATTAAATCCTTTGATCCGAACGATTTTATCCAAAAACTTAGAATAGGTTAACATAGCACTTTGGCAGGTTTAATTTGGCGAAGTATTGAAGTCGAAGCTTTTTAAAAGAGACAGTACTTCGATTATCGAATGGTCGAATATTCAAACTATTTTTACTTCAAATCGAATTCGAATTAAATTCGAAGTCGTAGTATCCTATTCGATGGTCGAAGTATCCAAAATACTACTTCGAATTTCGATTTTTTTTTTTACTTCGAAAATTCCCTCGAATTCACTTCGACCCTTGATAAATCTGCCCATAAATGTGTAGCTTTACAGAGTGATTGTTTTTAGATGGGGTCAGTGACCCTCATTTGAAAGAGTCAGGTGAAAAAGGAACTTAATTAAAAAAACTATAGAAAATTAAACATGAAGACCAGTTAAAAAGTTGTTTAGAATTAGTCATTCTATAAAATAGTCCTACACTTAATTTTAATCTGATTCATTGAGAATTCTATTGCTTCGTTATACATTTTACACAGGGAATAAGTTTTACCCGCAACTTACTTTTAAGGTTAAAACTCCCAAACTTGGTTGCCCTTTTATTGGCCACCACTGGGATTACCTGACTATAACTGGAAAGGCTGTTTCCCATAGACTCCATTTTATCCAAATATTACCATTTTTTTCTTTAAATTATTTCCTTTTTTCTCTGTAATAATAAAACAGTAGGTTGTACTTGATCCCAA
This sequence comes from Xenopus laevis, assembly GCF_017654675.1. Lineage (NCBI taxonomy): Eukaryota > Metazoa > Chordata > Amphibia > Anura > Pipidae > Xenopus > Xenopus laevis. The sequence goes on from NC_054373.1 coordinate 16,692,542, forward strand.
CTAAAATAGAATTAATCCTTATTGGAGGCAAAACCAGCCGATTACACTAAATTCTAATCCCCAGTGAACAACTAGGCACAATGTCCGCTCTCCTCAGTTCATAATTTTGCAGTTTAATGGCGCTTTCCTATAAGAACACATGGCTATTTAATTGCGTATCTGTTGCCATGCCATGAATTTAATAGCCAAAAATAAACATGCAAAGTCCTGTATTCAAACTCTCAGCTAATACAAAGTCTTATGAAAGTCTATGTTGATGCAGGTTAAACATAGGCTCCCAGCTTCTAGTGAATTGTGTGCTGGGAGTCAAAACTTTTTATTTGTACTCCTCTCTAGGCGATCATTTGGAATAGCACACACATACACACACATATAAATGTCAACTGCTTTAATAAGGAAATTACAACTGGAATCCGTTCTTAAATATCTGTTGTAGTAAACGTGTTACAACCTGCCGGGAGTTGAACCAGGGACATGGTGTTCTTATGTTGTTTGTATTACCACTGCTCTATGTGAGCCCCGGTTCACGCCTATGGCAATGCTTTGTAACTGCAAGTAGGCGTGGCTTATCTCACCTGTTGCCAATCCAGCCACAGGTGATCTGTGTAAATCATTAGTCTGTAAATCCAGTAACCCATAAGGTTGGCTGCTGTACTGCATCATTTTCCTTTCTCTTTTAGTGATTTCTGCTGGTGACACATATACAGGTATGGGAAATTTCAGAAACCCATTATCCAGAAAGCTCTGAATTAAGGGAAGGCCATATCTCCATTTAAATAAAATAATTCACATTTTTAAAAATTTTCACTGTAAAAATAACACAATACTGTCTACTTGATCCAAACTAAGATATAATTAATCCTTATTAGAAGCAAAACCAGCCTATTGGGTTTTTTTAAAGTTGAAATGATATTTAACAGATTTGAAGGTTTGGAGATTCAAATTATGGTAAGATTCCTTATTCGGAGCACGCCAGGTCCAGAGCATTCTGGATTACAGGTCCCATACCTGTATCAGTAACAGACTTGGTACATTTTGGTTCAGCAATGTGATATATGTTTCACCCTTTGTGCCATGTACTTTTCACCTATCTGAAACAGATTGTACAGTATTGTCATGAGTCATGAGCAGTGCATCCAAGATGGCATCACCCATGGCTCTAAAGCTGCCATAGATGCAAAGATCCGATCATACAAATCATCGTATGATCTGACTTTCCCATCTCCCGACCTGCCACTAACCATTCCGATCAAATAAAGTAGTAAAAGAACAGATCAGCCGATGTTCTGCCCCTGACAGCAATCGTACGAAAGTTATGTCCGACAAAAGCTGGTGACAGTCTCCCCCTGAAAATCGTACGATCGGCAATACACGCAGAGATATTATCGGCAGCCGACAGAAATCTTTTAACCTGTCCGATCGACAACGACCGATCTCCGGCAGACGAAAAACCGCACACGGTCCGAAAATAATACGAATCCTTGATTTGTACAATCAGATCGTTGCGTCTATGGCCAGTTTAATGTGGGTCTAATTATAGAAGTTATTTTGTGAGTTCCTGTTCGATCTCTAAATTGATATTATTGGCTCATCTTCTGGTTCTGACTCTCCTCACCCTGACCTGTGCCTGAATTTCAACTAGAAACTCTTTAGTGCCTTGGATACTGCATGACTAGGAGAGGTTGCAAAAACGATCCCACTTAAGATCGACCTTCCCCAATTACATCAATAACCAGACTCCAGTCTGAATTCATGGCCGCAGCTCAATTCAATAACAACACATAAACATGTAAGCAACTTTGATATGACTTTCCATAAACAAGTACTTCAACATTTATCCGATGTAGGCTGCTTTGCAGTTATTAAACTTAATTACAGTTAACAATTATGTATCTTTAATTAACATAAACTATTTAAACAAACCCTCACCAAGCCTGTGACTAAGCACCGGCCTCCAAACTTCCCACTTCCTGTGCCAAATCCTAGCCCCAGGCCTGCCCCTCCATAACATGCACGCATCTCAATCCATTGGCCCCCTTTTGGCTCGTCACAAGGGGAGCTCTACGAGGCAACCAGCACTGCAAGTCTGAGACAATTTTTTTACCTTACCCTTCATCCAAAACCCAATTTCTGTACTTCAAATGCGGGAGGTAAGGAACGTTGTCCTCTCCTTTCAGACATCCATGCGTTAATGGCTATCCCTTTCCTTCTCGTCTATTTAAGCCTCCTCCCTCTTCACTGCTGTTTCCTAAACTACAAATCCCATCAACCCTGGGTCCCTATTCACCCCCCCTGTCATGGCTCTTGCCGCTCCACCTGTGCCAGGCTCGCTTTTCTGGGCTACTTACTGGACTATATGACTATATGACTCCCTGAACTCTGCTTCCTCAGTGGTCTTCAATCCCATTAATATAGACATAACAATTATTCTATTTATTGCCTTGGACATAGTGTTATATTAATGTTTTATCCCTTAAACCACACATTGATAATAAAGTTGTAAACAGGATGGCAACAATTAAAACATTTATATATTTTGCACATAGGGCCGGCATTACACATAGGGGCCCATTTACTTAGTAAAAAAAAACGTTGAATTTCGATTTTTTTTTTGGCTACTACGACCATCAAATTGGCTACTTAGACTTCGAATCGAACGATTCAAACTAAAAATCGTTCGACCATTCGATAATCGAAGTACTGTCTCTTTAAAAAAAACTTCGACCCCCTACTTCGCCACCTAAAACCTACTGAGGTGCCATATTAGCCTATGGGGAAGGTCCCCATAGGCTTTCTATCAATTTTTAGGTGGAAGAAAAATCGTTCGATCGATGGATTAAAAAAAAATTGGATCAAACTATTTGCGGTAAATCCTTCGACTTCGATATTCGAAGTCGAAGGATTTACATTTGGCAGTTGAATATTGAGGGTTAATTAACCCTCGATATTCGACCATAAGTAAAGTTGCCCCATAGTGTGGTGTTTATACAAATGGCCTATAGATGTCACTGTGCTCAGACTTATACTGTGCATACTTCCTGGTAGCTTAAAAGTGAAAGCTTACTGTTGTGTAATGGCTGTATGACTCTGCTAATAAAGCACTGTTATACTCTCCTCATCCTCAGCTACCCAAAACATAACACATAGGAGAATCACATTTATGACATAAGCAGGTGCCTCTTAAACAGCATACTGTATATTTTTATGACAAGGCTGTAAATTCCTGAGGGTTACATTATTCTGTGCACAAAAACGCTTTCACATTTAAAGTATGATACAAAAGTTTACCTTGGCAGAGGACAGCTTAAATAAAACCATACACAACAATGACGGCAGAAGCCCAGATTTATGATCCCAAGTGCTGCTGATTTAGTTCTATGAAGAAGGGGTCGGCAGGGGCAAGCAATTAGACAGATTACAGCCCTTTGTATAAAAGCTTTCAAACATCAAAGGATGGATTTGTGCTCACTGTAAGCCAAGTCATACTTGACTGTCTAAGTCGAAATTAATAGAAGATAAAATAGGGTTAATGCTGTACAGGAATGAGATCCATTATCCGCAAACCCGTTATCCAGAAAGAATTGTGTGAAGGCTGGCTGCTATAGACACCATATTAATCAAATAATTCTATTTTTTATAAATAATTTCCTTTTTCTCTGAAATAACAAAACAGTACCTTGTACTCGCATCTAAGGCCTTATTAATCCTTATAGGAGGCAATACATTCCTATTGGGTTTAATTAATGCTGAATTTATTGTATTTAAGTCCATGTACACCTTTAGTAACCTACGTAGAGCTCTGCTTTGTTGAAATGGCACAAATTTCTTTTTATATTGGGGAATAAATGTAAAACTGTACAAAGCAGTTGTAGGTACTCAGAGTCTATAAAACTGTGGGGGATAGACAGGGTCAGACTGGGGGGCCCGGGGCCCACCATGGCTGCAGTTTCAGAGCCCCCCTCTGGACTGGACTTAATTATGCATTTTGTCATATGCTGAGAACTAAACCCTAAAAATTAATATGGCTCAACTGAATACTGAACTTATCGCACCAGCCTAAAGTTTCAGCTTGTCAATAGCAGCAATGATCCAGGACTTCAAACTTGTCACAGGGGGTCACCATCTTGGAAAGTGTCTGTGACACTCACATGCTCAGTGGGCTCTGGGCAGCTGTTGAGAAGCTAAGCTTAGGGCTCGTCACTAATTATCCAGCAGAAAATTAGGTTGGCCTGTAATATAAGCTGATGCTACAAAGCTAAATATTATATTTTGATGCTAATTGTACTGGTTTCTGAGCTGACATGTAGTAATTATCTGTATTAATTACTAATCAGCCTTATATTGTGACATTTCTATTCTATGTGTACTGTATATTGTGAGTGGGTCCCTAAGCTCAGTAAGTGACAGCAGCACAGAGCATGTGCAGTGAATCAGCAGAAAAGAAGATGGGGAGCTACTGGGGCATCTTTGGAGACACAGATCTTTACTGCTAAAGGACTGAGGTTGCCTTGGGCTGGTACAGAAGCACAAAACATAATGTACAAAATTTCTAGCTACTTCATTAGTTAGACTTTACTTCTCCTTTAAGTATGCTCCATTTGTGTTTTTCTAAAGTAATGGGAATCATGTCAGTGGAATATACAGAACAGAACACAGATTATCTTCACCCTGAGAGCTCCTTGACATAGAGATTATAAAGACTAAATATGAACACAGACATAGATGTGAGTGTAACAACCCAGCTTTTATCTTTTTATCCCCTTTCCATTTTAATATTTATATTTCTTTATAATGTATTCCTGGCATTTCTGTTGCTGTATTTTATTTTATTTTCACATTCTAATTTTCAATTTCTCACTGACCCTTAATAAACAGGAGCTCTTCCCCTTTTTTCAAAGCGCCATTATGAACATTTCTTTCATGAAGCATCCATCTCCTCCTTTTAGATTGATTAAAATCATTTTCATGCAGTGCCAACTAGAGGGGATTATTCCTCTGCTTGAAAGACATATCGTAAACACTTAATCTCTTTTGTTTATATCATTCCCACAGCATAAGGCCTCTTTTATAATATCTCTGTCGACTCCGCTGTGTTCCAAAAAACCTTTTGCAGATACTTAAGCTCTTTCATCTTCTTCCAAGGTCTGATTTAGAGAAGAATCAGAACTGATGTTGCCTAAGGTGCTTTTAACTCCCAACAAGTGAGAAGGTTATCAAAAATGATTCTCCCACACTGGCTCTCATGTCAACCTGTTGGCTTCATTAGATAAAGATAAAAAAAACTTCCTATTTTGGAAGAATTCTAAGCGCCTTATAACAGTATTTATGTATTGGAAGTACACGCATTACAGAGAGAAAATAAAGTTTGATTATAGGGATCATAGTCTCTTATTTTCTCTCTTCCAACTAATTCCAACCTAAATTCACACTAATCTGTTTAAGCTCTTAGATCATAAAAACTGTGAAAGCCCCCTTGGTGGTTGGGTAAATAAACTCAAATTCCTGGGGCAGACATGATGGTTTCCTGAGGAAGCAATAAATGTCCGATATTTAGGTAAAGAGGCAGTTAGTTGTTTTCAACTAGACGAATACATGATTCTGTCGCATTCACCCTATTCAGTGTTTTGCTTTAATTAAAGCCTATTGTAACAGATTTAGGTCAGATCCAGATATTTGTGGTTTTGTTATATGTTTTATTGTTTATGATTAGCAGAAATATTACATACACAGTAACATTTATCAACTCTGTTATCAGATAAAGCAGTCCTAAACCTTTGGCCAAATATATTCCAAATATAATAAATCTATTTCGCAGGTATTCATTTAAACATCACCAAATCCACATTCAGGAATCAGCCACACCCCAACACTTTGTGTGGGATTTGGATTCAGTCCTAAATGTTGAGCCAATGTGACTTTAAAGGTGCCATGTGCCCCTTTGCTCAACAAGAGTTCAATAAATAGGCCTTTTGCTCATCCATTTTGTCTATTGCATTATTCAAAAAGAAAAATCTTTGTTTTCTGTTATTTCTTGAGCTAAATATGACAAACAGGGACATGTTTGATCTTCCATGTTTGTGGTAGAAAATGATATTACCAGTATAAAGACCCTTACCCTTTGTTGTGACTGTTTTGTTATCAGGAGTCTAGTATGGGAGGAGTATCTTTGCTATGGTAATCTAATTATCTACATCAGCCTTGCAAGGAACAATCATGGAGTCACTGCAGGCTCCCTAGTTGCAAGAAATACCAGAAACCTTTTTTTCTTGATTTAAACAAAAGGCAAAACACATTTCAACACAAGCACTATTTATTGCACTTTGGACAAAGGGATATACTGTCCCTTTAATGTTCTGGACAGCTAAATTGTACAGATGTTTGTCCACTGATCCAAATATGCACGTTAGGTGTCAGACTCTGCTGGGATTCAAACCAGGGACCTTTAGGTTTCTGGTTTAACATCTTAACCACCGGGCCAGGTGAGCAGCCTGCAGGGTTTCTCACTATATATTACCTGGCCTTTGCAGCAACAGCCTGATTGGTTTGCAGTCAGTCAATCAGGGCTGACTCTGCCATATTTAAGGCCAGCCCTCTGAACACTCCCTGTCTGAGCATTGGTTCCCATCCTAGCAGTGTGGCTTTGTTCCTAGATATGGGTTCCTGTTCTAGCCTCCTATCTATTGTGCCTTGCCTTGCCATATCTTGTCTGAACCCTTCCCTGTCTTGTCCTGACTGGCTCTGAACCTTGTCCTGTCTTGATCTGCCTTTCCTTCCCCTTCCAGTTCTGCTCTAGTCTGGCTTTCAACATTGATCTTTCCTTACTTAACCTAGCCTTGACCTTGCCATGCTCAGCTTTCCTTGCTATTCTGAATCTTGCTCTGCTCCTCACTCCAAACCTGATCTTTCCTTAACCTTATTTTGCCTTGACCTTGCCTTTCTGGTTTCTATTCTGTTCTGACCTGTACCCTGTCTATATCTTCCCTCGTCTTGCTCTGCCTTTTCCAGTCCTCTCCTGCTATCCGCTCCAGTTCTCTCCTGCTTTCCTATCCAGTCCTCTCGCTATTCTGCTCTAGACTCCTTCTGCTCTAGTCTCCTTCTGCTTCAGTCCACCTGTTCCCGATCTCTAGTCTGCTCCTGTCTCCTGATCTACACCCGCACCATCCTGTCCTATACTTCTAGTCTGCTCCTGCCTCCTGATCTGATCTATGCCCGCACCGTCCTGTCCTAATCCAGTCTGTTTCTGTCCTGATCTTCATCCTCTTCTTCCTGTCTAGTCCAATCCTGATCATTCACCGTCTCCATCCTGTTCCATTCTGAACCTGTTCCAGTCTGATTCATCGCCCTTGTCACCCTGTTCCTGCCCTTTTCTTTACTATGGGTTCAGCCAGCTCTTGCCTGAAAGACTTGCTTTCCTCCTGCTGCCTCCAGAGCGCCCCCTACGTTATCCCTACATTAGGGTTTTAGTTTTCTGTTCTGGAGAATGTGGTGTTTAGTCAAATCCAAACATTATGAATTTGGTTCATCCCTACATTTTAATTTAGAAATGAAAGGGGATTAAAGATTGGACTATAAATAGGAGAGGCCTGAATAGAAACATGAGTATTAAAAAGTAGCAATAACAATATATTTGTAGCTTTACAGAGCATTTGTTTTTTTAGATTTGGTCAGTGACCCCCATTTGAAAGCTGGAAAGAGTCAGAAGAAGAAGAAAATCATTCAAAAACTATGCCAGTTGCAGAAAGAACATGAAGGAGGTTATTTATTAAAGTCAGAATGCTAAAAACGTGAAAAATTTTATTTATTTTTTTTACTATAAAATCCGATTTTTTTTGTACCCCGGGGATGCAAAAAGTCAGGATCCGAAAATCCGCCATCTCAGACCTGCCCGTGGTTGTATTAAATCGAGCTTTTTAAACAATTAGGTCAAATCGTGGATTCTAGTTTGGTCGGACTTTTTTTAAAATAATATATCAGAAAAATTCAGATTTTGATAAATAACCCGCGAAAAGTAAATATTTGCTTAGTTGCCATGGGTTCTGACTCAGTTGTGAATTTGCCCAGTGTTTATAAATGTGCCCCATACAGTGTGGTTTATTCAAAGTGCTGTGTTTAAATGAAACTCAGAACCAGAACTGTATACCTCGAATCTGAGAAGCAGTGAAACTTCTGGCAAAGCATAGTTACAGATGGAGAGAATCAGCATTTTTGTTACAAAGTTCTTATACAGTATTTTATTACTTTTTTTTTTTTTTTGCAAAGCTAATTGCTTGGCTTTGTACCCTTCAGAAGTAAGTTAGGCTATAATATAGCAGCTTACAACTGCACAAAGGGGGCACAATCATTTGTAACATTTTTCATATACATGGGCAGCTGTTCATAGCAATGTGGTGACAATACATAACAATTCAAATAGTGAAATAAAAGTATTGGTTGGGGCTCATGTCAGTTCCATATTATGTATCTTCTTAATCTGGGGCACTGTAAGCAATAATGATCCTTGATTTATACCGAGTTCTTTTTGATGTTCCTGCTACAATAGTGATGAGCGATAGGTCTAGATTAAATACTAGGTCTTTGGGAACGGCTGAAAGTCCGTGTGACAGGTAATACCAAAGTACTTTGCAGACACAAAACATCATGAAGATGAGGAGAGTGGTAGCAAGACATTGCCCTCAAAGATAATCATGTATTGTTGGCAGCTCTAGCATGCCTTGGCCATAATCCTTGCTTTGACTCCACCATGGGTATAAATACAGGTGACAGATGTTCCTCTACCTTGATGAGAATACATTGTTGTTGAGTTGGTCTTTGCTCCTGGTTTCTTCTAATCTTTACTCTGAGTTCTTGAGAGCTGATGCTTGCCTGTTCATCAATGGACCCTCACAATTCAGCATGCCCCTGCTAGCCTACCCCAGCCATACTCTTTGATTTGAATAAATACATGTGACTCCTGAAACATCGGAGGTAGTTGACAGATGTGCTCTTACTTGATGAGAACATATTACTCCTGAGTTGGTCTTTGCTCCTGGGTTCTGCTATTCCTCACTCTGGTCCTTCAGAGTTGTTCCATTAATATGTTCAGCTCCAGTACATCTAACAGAATGAACTGAGTATTTATTATTATTTCTTTGCAGTTCTAATAATTGAGTCAATCTGCTATATATATCAGCCTGGCACAGGAACCTTCCAAAATGAGTATCTTTTTCTAAGATGCCAGTTTCTTTATCCTTGTATGAACTCCCAAATACCGAAAAAAACAACTATGCTTGTGTTTATCCTGGCACATTTGTAAGCTACATTAAATTGATGTTGCAACATGGTGTGACCCTGCCTGATTGGATGACTCCATTTAACCCTTTCACTGGTTCTTTTATTTGGAGTGTCCTTAGAGGGGAGTACTATCAATGAGAAGGACACCTTCAGCTTAAACATTAGTATCTAGTAGTTCTAAAATAAAGGGATCTAAGCAGCTGTGCAAATAGACTTTATACTGTACTGTACATGTTTATACTGTATATGAATACCCACAACAGGTTTAATTTATACATAGCCAGCTGCACTCTTGATGACAATTGCTACGCTAAGGTCTGCTCCATCTCCATGTTTTGACTCTTATAGAGTATAAATATTTTAAAGTATTTCTAGTATAGTAAACATACTAAAATTAGAATAACATAAAAAGATCAGTTTTGCCAAAATAAAGTTTTTTTTAAATCAGCTAAAGTACCAACAGGTTTTTTTCCGGTTCTAGTAAGCCATGGCAACCAACCATCTGCTAGCATTTACTGGTTTACATGATAGGTTGCTATGGAGATACTCTATGGGCTGAACTCCATGAGTGCTTTTATCTGATCTGACTTAGGGTAGGACTACATGGGTCATTAAGGTCCAATCCTACGCCACGCAATGAAACGCTGGCATCAAATCGGATGCACCGGAAATAAGGTAAGAAATAGAAATGTCAGATGAAGTCGCAGCATGCATCTGACACGACTGTCGGATGCAGACGACGCATACATCGTTTGCGTCCGATAGTCATGCCGTGTCGGATGCATGCTGTGTCTACATCCAACATTACTACAACTTACCTTATCTTTGTCGCATCCGACTTCACGCCAACGTTTCGTTGCGTTGCATCGGATCGGACCTAAATCGCCCATGTAGTTCTACACTTATGCATCAGATTTTGTAGCATCCTACAAAAGCTTGTGCTGTTGCTTGGTGTTGCACTGTGTTGAGCGATGTTGCACGGCATTATCAGATTAAATCTGACCCACAAAATCTCCCATGTATTTCTACCCTATCCCATGAATTATCCATTATTGTGTTTGTACCTTGGATTTTCTCTAATGTGTTTACTCTTCCATAGTTTAAATCTCTCTCTTTAAAAACCTGTCAAAAAGATTTTCATTGCTCAATATCCCCATCTGGTGTTAAAGCTGCAATTCGTAAACCAAATGCAACACACGATTAAACTGTATTAAACAAAACAAATGTTTAAAAAAGAATTAACGACTCGTAATGCAAAGAATCAGATATCATCAGAGAATAGGTTAAAACTCCTTGACTTTAAAGTGCTGAACTCAACCTTAATTTAAAAGAAGCAACTACAGAATTTCATTTTTCAAAATAAATTTTTCTGCACAACAGGAGAAAAATTTTTTTTTTTTGGCCGCTAGATGTCAGTAAGAGCTCATGTTTCCACTTTCGCAATGTGGACGATCTCCTTAAGGTCGTCTGGAAGAGTTTAAAGAAAGTAACCCATTCATTGTAGACGACTGATTAATACTATAAATATTATGAGTAAAACGCCTAATGTGCCGTTGCTTCAAAAATATTTTGGTAACGTTTGTACGGTCGGCTGTCTTAAACTAACAAGAAATTTGGAAATACCCATTTTTTTGCCCTGTTTTAGTAGTTTCAGGAATGAGAAGTTAGTGAATCACATATCATATTCAGCATAGTCATTATAGAAATTCAATTTCCCTGTGAATTTATTCTGAAATGTGAAATACTGTATGAGATAATAAATAATTAGATATAATAATTTTTCACTGATGCCAATGAAGGGGTACTGGTACAATAAAATGGATGGAAGAGGAATTCTTCTTTTGGACATGGTGTATGTTTTATGGGGTATTTATTGGGGGCATCACCTGGAACGTTCCTGGACATTATTGAGAAACTGTTGAGGGCAAGGGGGCTGCTATGGCACTGGGAAGTCCTGCATTTACCACTGGACTTTTAAAAGACTTTTAAATGAAATCCCAGTTTGCACCACCAATCCCACAGCCGTCTGCAGAATTAATAGATGATGTTTTAAGAGTAACAACTAAGGAGTGTCCCTGGGAATTAGGGATACAAGGATCCTACTCACACTGTTACCTGGTAACTATGTTTTATCAAAGCAAACTGTAAGGGGCGGCTTTTCTAAATATTAATTTTGAGATGTATCAAAAGCAAATATTTACTTTTTATCAAAAGCTGATTTGGGGCTGAAAAATGTTGTTGCAGTCTTAGGGGCACATTTACTATGGGTCGAATATCGAGGGTTAATTAACCCTCGATATTCGACCATCAAAGTTAAATCCTTCGACTTCGAATATCGAAGTCGAATGATTAAACGCAATTCGTTCGATCGAAGGAAAAATCGTTCGATTAATCCATCAATCGAACGATTTTCCTTCGATCAGAAATTGCTAGGAAAGCCTATGGGGACCTTCCCCATACTGTAGGATAACATTGATGCTCAGTAGGTTTTAGGTGGCGAAGTAGGTGGTCGAAGTTTTTTAGTTTGAATTGTTCGATTCGAAGTCGAGTTGTAGTCGGAGGTCAAAGTAGCCAATTCGATGGTCGAAGTTGCCAAAAAAATACTTCGAAATTCGAAGTATTTTTTATCCTAATCCTTCACTCAAGATAAGTAAATGTGCCCCTTAATCTTAAAACAAACGGTAAGTATGATTTTCTAAAATTGATTTGCAAACAAATTGCAGTTTTTCTTAAGCGTGTATATATTTATTGTTATTTAGTATGTGATTTTGGGGTGAACGTTTTTATTGTATTTTTTTTCTTTCTTTTTTTTTTGGCCAGTGCTTGGTACAGATTGCATTTTCACACCATGTTCATACAAATATGTTGCTATTTTTTTTAAATTAATATCCATAGTCAGAACAGCCAAAAAGGATCAAAACTTTGAAAAAACATTTTTTTAGTAAATTTTAATTAGTGATGGGCGAATTTGCCAGAAAATTTGTCAATTTCCCGCAAAATTTGCGAAATGGCAAAAAAATTTCGAAACAACACCAGCATCTCGTTTTCGAAAATGCGCCGGCATCCAAACAGAACGGAGGCCAGCGTCCATTTTTTTTGACACCGGCGACGTTTTGCAGAGGTTTCGCTAATTTATTCGCCAGCGGCGAATTGCGAATTTGCATTGGCGAATAAATTCGCCCATCACTAATTTTAATAAATCAGCCTCTATGGATGCTGAGTATGTCAGTATGCCAAGACAAATTAATACTTTCTGGGCCTTAAGCTGACTTTGTGATTTTTATTTCACACTTTCCTACATAATAGCATTTAATAATATAGGTATGGGACCTGTTATCCAGAATCGTCCGTTTCGAACGATTTTATCATACAATCGTACGATTTTCCTTTGAGTATAAAAAACTTAGAAAATTGCTCTGGAAAGTCCCCATTGGCTAACATAGCACTTCGGCAGGTTTAAGTTGGCGAAGTATTGAAGTCGAAGTTTTTTTAAACAGACCGCACGTCGATTATCGAATGGTCGAATAGTCTAATGATTTTTACTTCGAATCTAAGTCGATGTAAATTTGAAGTTGTAGTATCGTATTCGATGGTCAAAGTATTCCAAAAATTACTTTGAATTTAGAATTTTTTAACTTTGAAAATTCCCTCTAATTCACTTTGACCCGTGATAAATCTGCCCCTAAGTCTACTAGAAAATCATGTAAGCATTAATTAAACCCAATAGGCTGGTTTTGCCTCCTATAAGGATTAATTATCCTTAATAAAGTTGGGATGAAGTACAAGCTACTGTTTTATTATTTAAAAAGGAAATCATTTTTAAAAAATGTTATTATTTGAATACAATGGAGTCTATGGGAGAGAGAATTGCTGTAATTCAGAGCTTTCTGGATAATGAGTTTCTGGGTAAGGGATCCTACACCTGTATCTACAACAGTGAGGAGAGTGTTTAGAGGGCACAGAAAATATTTGGCAACCCAGATGAATAGAACTTGGAGGCATAGAATTGGTTTAGGGTTGGGATATATGGGTATCTTCCTTGAGTTTCTATCACAAACAAAGACCCTTGGTTGAAAAAAGTAGATTAAATTGTGTAAAAAAAAAATGCCAAATTAGTGCTCAGCTTGTATTTAAATATGAATTAGCAGAAGTTTCTCCAGCAATGCATGGAAAGAATCATGGTCTTTAAAATGATTGCTCTTCTCCGAGTTGTTCCCATAAAGAACCTAAAGAGGTCTCCACTGCTTTCACTGACAGAGGCTGAAGTGCTTACACAGTGGATTAGCCAGGCTTTCAATAACTTTGAATTATTAAAGAATAACAGAGCTCTGCTGAACTTAGTCTGTTAAACCGATGAACCCATGCCAGCTCACAATATACCATTCAATCCTATAATGATGGATCTATCTTAAACAACAACATCAAGGCCTGCTTCGTGTATATTTTCACACAAAACAAATATTCTCATATTCTCATAATATATTACAGTTTAAGGGTGCTGTAACTTTAGGAGAGGTTTGAAAAACTCAAAAGTACTTGGCACAAAGAAAAAAACTGGCTTAAAGCAGTTTAAAACAAATAGCAAACCACATGTAAAAAGAATGAACTTTTATGAGGCCCCCTCAGTTTTTCACTGTTTATTACACTTTATTACATATTGTCAGAGTTACTTTTTTTGAAGTGTGTATGTCACGTACGGCTCCCTAAATTCAGAACAAGTGCTAAGCTCCTGGTCACGGCTCAATCATCCGCCTGTAGCAGCCGCCTTTGGCCTCGGGAGGAGACCTCAGCTACTCAGATGCCGCCAGGTTTTGACTTGAGAGGAGCAAAGCAAGCGTTCTGACAAGCAAAGGGACACGTTTGTTGCTAAGGTTTAGGACGGAAGGCAACAACAGTTTAAGGAGTAGATGATAAGGAATAGTCAGGCAGGCCGGGGTCGGTACAGACAGAGTTCATGAATAGTCAGGCAGGCCGGGGTCGGGATAGGCACAGTTAAGAATGTTCAGGCAGGCAAAAAGTCGGGATTTGGTATAGCAGAGTCAGACAGGCAGGGATCAAAACCAGAGAATTCACAGACAAAAACAAAATTTGAAGCTACTGTGAAAAATGCATATGCTTAGGGAATCTTCCTACACCTCTTAAGGCAGTGATCCCCAACCAGTGGCTCATGAACAACGTGCTGCTCAACAACCAATCTGATGTTGGTCCCAGGGGTAGTTTTTATGGCACAAAACCTTGTGTACTGACAAACTAAGCCTTCTGCTGGCTGCCAGCCCGTGTTGTGCTACCAAAAGATCAATCAATTGCTCCTCTACGAGAACTGGACGCAATTGTGGCATTTTGACATCACCAAGTCCTTTTGACATCATTTCCGGCATTTGCTATGTGAGTGACTTATGTGCCTTAGTCTAATGGCAGTTGTGCTTCAGAAAGTGACACAAGATGATGTGGAGAGCCTGGAGCTACTTGTCAGGTTCAGAGGTGGAAGTAGCTCCAGGGTTCCCCTGTATCAATAGGAGCAACTGCGCTTAATTCAGAACAGGAGGGAGAATGGACTTAGAGGCACCAAGTGAAAATATACAGAAGTGCAAAGAGCACCCTTTCATGAAAGAAAGATAGATAGATAGATAGATAGATAGATAGATAGATAGATAGATGATAGATAGGAGATAGATAGATAGATAGATAGATAGATAGATAGATAGATGATAGATAGATAGATAGATAGATAGATAGATAGATAGATAATAGATAGATAGATACTGTAGATAGATAGATAAATGGATAGATGGATAGATAGATGATAAATAGACGGATGGATGGATGGATGGATGGATAGACAGAGAAACAGACAGATAGATAGATGACTAAATAGATGAAAGATATATAAATTAGTTGGATGGGTATATACAGTAGTTTAAAGCAAGTTTAAAGCAAACCTATATAGATAGATTATATATTAATGTTTCAGTGTGTTGTGCTGAGTTCACAATTTATCTACCATTCAAGCTTCAATCCCTTAGAAAGAAATAGGAGATCCTCGCTAGAGGTCTTGCACTCAGGTTAATTTGCATACGGCAGGAAATTCTCCCGAAAAAATTCGCCGGCGTAAATTCGCAGGCCGCAAAAACGTCAGGAAAGTCGCGGGCGTCAAAACGGTTGTGTGTCAATAGTATTCAGATGCCCATTGACTGGCGTGAAAATTGCAGAAAAATTGACGCGGGCATCAAAATTGACACATTCGTCATAATTTGAGTTTTGTGAATTTTCCGACATTTCGGGAAATTCACCAATTTTTCCGTAAAGCTAAATGGGAGAAATTACCCCATCACTAGCAAAGACAAGTCTGGCGAAAGAGGTAACGTTCACTAAAATCCACATTTTTGTGGCTTTGCGGAGTAACGTCCATTCGCCAGAGCAAATTGTCGCCTGGTGATAGAGTACGAATGAGCGCGAGCGCCTATCTCTTTCGCTAGCAAATGGGTGCCTGCGTCCATTAGTAAATCGCTGATGTCCCTGTGGGCGGTAACGCTGGAGAATTGTCGCCAGTGTCTGCCACTTCACCCTTTAGTAAATCTGCCTCATAGTATCCTGAGTACAAGAGAACCCTTTACTTTGCATCTACCGATCTACCAGGTGTAAGTATAACGCTTTCTTAGTAGCTTGTGCCCATATACACTCAATATTTGCCTAGCGAATATCATAAGGGGATGCACATGGACACCCAATGCCTGACCACTCTCCCACCCAATACATTTGAAGCACAACTCATACCAACGTGCACAATTCATTACAAGGCATTCCTCTGAAACTGGATAAGGATTTGCACTTGTTGGATCAATAACACTGGAATGCTGGGGGGGGTGCATTGCCTCTAAAAACTCTGTGGTGATATATTTACCAGTTTTGCATTTTATAAATGAACCCGAAGGTTCCTGTACACAAACAACATTAATGGAACAGTGTAGGACTATATGGCCAATGAATACTGGACTGAAGATCGTATTCTGCAAAGGAGAAATCAAACCACAGAGAGACAAGAACAGATGGAAATCTTTATTATTAATCAATGTACAGGGTGTGATGCGGGATGTTACTCATCAGCACCTTCAATTACCCCTTTTAACAGTTCATACAGAGAAAGCAGATGCTGAAACAATTACAAGGATTGTTAAATAATGAAAATGACACCTGTTCACTAAGTGCTCGTTGACTAATTTGCCTGCTATATCTTTATATACACGTATAGGATTCATTATCCAGAAAGCTTCAAATTATGGGAAGGTTCTCTCCCATAGACTCCATTATAAACAAATAATCCAATTTTTTTTTTTAATGATTTCCTTTTTCTCTGTAATAATAAAACAGTAGCTTGTACTTGATCCCAACTAAGAGATAATTAATCCTTATTGGAAGCAGAACCAGCCCATTTGGGTTTATTTCATGTTTACATGATGTTTAGCAGAAAAGATATGAAGTTCCAAATTACAGAAACATCCTTTATCCAGAAAACCCCAAGTCTTGAGCATTGTGGATAACATGTCCCATACCTGTATCACAGTTTTATTCATGATTGTGTGCTGCCCCAGTAGTTAATTGTTTCATCATGTTTAATATGTATGTAAGGCTAATTTGGGCTATATTAGGCCAAAAGAGTTAGGGGCATATTTATCAAGGGTCGAATTTCGAATTGAAAAAGCTTTGAAATTCAAATTCAAAAAGACCAACCGAAATAAAGTTTAAGTTCTTTTGGGTCGAATAGGTCTGTTTCCGTTCGAATGGGTCGGTATTCGCCCGAATTCGAATCGTTCCAATCGAAGGAATAGCGCATTCTATCAAATTAGATTCAAAGGTTTTCCAAAAAAAACTTTGATTTTTCAAAGTCCACCAATTAACTCCAAATAGGTTCTAGGAGGTCCCCCATAGGCTAAAACAGCAATTCGGCAGGTTTTAGATGACGAATGGTCGAAGTCGAATTTTTAAAGAGACAGTACATGATAAATTTCGTTATTAGAATTTTTTAATTTTTTTCAAATTCGAATCGAAATTCGAATTTTTTTCATTTGAAAATTCACCTCGACCTTTGATAAATCTGCCCCTTAATGTCAAGCTAAAGCTATAGAGCATGGTTACATTTGACTTTAACACTTAAGGCAGGGCTTTCACTAAGTGGAAGAAATGAAGTATGGGTGTAGTGGAAGTGCAACTCCCATAGGCTACTGTGTATAAAGAAAGGACGCCATGGGGTTCTTGCAGCAAATAAAAAGAACAGTTTATTTACAAAGCAAGATGAACCAGCAGGATTACACTCACAATCGACAGTTGCAATTTATTAGCAGCTGTAACATTCCAGGACAGTTAGACCGAGACAACTCAGAGTGACACCATGTGGACGTAGTCAAGGTAGTAAGGAGCACCTCTAGGCAGAATTACCTCAAAAGTGGTCCAGATCTTTTACAGTGGCGTAATTAGGGAGAATAAATCTAAATAGAGACAATAAAAGGTATAGGGCACTCCAAGAGTCACATGCAGATCAGACGGAAAATAGTTAAAAAGTAAAAAATATTTATTTAGACAAACTTTACACTTTTCGTGTCCATATGACACTTAGTCATAAGCTTAACTTAAAAGTTAAAAGATTTTTTTACTTTTTAACTGACAATTTTCGTCTGATCTGCATCGACTCTTGGGGGAAAGTTTACTAAAGGGCGAAGTGGCTAACGTTGGCGAAAATTCACTAGCGAAGGAGATAGACTGTAGCGATACTTCACACTCTAATGCCAGGCAAATTTTCCCTCTGGCGAATGGACGTACCTATGCAAATTCGCAAATATGCGGATTTTAATGAATGTTACCTCTTGCGCCAGACTTGCCTTCACCACCTCAGACCAGGCGAAGTGCAACAGAGTAGATAGGAGTTCCTCAAAAAAAGTCCCAAAAAATGCTGGCGACTTTTCCGTTTTTTCAGAGTGATAGGCTGCAAAAGATCGTAATTTTTTTTAGAGTACCCGGCTTCCCCCTACATTTCCTAACATATGGCACATAAACTATACACTGGGCTCATGTGTAGGGCAATATAACAACTCTATTTTCTTTTATTAAGCTTCCCTGGGCTTGTGTAGTGTAATGTATTTGCTGCAACATATACATCTATTGAAATGTAACTTCCCGCCATATACAAATTAGCGTACGCTAGCGCAACTTTGCTATGCTTGCAGAATTAACGCTAGCGCAACTTTGCAACTGTTCAGCGCCGGCGACGAAACTTCGCAACTTAGTGAATTAGCGTTGCCTGAGCGAAGTTATCGACATTATATAGACACATTTGTGCTTATATTTGCCTTTTAGAATTAATCTAAAGCCTGACACCCTATCCACTGTGGTCCGTTCACTGCCGAAAATCAGAACACCCAGAGTAAAACTAATCCCTGCTACAATCCTTGTAGGAGCACAGGCTGCTCTTGCTATTTGACCTCACCATCTTACTCTCCTAGAGAGAATTAGCCTGTCCCTAGCTGGCCTCATTCATGGGGTCCCTGCTCCCCGACACAAGAAGTACAGATCCCTCTAGGGTAAAATGGCTTCATTGGACCTTGTTGTACCCAGGTTCCCTGGAACAGATCCAGCAGGTCAGCAACCCAAAGCCAAAGAGGAGATCCACCCTTAACCAGGCACTATGTTAAAGTGTGTCAAGAACTGGTCATAGCACCTCTTGACCAATAACTGGAATATGTAAATTACAACTAGATACATGATACATGGGCATCTGCCCAAGGGAGATGATAGAGATAGAGTAGAGATTTAAAACCACAGGGGAATAATAAGCCTATGGGTCCCTACATGTATGTTCAATTGCTTATGTTTATATGAATAGTAATTTTTCTGCTACCACCTATTGGCCAATGTCACTTTGCCAGCTCTTCATTTCCTCCTTATTTCTTTTCCTTATGTGTGATGCCAGTTCCTCCCATCATCCTTTTGTGTTCCTGCCTTCCATGAGTGAGGAGCTGTTCCAAAGGTTAGGAAGGGAAATATTCCTTTTGACCTCCAGCATTGACCTCCACCCCAAACAAGGATTGCGCTCAGTGATTGTACCAGCTCCATACAGACCAGGCAGAAAGGTCTCGCAGGGAAATCAGTCACTAGCACAGCAATTGGAGTCAGACTAATTGTATAATACACAAGAGTCATGAATATCCTGTTAATTATATCCTTATAAATAGTGCTTGGTGATGTCATCAGTTATAATCGGAGCTTAGTGATGTCATTTCTGTCACATGACTTACTGAAACGTGTGTATTATAATAAATAAAGTACCCCTTGTTGCAAAATATGAGGCTATTGCAAGTCACCTCTGAGTTCCATGGCCTTGTCCTTGTGCTTTTATATGGTCATGGAACTCCTCGGAAACTTATAATATCCTCATATTTTATAATAGGGGGTTCTTTATTCACTATATAGTGCAAAGCTGCAGGGGCCATGAGCACCCAGTACTTGGGCAGCTCTGCTTATCAAAGAATCAAAGTAATGGGTGTGTGAAACATCAGGTGGAGATTTCAGCTATTCTAACACTATTAGTTCTTGCCTTATGTCTTTGAAGGATTTATTGTAGATGAAGACCATAGAGACAATACAGATTTTAGGCTAAATAGAAACCATTATCTCTTTATTCTTTAACTTTACTATGTAAACAGAATTTTTCTTCATTACTTGATAGGGTTTCACTTGAAATTCAGTAGTACAAGCAGGTAGGTTTATATTTGATCTTAATGCAAATCATATTACCTGTTACAGAGATATCACAAGGCAAGCGTTTAACTGATGAAGCAAAGTATCCAGAAACCTTGATCATCATCAAGGGCGAAATGTATTTGGCAACAAGAGCTAAATGAATGGTTAAAACAAAATCTGTATTTAGGCAAAATGATTTTCTATTTTTCTGTTTAGGTAATTGGAGTTCCTGGCATAGTTTAGACATATCTGGGAAATGTTCGTGTTTCCTTGGCTACTGTTTGAGCGTAATCACAAGAGACTGGCCAACTAGTATTTTTGCCTAAGTCAATATTACGTGGACCAGTGCTCCACCAGACAGCCCACCACATACTTGCACCCACATTCAGGGACCCATTTATTAAACCTCCAATTTATCTTCTGCTCAAGGTTTTTAAGGGGAAAACTAATTTTGGTAAGGGAAAAAAAACTTTTTTAGAGATTGATTATATCCCAAAGCTGCTAAAAATCAAAATCTGAAAAGTCAATGGCAGATGTCCCTTGACATCTTCTTACATTATCCGAGGTTTTCAGCCCATAATCCAATAAACGCTTCAAAACTGTTGCGTGCACTTTCACAAACCAGAGGCCAGCGGTGGATTAAAAAGTAACTTTATTTCCCCAACATTTCTCCTCCTAACGGGTTTCGTGTGTTAACACACGTTGTCATAGCCAGAGAAAGCCAGGAGAAATATTGGGGAAATAAAGTTACTTTTTAATCCACCGCTGGCCTCTGGTTTGTGAAAGTGCATGCAACAGTTTTGAAGCGATTGTCGGCCAGACCTCCCTAAGCTACGGGTTGGGGACGTTGCACCCGTGCCAGAGTCGTGGAGCGGTGAGTAACTTGACTTGAATGCCTATGAGAGTAACAATTTAAGCGACTGGTCTGGGGCATTTGCACCTGGACTCACCCAGTTACAGGTTGAGCGATCATAAGAAGGATTTCTGTGTGTTACCTGATTGTATTAAAATTATTGGCCGAGGGGTTAGAGCACATCCTAAAAAGTCGGTTTACAAATATATATATATATATAATAATCCAATGAAGTTGAGGTTTCACAGCGACAATTCGATAAAATCGAGTTTTCACAGCATAATTCTATAAAGTCAAGTTTTCAGAGCCTCAATCGTAAGATACAAATTGATGGCCGAAATGAGTTCAATTCGTGAAAGGGAGTATGGGCGACTTTGTTTTAATAAAAAAATTAGATTAATTAGAATTTTAGTAAATAACCCCCCTAATGTTTTTAAGCATAAGTAGGCTACTATGGGTTACTAGACCTTAAACAAACTTTGTGTTAGTTATCACAGTTCCCCAGTTGTCATTTTCTGCTTCTACTAGGTTACTGTGTGGGTCAATTTAGGCAGTGCTAAAATGATACTCTTTGAGAAATAGGAGCAAAACCTCACATCCTAGAATGGGGTGTAAATACTATTTGTTACTAAATGAAAATCATAGACCAGTATTGAACAGTATATCCCATGTCAAGTCTTACTGGTACCAAAAATGAACTGTGGCAACATTCTATCCCAAAGAAAGGAACACAGAAAAAAGTGAGGATCCAGGAGCTACAACCTTGTGATAACCTCACAAAGCTGTGGGAAAGACAATATAGTTATATTAATAATCAGTAATATTGTATGCTTTAACAAAATAGTGCTCCTTTACACATTGGAAGGCAGCGTGCAATGTACAAAGAACTGGTACAATCCACCACTTTTTTGCACTTTGCCCACTTCCTTTCAGCTTTAAAAAATGCTAAAGTCTGTGGTCAAACTCCATGAATACAGAGCTTCTCTAATGCAGACAGGGTTGGCCTGACCAACACTGTGCTCTGTACCTTGTAATGTTTTTTTTGCAGACCCAGGGGAAGTTCTCTTGCACCTCTCTCTTTAGTCTTAGTAAATTGCCCTAATAAGTTGTAATACATTGAATACATGTGCCTCCATATGCAAATGTTTGATCTATTCCGATGACCCAGTGTTTTTCAAATGATATTGGTTGGTCCTTTTAAGGTGAAACATTTGGTCAACCTCCTTAACTCTTAGCAAGGTTATAGATACAAAGAAAATTTGAGTTTTTTGTGCTCCTCGACTATCGAATTGGTGTAAATTTGCCTGAGTAGAATGATTCGAATAGATCGAGCGAAAAAACGTTGCGACTATTCGCCCATTCAATAGTCGAAGTACTGTCTCTTTTAAAAATTATTTGACTGCCTACTTCGCCAGATTAAACCTACCGAATTGCTTTAAAAGCCTATGGGAAAGTCTCATAGGCTTTTTTTCTAAGTTTTTGATCAAATAAAAAGGCATTCGATTGAACATTCGATCGAATGAAAATCCTTCGATCGAATATTCGATCGCTCGACTATTCGCCAAATCGACTATTCGCCAGCGCATAAATTCGCCCGAATTCCCTATTCGATTCTATTCTCCAGTCGAATTTCGAAGGATTTAACCCCTCGAAATTCGACCCTTGATACATCTGCCCCTTAATGTCATGCTACTTGACCCTCAGGCTTTGATCCCAAGAGTATCCAGAAGAGTAAATAGAAATTCTCCTGAAACCTCTTCCATAATGGCTTTCCTAATAACTTTCAGACTGATTTCCCCCCCAAGCTTTGTGCTCCAATTTAAGGAAATATTAGAATAAATACCACATTTTATACAAAGTTTTTTCATATACAAAAGTGCAGTAAGTGGTTATGGAACAATAAACTGCAAGTAGATCAAGTGTCCTTTTCATTGCCCATATCGTTCTGCCAAGAAGGCAGGTTAATATACGTTGGTCAGGCCCCACTTTGCCAAACATCCATTTCACCTCTCATTGTACAGTATCTTTCTGCTTAACTAATCAGGTTGGAGAGATGTTGTAGTTATAAGGAAAGAGGATGAAGGCCAGGCTTCATTAAAATGCCTGTTGTAAAACTTGCACTGCCATTAGCTATGTTTACCTATAATATTGTTGATTTTAGGGGAAACTGATATTAAAACTTGACCTACTTTAAAACATTCTGATGTGCAATATGAAACCTAATATTGTTTTAAATTCAGGTGGAACAGATCTTAGTGCACTAAGAAATGTCCTGTGTCACCCAGCATTATTTCCCCAGGTTTTATAAAGTTCTACATTGCAGATTCTGTCTTGCCAAAAACTTCATTGTTTATGTGTCTTGCCATAACCTTCCTTTTAAGTTCAAGAAATCATCCAAGCTATCTGCAGCCACCTCCATGAATAGAGTGCTGTCTGCAACAGGGCTTAATTCATGATGGGCAGGCAGAGGAATGTAGTTGCACCCCTACCCATCTTCTAATTAGTAGAGCAGTGATGGATACTGGGGGGCACATTTACTAAGCTCGAGTGAAGGATTCGAAGTAAAAAAACTTTGAATTTCAACGTTTTTTTTGGGTACCTTGGCCATCGAATAGGCCACTACGACCTTCGACTACGACTTCGATTCGAACTAAAAATCGTTTGACTATTTGACCATTCGATAGTCGAAGTACTGTCTCTTTAAAAAAACTTCGACTACCTAATTCGCCACTTTAAACCTACTGAGCTTCAATGTTAGCCTATGGGGTTTCTAAGCTTTTTTTTGATCGAAGGAAAATCCTTCGAATCATTCGGTTCAAAGGATTTAATCGTTTGATCGAATGATTTTTCGTTCGATCGAAGTATTTCAGGTAAATCCTTCAGATTTGATATTCGAACCCTCTTTTAATTAACCCTCTTTTTAATTAACCCTCACTATTCGACCCTTAGTAAATGTGCCCCTGGGTGTCACGTGGACTTGTCCAGCAGGTGATAAGGATAGGGCTGTTCTGTCATCAATGATTTTTTTATCTGGGGAATGGTAAATAACTCCTCAAAGTCATAAAGCCAGGCATAAAAAAACCTAGGCAGCAGGAACCACCTGCATTTGCTCATAACCTCTAAAGAAAGATACTGTATCTAAGTATTAAAGTATCTATAGCAAAAAAAATAAGATTATAAGGCTCAGTGTCCCTTTTGCTTGCCCGAATGTCCTCTAATTTCTGTGAAAACTTTTCCAAACAAGCCAACGCAAAATGAAAAAAAAAATTATTATTCAAATTAAGAATTAAAGAGTTGCTCTAACTTGAAAAACATCTCTGTCATTAGTGTATAAACCCCCACTGAGTTCCATCAAAATCAAAACCAGAACACCGTTTTAAACGAGCCTGAAAAATGAAAATATTTTAGAACTTAAACACTACAGAAAATTGCCACATTAAGCTAGATTTATTCTTCTGGAGGATTCCGGTTCTCCTGCCAAATTCAACAATGTATTTCTATTGAATTAGATTCAGTTTCACAACCTCCGCCAGAAGCATAACAACATGCTTTGCACCAGAGAAAATAACTTTTTAGAGGTATTTGTTTAATAGGGAAGAACATTGGTGTTTCTAGTTTATCAGTGCGTTACAATAAATTACATTAACTGGGAGTTCTCATAGATTGCCTAGGAAAGCTAGAGAAAAAAATGATATTGCTTGCGAGAATGAAATTGGTATCACGGTTAGTGATGGACGAATGTATTCGCCAGGAGCGAATTCGTAGCGAATTAGTGCGTTTAACCACCGATGAATAAATTTGCAAAATTACAGCGAAAATTCGCCGGCAAAAATTCGCCGGCAAAAATTCACAGACGTCAAAGTTTTTTTGACAAGTCCGACAATTCCGACACCGGCGTCAATTTGGATGCCAGCGACACTTAAACGGACGCCCATTGACTTTAATGGGTGTCAATAGTTCAATTCAAGGGCGTCGGAATTGTCAAAATGTTTTGCCCATTTCGCTAATCACTATTAATACATGTAAATATACCTAAAATTTTAATAGGGGAACCCATTATTATTATTATTATTAATACATTATTATACACTGTACTTAAAAAATGTCAAAAAAAAATTTGAACTAAGAAAATGGGAAGTAACTGAAATTGTTATATTATTTTTAATATTATTATTAGCAGTAATAGTAGTACAGGCGTGGGATCCCTTATCTGGGAACCTGTTATCAAGAAATCTCCCATAGACTCTATTTTAATCAAATAATTCAACTTTTTTGACCAATGAAAAAAATGCAGTGAAAAATGAACCATTGACTTGTTTTGTGAATTTTTGCTCATCACTTAGTACAGCTATTAACATATTTATAAAACAACAACATATTCCAGTGCTGTACAGTAGATGAGAATATACCTCAATTATACAGATTACATTCAAAAATGCTCAATAGAGCTTACAACCTAAAAGGAATCTGTTACCCTAGTAATCAACTTGCAGTTTAGAAATAAGAAGCAGAAACTGAAGAGCAGAGAGACTGTCTGAAAGGAATACACAATACAAAATAAGTGACTATAAAAATGAAGCCTTGCTTTTTTGGGGAGTTCTGGGGGTCAAATAGACAAATAGATGAATGAGGCTGAATAGTTCAAAAGAGGCTGGAAGATGCATAGTAGTGGCCCTGAATAGAAAGATAAATAAGTAACAATAACATTGTAGCCTCACAGAGCAATAGTTCTTTGTCTGCCAGAAAATAGACCTACGATGGACAAGGTCAATTGTCCATGGCCCCATTAAATATTTGAATTTCAAAGACGTCATGCGGTGTGCCGAATATAAAAGACACCAGCGACAAACCCGGATGCGGCATGGGTGGTGGTGCACACGGCTGTCTACGGAAGAGGAGGCGGTGGGCGCCCCATGCAGGGGAGGCTCTCAAGTATTCTAACATTCCCCACCTCTAGACTTAAGGGGCCACAGGATCCCTAGGCTTATCAGGAAATTTAGCATGAAATTGCTGTATAAGTTGATCTGCCCCAACATCAGATGCAGGTACCCGAGGCCTCTCCTCAGGACCATAACCTTTCCAGTGCACCTCTGGAAATGTGAGAATTCATTAACCTACTGTATGTACCAAATATTCAGGCTGACCATCAACAGAAGTCCGAGGAGGAGGAGAATGCTGTCAAACAGTTCTGACAGGCTTCAACAAAGAAACATGAAAAGAGTTAAAAAGTTCGAGTTCAGGAGGAAGTTCTAAGCAGACAGTGCAGGGATTAATGATTTCAGAAACAGAATTAATGAATTTTGGTCCTAGCTTAGCAGAAAGGACTTGCGAAGGAATGCTCTCAGAAGATAACCTATCACCAACCTGATACTCAGATGACCCTCTTTTGGGCAATTACTGCAGTAGTGTAATAACCAGACTGGAGTTGAACCAGGGACTTGGTGTTTTTTTGCTGTCTGCATTACCACTGCTCTATGCTAGCAGACAGCTGAGACCCTTCTTCACTCCTATTGCTATGCTTGGTAATTGCTATTAAGCATGGCTTGTTTCACCTGTTGCCAATCTGGCCACAGGTGATTTGTGTAAGTCATTTGACTGGCTATAAAACCCCTTACTCTGCTGTAACTCATTGCCCAGTATAGGTCTATGTTCCACAGTTCCTGGGTGTGATATGTTGTCTGATCCTGTCTGACCACTGCCTGAACTTGACATTGCCAGGTAAGAACCCAAAATGTAGTTTACACACCTCCTAGAAGGTGAAAAATTTACTACGGCCCCCACTGCATTTGTCAGGGAACGGGACCTTGGGTTCCACTGCAGTATTACCTGGGGTGTTGGCATCAGTCTGTTTCCTGGGACAGGAGCTGGAACAGGAGCAACCGGTTGTTGCTGGATAGTGTCCAGTAGAAGATTGAACAGCACCACCAACTCTTCAAATAGTTAAAAAGCCTTTATTTATGCTTTTGTGGGCATCTCCGCAACGTTTTAGGCCATGCGGCCTTTTATCAAGCTTGATGGCCACAGTTTGCCAATGGGAAGTGGCCATTGTAGAACGTGCACCATCTCCAAAGAAAACTGAGAATCGATGTGCTGACTACTCTTTTCCTGCTGGATAGTGTCCAACCTCACAGACAATGTCTGGAGACATTGGACAAGTTGATCTTGCTTAGCCTCTTGTTCCCCAAGACACTGGAGAGACTTGCCAGGATTGCTTCTGTGGTAGTGGAAAAAGCAGCTGCTCCTTTGGGATCCATGTCTGGCTCAATGTAATTTCACGCTGGTATCCCAAAACCCAGAACAGACGGCAAGGTTCTGGCTCACGCTTCTGCCTATAACAGCTGCCTTTCACTTCGGGAGGATTCCTCCGCTACTCAGATGCTGCCAGGTCTTAAAGTTAGAGAACCGAGGCAAGAGTTCTTTGTGGACAAGGGAATCATAATGTATGACAGGAAGGATGGGAAAACAGGAAGCACGGTTGTGGGACAGGCTTGGGTCAATACCAATCTACAGAATCTGGAACCAGAAGCATAGTTGAGGACAAGGGCCAGAAGTCAGGACCCAGAAGAATGTTCAGAATAGGCAGAGGTCAGTGCAGGCAGCAAAAAAGTAGAGGGAGGAGACAGGCAAGGGTCAAAGAACAGATAAACAGACTTGAAGCGCACCCAGGAACTAGAATAGAATAGACATAAACATAGAATAGACATAAATTGGGCAGAGAACAATTACCCGTGTCCCCTTAAAAGATTTGAATATCGCACCAAACTTGATGACGCCACTCAGCATGCTGAATGTAAAAGACGCCAACGTAAAACCTGGAAGAGGAGGTGCATGTGGCTGAACGGAACATTTCCATAAATGCTTGCTGCATCTGCAGCTAAATACAGTACCATGCAAATGAACAAATTACCTTGGGAAGCACTGGCTTTGTGTAAGAGATGGAAATACTCTCAGGCACTTAATTTTTTCCCCGAAGAGTAAATGTTTAAATCATACTGATCTTCCAAATGGTTAAAGAAAATAAACTACTGTGAAAGGGTAACCTACAATATAAATCAATAGGACACATGGAGATATTACCCAAGGTCAACAGTGCAAGCTGGAGCTACTGTATTCTTACAGCGATGCCTCTGTGCTGCTTTATACCAGTTTGGTAGCCATTAAAAACCACAGAACTGAAAACAAAGTTTGTGCAAGAATGAGGCACATTATAAGTTAATCTGTGTTTTTATTAGAGCAATAGAACCGCGTATTGATTTCTCAGATCATTGTTAATGTGATCTATTTCTAGGATTAACATTTTGCTTCGGAGACACGTTCCAAGTGGAAATATTGGTTCACTCTTGACTTTACTACTTTTTTTTAATGCTAAGCTGTTGACTCAGAATCGTATGGATTTCAGGATATATCATAACCAGAGATGGCTTTATCTGAAGATGGCCCCTTGTGGGTATGAATAGCTATAATCCACAGACCACATGAAATTGTTTCTTCTTATGGGGGGGGGAATGAATGAAAATAACTATAGCTATTAGTTATATAAGCTTGAAAAACAATTATAGGGTAGGGCCTTCAGGCACTGAATTGTCATGTTTAGATGTTCATATTAATTTATTAGAGGCCTATTTATTAAAGGTCGAACATTAGAGGTTTTTGAAATTGTGAATAAACTAATTTCGCTGAGTGTCATCAAAAGATCCAAACTGAAAAAGCACAAACGAGAAAAAGTTGCAGAAAAGCCACAAAAACTGAGACTTTTTTGTATTGTTGCATAAAAGCCATCATCCAAAAACCACAAAGCAAAGAAGCATCTTCCAGCTGTAAAAGCGACATCTGTCATTAGGGGTCATCTATAAAGTTAGCGCAGTGCATATTTATTTGCAAACGGTTGTATTGCCCATGTTTTTTCCTGAGCGCTAAAATATAGCACTGCTGTGCCCATCTTTCTGCTTTTTGCAAATTCCCATTGAGAATAAATTTTTGGAAATTGCTCGCAAATGAGACGAGTGTTTGTGTGAATGCACCCACTGTGCGAGGTTGTTGTGGTCGAAAATAGTGTTGACAGTAACTTAAATTCGCAATTTGCAAAACTGTTTTGTGAGGTTGTGGAATGCACTGCCGGGTGAGGTTGTGATGGCTGATTCTGTTAATGACTATAAGAGTGGCAAGAGTTCTTTATGGGCAAGGGAACCATAGAAGGATGGGGAAACAGAAGCACAGTTGTCGGACAGGCTGGAGTCAATACCAATCTACAGAATCTGGAACCAGAAGCATAGTTGAGGACAAGGGCCGGCGTCATGACCAAACAGCAACACAGTACAAAGTCAGGATCCAGAAGAATGGTCAGAACAGGCAGAGGTCAGTGCAGGCAGCAAAAAAGTAGAGGGAGGAGACAGGCAAGGGTCAAAGAACAGATAAACAGACTTGAAGCGCACCCAGGAACTAGAATAGAATAGACCTAAGTTGGGCAAGGAACAATTGCCCGTGGCCTCTTTAAATATTTGTATTTCGCATTGCAAAGTCGCATTGAGAATACATTTTTTTTAATTCCATAATTTGGAACTTTTTGGATAACGGGTTTCTGGATAACAGATCCCATACCTGTACTAATCAGCACCATATCATGAATTGTATATTGCGTGTACAGCATACTGTATATTGTGAGTTGGTGGTAAATGACAGCAGCTCAGATCATGTGCTGTAAATCGTTAGAAGGAACATGGAGCACTTCCGAGGGCATCTTTGAAAACTCAGAACTTCACTGCTTACGGGAAGTATATAAGATGAATGCATGCTTCCAGATAGGTTCTTCACTGCCCATGCTGTAGCATAATGCTCCTTTCTATGTAGGTTCTGCCTCATTCTTCAAATACAGAAGCTGTTTGAATTTGTGGTGAGGCCACAAGGGCCCAGGCCTAGGGCGGAAAGTTTTAGAGGCGGCAAGCCACCCAGCCACAATCTAAGTAGCACTGGCGACAAACATGCTCGCGAGGGAATCAGGTGCTAAGACCCTGCAGCCTGAACTGAAGACAAGTTATTAAATG
Organism: Xenopus laevis; assembly: GCF_017654675.1. Classification (NCBI taxonomy): domain Eukaryota; kingdom Metazoa; phylum Chordata; class Amphibia; order Anura; family Pipidae; genus Xenopus; species Xenopus laevis. The sequence continues at coordinate 16,722,437 of NC_054373.1, forward strand.
TTTCATGGCTTGTAAATGCATCGGTACAGCTCTGTGTATGTGTATGCAAAATTTGTTGGGGGTAACAGGTACAACACTAATGCTATCAGGGCAGTACTGATGTCTATAGGTTGCCCTGTGACTAGCAATGAATCACTCAGTGGGGTATTAGAGAATGGATCACCCATGGCATAATTAAAGACTTAGATGCATCTGTAAGATCCATCTGAGGTCCATGTTATCATAGCTTGCACTAAATGTCACTTGCTTCCAATGTGATATAGGGATGTGTAAATAGCCACCCCTAGTATTTTGTGCAGGCAGTCCCTCCATGTTATGGACACCTAATTGAGTCCTAAAATACAGTTGGGAGGGGTACTGTTGACTCTTGTTGTTTCCCACAGTGACCAGCAGATGGCACTGTGCTATAGTATAAAAGGCTCTGAAGCCAGATTATCAGGGTCCATCTTGTGCTGGGCAGAGCTCGAGTGGAACCTAGACAGGTCAGGTCTAGTAAGAATAGGCTACTCACCTTTATAGATCACTCTAGGAGTGATAATCAGTCAGATTATTTAGCTGAGCAGTTTGAGGCTCCTACGAGGATTGTAGTGGGATTAAGATCCCAGGGTACTCATTGCCCAGAAGTAGGGGCTAAGTGTACAGACCTAGGGTAGATAGATTCCCCTCAGGTTCCACTTAGGGAAAAGGCTGAAAGCTGGGTGTACCTCCTCAAAGCTGCATGTATTGTTCCTATCTCTGAGGAGAATCATACTGACAAAAGGTGTTGTGAGTACTGCCTATTCAATGTACTGTATGAACCTGCAATGTTCTGATCTATGTACACTCCACTGAGGATTGTATACTGTGCTCAATAAATCTGTTAGTTGGTTAAGTTATAAGAACCACTGGCGCCCAATTCTTTGCACCCTGATTACTGTTACAGTTGCACTACACCCTGCTTCCACCTCGATGCGAAGGCTCACTCCCTAAGATTTAAGGTTTCATCCGGAGCAAATGTACTAGGAGTGAAGCCCATAGTAGAGAAGGTGCACTCAATTTACTATAGCGCTACATGATATTATCATTGGGCAGAAAGGGAACTTGTAATAAGAAGAAAGATCAAACAAACAATAAGTAAAAAAAGACTCTCTATTACTGCAACATCCAACACACATCAAAAGAAAATAGAAATATACATATATACTCATCATTACATGTTTGAAAACATCTCTTGGAAGATTGGTTTATTCTGATATGATTTAAGTTCAAACTAGAGACTCACTCTTCAGTGGAATTGCTCAGTCGATATAAAGGATGCCGTATTTACTTGCGAGTGGTGACTGATGTCCCAGGATGTTTTTAATGGTTTATACAGTCTTTCATCTCGTAATTATTTCCAGTCCGTGGTGATTCAAACTAATTATTCATTATGTTTAATAATGGTCATGTAGCGTCATCATCTTTATTTGCATCTGATGTGGTTAACCAACGATCTGTGGGATGTACGTAATATTAATTGTGCACATTAGTAATCGCTTGTGCTATCAGCTGTTATCCACTAATGGACCAGGTGTAGAGAATTACCCAAAATTTGACCTCGGTAGAGTTTACTGAAGAACAGAAGGTTGACACTTTGTGTACCAGTGGCAGGTTCTGGGACAATATCGTAAGTAGATATATGACAACTGGGCTGTGATAGGGGACAGACTTCTATCTAGTTGTCCAAGTCCCAGGGAACTCCATTGTTTATTTTTTATATTAATCTAAGGTGTTGCAGTCCTTTTCTACCATGTATCCATCTTTCTTTATATAGGTATGATATCTGTTATCTGGAAACCTGTTATCCAGAAAGCTCTGAATTAACGAAAAGCCCTCCCTCAAAGACTCCATTTTATCCAAATAATTCCAAATTTCAAACATTATTTTAGGGTTAATGTTAACTAATCCTTACTGGAAGCAAAACTAGCCTATTGGGTTTAATTAAGGTTTACATGATTTTCTACTTAGACGTATGGTATGAAGATCCAAATGTACGGAAAATCCCAGGTCCCGAGCATTCTGGAAAACAGGTCCCATACCTGTATATGATAAAAAAAGTTTTCCCATTTCCCATAAAGTCCTCTTAATTTAATGTATTTACATTTTCTCTATAAAAATAAAGTTGCAATGCAATTAAAGAAACAATTTTCCCCAGAATTCAGCATCCCCCCCCTACAATTCCATTGGATTTGCAGCCACAAGTGGGATTTGAATGTCCAGTTGTGCATGGCCTTTTGCATCTTTTTCAATGTTCTGTTTTAAAACACCTGTGATTCTTTGGGTACAAGTTTGCTGTACCTTAGTGCATTGGGAATCCTGGTATTACGGCTACTTTTAGGAAGGTGGTAGTTCCCTGGTTTCAATAGGCACTTTGGGTGCTTCATCTGGACTTACTTGGTGGGTGCATTAGTGCTTGACACAAATATCTGTATGTATGGGGAAAGAGTTTAGGCACAAGTACCTTAAAGGGGAACTCCAGGTTCCAAACCAAAATTTGATAAAAGAGCCTAACATAACACAGATGTCACAATCGGCACCCAAAATCCAGAACCAATGCTAGGCTCCCTGGTCTTGGCTCTTGCTTCCGCCTTTAACAGCCGCCTTTCACCTCAGGAGGAGCCCTCAGCTAATTGGATCCCGCCAGGTCTCATTAAGAGAGGAGCCAAGCTAAGGGTTCTGGACGAGCAGAGGGGCACGATCGTTAGCAAAGTCTTTTGGGCAGAAGGTCACAGTTTAAGGAACAGACAGAGAGCGTAGTCAAACCAAGGCAGGTCGGTGCAGGCATAATACAAGCAGAGTCAAACAGGCAGAGGTCAAAGCCGGGAGATCAATCAAGAATGGTCAAACAGACACGGGTCGGAATATAGATATCAGAGTAGTTAGTTTACCAGGCAGAGGTCGGGATCATGGAAGTCAGTATAGTCAGGCAGGCAGGGGTCAAAACAGGAATCAGATGACAGGAACAGACAAAATAGCACCCAGGAACTCTAAGAGATGAACCTAACAAAGGGCAGTAATTTTACAAAAAAGGCCCCTTTAAATAGTTAAAATTTTGCGCCACTCGGCGTGATGACATCATCACGCCGGCGACGTTACACATAAGTCTAGGAGATGCACGACATGCGCGCCATAGAGGACTCGCCAGCCAAGCAAGAAGGATCAACAAGGTGGGCGTCCCCGCCGAGAGCCGAGAAACCCATAATATATCCATCACAGTTACCTGATTCTTCAAAAAGTATGAATAAATGCCATTTTCTATGCTGAAATCCAGCTGGGCAGGGAAGGAGGGACTAAACACTGATGTTACAAATTGTAACAACTTCTCCTCAGCTTACAGACAGCATGCAGGAACTACATAACCCACAATGCTTTGCACTGTGATGTTCCTTTCCTTATTGAAATCACGTGTGCAGGGAATTGTGGGGTTTGGAGGATACAGGCTGAGGACAGATGGCTGTTGATACAAAGTAACAGTAGTCAGTCAGCTCAGCAAAGTAGTCAAAGTAGTCAAAGTAGTCAGAGAGATCAGCAGGGGAGCAGGGGGCTAAGCTTAGGGAATATATATATATATATATATATATATATATATATATATATATATATATATATATATATATATATATATATATTTATATATATATATGTGAGAAATAGTCCAAAGGGTGCACACCATGTGCAGCAACAAAACCTGGGTGCCAGTACAAAAAAAATATACACTGGACCAAGGACAGCACTCCTAGGATTTAAATAATTAGCATACAAAAAATGTAAATTCATCTGTTTTTCACTCCAGAATAAGGTGTCTTTGCGAGACCGAAACGTCAAATAATAAAACTTTCTTTTGTGTATTTATATTTTTGTATGCTGATTAGTTAAAGCCTAGGAGTGCTGTCCTTGGTCCAGTATATATATATATATATATATATATATATATATATATATATATATATATATATATATATATATATATATATATATATATATATATATATATATTCAGATAGAAGAATGAAGCAGCACACGATTCTTTGCAAAAGTGTATATTACAAATATAGCATCAATACAGCGACGTTTCGGGCAAGCTATATGCCCTTTATCAAGCCATAATCATGGCTTGATAAAGGGCATATAGCTTGCCCGAAACGTCGCTGTATTGATGCTATATTTGTAATATACACTTTTGCAAAGAATCGTGTGCTGCTTCATTCTTCTATCTGAATGTTTCTAGTGGGGACGTGACGGGGTCCCCCACGGGAGCGTGCACCGAGGTCGACGCTGACTGCACTACTGAGAGTGCTGGGGCACATTTCGATACTATATATATATATATATATATATATATATATATAATATCAAAACAGGGGGGTTGTGGGAGCACTCTAAAGGCTTTAAAGTATATATATATATATAAGTATAATAAATGCTATTGCATATGTACCCAAAACAGGGGTTATTTTGTTACAAAGTTATGATCATAAAATTGATAAGCCACCATACCACGTCAAGGTAAACCCCGAATGGCGGTCCCTAACTTGTTTTATATTTTATGTGCATTTTAGCATTACCTGTAATCAATGTCCGTTGAACGCTGTGGTTGTAGCACCCCATACCCCCCCTTTAAACTAGTGGTGATCCTATGCTTTTAAAATTGGGCGTTTGTTTTGGGAATATCTCTCCTTTAAAAGCCTGATTGCTGGCTGGGGAGGATTTAGCCTTCAGTGAAAAAACAGCGTTCAACGGACATTGATTACAGGTAATGCTAAAATGCACATAAAATATAAAACAAGTTAGGGACCGCCATTCGGGGTTTACCTTGACGTGGTATGGTGGCTTATCAATTTTATGATCATAACTTTGTAACAAAATAACCCCTGTTTTGGGTACATATGCAATAGCATTTATTATACTTATATATATACTTTAAAGCCTTTAGAGTGCTCCCACAACCCCCCTGTTTTGATATTATATATATATATATATATATATATATATATATATATATATATATATATATATATATATATATATATATATATACACACACACACACACACACACAATGGTTGCCCCAGCACTCTTAGAAATATACTTGCTGTGTTAGTCGGTGCTCGCTCCAATAGGAGACGCCGTCACATCCCCACATGAAATAGAGTATGTAAAGAAGAAGCAGCACTCGTCAATTGCAAAAAATGTATTAAAAGATCAGAGCATCACTCAAGGCAACGTTTCGGACAACACATGTGCCCTTTGTCAAGCCAGAAAAAATCTCTCAGCATCTCACAGGTATCACATTATATAGGCAACAGACAGGAAATGACCTCAGAATTTGCATATACATAAGTACAGAGCATTATCATATACATATATCTATAGAAACAAAAACAGGTCATAATCACGATTTAAACCCCGAGGATATAAGGATTTGAGCATATTAATCCACCATACCTCTCTTCTTTTAAGTTTCAATTCTCTGTCTCCCCCTCTTCTCATAGGCGGTACTACTTCCAATACCATAAATTTAAGCTGATCTGCCGTGTGTCCCAAATCAACTAAATGTTTTGAAACAGGTAATGTGGTATTGCCCAAGTTAATACTAGAACGATGTTGTGATATACGTGATTTGACCATAGGTATGGTGGATTAATATGCTCAAATCTTTATATCCTCGGGGTTTAAATCCCATGTACCTGCTTTGAACACCGTTCTCCCGAGGGCTGCAGTAAAAAACATTAAGTAGAATAATTACCCCCAGCTAACAACAAACTGTACACCTTCTATGCCACACACACCAGTGGGGCATAACTGTAAACCCATCTGTATTTAAAGAGCTTATTAAAGAGGTGGCGTCATGGGAAACCACAGGCCAGTATTTACTCTCTTGTGCATTCATTCGTTGAATCCAAGTCCCAAGAAAAAGAGCTACACAGGTTAACTATCTTAATTTATGATCATTTGACTAAAATGAATAACTGTGAGTTTAGTTAATAGCCTGGAAACCTGTTTATGCATTACCCCATTATAAAGGAATGTCAATCTTTTTTTTTTCTTAGCCCTGTTGGGGAAGCCTCTAAATTGCTCAGTTTAGAAGTAACTCAATTGAAATGAAGCCCTTACATCATTCCTCTTGTTGTCTCCTTATGTCGGGCACAGAAAGAATCCTTACACAATGTTTTCATGGAGTTTATGAGCTTTACTTTTGCTGAACAACTGCCACATCTGCTTCGGTTGGAAATTTCTGTACAACATGGATTATATTAGAGGTATGAGAGTATGTACTCGACCTAGTCACTTCATCTCCCCAATAAAACAATTCCGATATTATATATTTTTTTTTTTATAATTATTTTTGTGTGAAGCTTACTGTCCAGAAGGGCAAATTCACTTGACGGTATCTTATAGGGGTCTTTTTAAATTATTATGCAGAAAGGTAGTCTCCCATAGACTCCTTAACAATCGAATAAGTAAAATTTGTAAAATGTGTTTTCTTATCTCTGTGATAATAAAACAGTACCTTGTACAGGTATGGGATCTATTATACAGAATGCTCGGGACCTGGGGTTTTCCAAATAACGGATCTTAAATCTGTAATTTGGATCTTTATACCTTAAGTCTACTAGAAAATGTTTTAACAATTAAATAAACCCAATAGGCTGGTTTTGCTTTCAATAAAGATTAATTATATCTTAGTTTGGATCAAGTACGAGGTACTGTTTTATTATTACAGAAAAAATTTGGATTATTTGGATAAAATGGAGTCCATGGGAGACAGCCTTTCCGTAATTCGGAGCTTTTGGATAACAGGTTTCCGGTAGGGATGCACCGAATCCAGGCTTCGGCCTTTTCAGTCGGATTCGGCCAAATCCTTCTTCCTGGCTGAACCGAATACAAATCCTAATTTGCATATGCAAATTAGGGGCGGGAGGGAAATCGGGTGCCTTTTTGTCACAAAACAAGGAAGTAAAAAATGTTTCCCCTTCCCACCCCTAATTTGCATAAGCAAATTAGGATTCTGATTCATTTCGGTATTCGGGAGAATCTTTTGTGACAGATTCAGGGGTTCGTCCGAATCCAAAATAGTGGATTCAGTGCCTCCCTAGTTTGCGGGTACCGTATTCCATACCTGTACTTGATCCCAGCTAAGATATAATTAATCCTTATTGGAAGCAAATAAGTAGTAGATTTAAGTAGTAGATTTAAGGCATGAAGATCCAAATTGCAGAAAGATTCATTATCCAGAAAACCTTTAATTATTTGTACAATTCTCCAATGAGTATCCGCACTCCAAGGCAATATAGAATAGGGAGGGGTGCACGGTAATTTTTGCATACACCAATAGTTTCCAAACCAGCACTCCCTTTAGTGAAAAAAATGTAATTTTTATTATTACATAGTATCTATTTCCAACGTTTCGGTCCCTATTGGAACCTTTTTCAAGGAAGAAAGGTCCCAATAGGGACTGAAACGTTGGAAATAGATACCATGTAATAATAAAAATTACATTTTTTTCACTAAAGGGAGTGCTGGTTTGGAAACTATTGGGGGCAGATTTACAAAGCTCGAGTGAAGGATTCGAATTAAAAAAACTTCGAATTTCGAAGTGTTTTTTGGGCTACTTCGACCATCGAATGGGCTACTTCGACCTTCGACTACTACTTCGACTTCGAATCGAACGATTCGAACTAAAAATCGTTCGACTATTCGACCATTCGATAGTCGAAGTACTGTCTCTTTAAGAAAAACTTCGACCCCCTACTTCGGCAGCTAAAAGCTACCGAAGTCAATGTTAGCCTATGGGGAAGGTCCCCATAGGCTTGCCTGTGATTTTTTGATCGAAGGATATTCCTTCGATCGTTGTATTAAAATCCTTCGAATCGTTCGATTCGAAGGATTTAATCGTTCGATTGAACGAATAATCCTTCGATCGTTCAATCGCAGGATTTGCGCTAAATCGTTCGACTTCGATATTCGAAGTCGAACGATTTTAGTTCCTGGTCGCATATTGAGGGTCAATTAACCCTCGATATTCGACCCTTCTTACATCTGCCCCTTGGTGTGTGTGTATATATATATATATATATATATATATATATATATATATATATATATATATATATATATAATATCAAAAAAAAATTTCAAAGTGCAATACAAAAGCTAGAGATGAAGCAAACTTTGCTTTGGCATGGCACACTACAGCACTTAAGTAATTTAGGATACCATTTTCTCTGCAGTATACATTGCCCTATACAGAAGGGATATCAATATTTTGAATTCAAATTTCATATTTTTTTTTACATTTTAATGGAACAAAAAAAATGTGCATATTGATTTTTTTTGGAAATTAGATTGCAATTTTTTTTAATTCAATTTTTTTCCTCAATCACTGGCATATTTATGAAAAAAAATTGTAGAAGCTCAATCACAAAAATTGCATTGTTCGTTTTCAAAATTCAACTGTGAAAATGAACTGCTGGATTGTTTAATTTGTCAGATATTGAAAATTCAAGTTTGGAAAACTTGGTTGCAGAAAAAATGCAATTCTGTTAGGAGTGTTACATTGGAGAGCACTCCGCTTCGTTTTCAGTATGGTAGCGCCCATGTCAAGGTTGTGATGTCAGTGTGGATGTCCCATTGTGGAGCAACACTGTGTTACATCATCATGTTGTGTACTGGCATGAAAATGTAAAATAAACTAATAGAAGAGACCCAGGTTGATAGGTTCTTTCTAGGTGTCCTGTATTGACTGATTTTTTACCCTTTTTCTTTGATTTCTGACTACTCTGATCAATGCCTGCACCTGGCACAAATTGCAGTAAAAAGCTACCCTGGTTTTGGTAATTCAATAGTCAAGACTGTGATTATTGATACATTTCACTCCTGGTTGAGGTTTTTAGAGGTAAAACTTGAATTTTTTGTGAGGAAAAAAAACTCGATTTCTTGGAGATTTATCATACCCCAAATCTGCTAAAAGTCTGAATCCAAAAATACGGTATCTCAAACCAGTCAAGGTCATGTAAAAGTCAATAGCAGACGTCCTTGAAGTTGTTTCTTTACATCGAGATCTGCACTGGATAAACAGAAAAATTTTAGGTTTTCAGAGCATCAATCGTACAATATAAATTGATGATTTATTTTATTGTGATGTTTTTTTTTCTAGAAAAATTATTGATAAATGAGTTCAAATCGTCAAAAGGGAGTTTTGTTGGATTTGTTTTCATAAAAACTGAGATTAATTTGAGTTAATTACTTAATTCTGCATATTATTTGTTTCTGCATCGATGACCAAGCAATGCAGCACTTTGCTTACAATCGAAGGCCTCTACCATATACCCAGATGCACACGAGGGCTATTGTTTTAGAAACCAGTTTATCCATATCAATGATTTTGGAGTGTTAAAGTGACCATTCAGAACCATTTATCAGAAACAGGTATTGGACCCATTATCCAGAAAGCTCCGAATTACAGAAAGGCCTTCTCCCACTATTTTAGCCAAATAATTTCCTTTTTCTCTGTAATAATAAAACAGTAGTTTGTACTTGATCCAAACTAATATATAATTAATCCGTATTGGAAGCAGAACCAGCCTATTGGGTTTATTTAATGTTTACATGATTTTCTAGCAGACTTAAGGTACAAAGATCCAAATTATGGAAAGATCAATTACCTGGAAAATTACAGGTCCTGAGCATTCTGGATAACAGGTCCCATACCTGTACTATCAATACTGCAGGTTCTGTGAGTGATGACAGTTCAATATCTGTGAAGACAATTCAGCCTTACAGGCAAAGAAAGCCATATAAATCCCAATTACAAGGTCAATAATTCTGCTCACTATCTTATAAAAATATGAAGAATATAATTGTATTTAACATTTATCCTGTTTTTTTTTCACAAAACCCAAGTTACAGTATTTTCTAAATGTCATGAACCTGCTTGACATATGATTACTTTCAGATTGGTTGTGTTTTACAGAATTTATTTTTCTAATAATAATATTAGAAATATAACATTTTTTAATCATTTTCTACAAAATATTATTGAAAAGAACTAGAGCAGAGATAGCATCAGCAGGTAACTTTATGCCAGATCAGCAGAACAAATATTGTGTGATTGTATATAATTTGTGTCTAATGATTTAGGGGGTACTGTGCATACAGTATGATGAATACAATTAGACTATATAGTATATAGTATATAGTACACATGATTCTGCTTCTCAGCAGCTGAAGGATGTTGCTTATTAGTTGAGTACAGTTTCTGTTCATTCCACTGATGCATTAGTGTCCACTGTAAAACCTAACTGGCTTACTGACCTAAATGATAGTTCACAGTTCAAGACAGTTACATCATTCTAAACATTCTCTTTTATATGGAATCTTAAATATTATTGTAACTTTAAGTAAATTGCTGTAACTCTTAGGTCTGGGCCTGATGGACCACATTTTTGCTGAAGGAAAGTTACTAAAATGTAGACATTTGTCCCCTGTATATCTGGTATAGTGCCAACAAAGCCACACCACAGTATTCTAAAAGGTTCTTGGTTCTTTTTCTGGTCCTGGATTTCTAATATGTATACTGGGGACTTCTGGGACATTTCAGAAGATGGTGGTGAGGCACTGAAAGAACTACACACCAGGCTGATGTGAAATTCAGTAAAGAGGACCAGCCTGAGGTTAGCAATTGTAGTCACTGGGGTGTCTAACATATTGGCCCCCCTTATGATTTACATTCTCCTTGTACAACGATACATTGTACGCACATTAGCTCTAGAGCAGTGGTCCCCAACTAGTAGCCCATGAGCAACATGTTGCTCTCCAACCCCTTGGATGCTGCTCCCAGTGGCCTCAAAGCAGGTGCTTATTTTTGAATTCCAGGCTTGGAGGCAAGTTTTGGTTGTATAAAAACCAGGTGTACTGCCAAAGAGAGCTTCAATGTAGGTTGACAATCCACATAGGGGCTACCAAATGGCCAATCACAGCACTTATTTGGCACCCCAGGAACATTGTTCATGCTAGTGTTGCTCCCCAACTCCTTATACTTCTGAATGTTGCTCACGGGTTCAGAAGGTTGGGGATCCCTGCTCTAGAACAAGCTTTATCACTTAGGAGCACCTAGCTTAACTGGCAATGTTAGACCTAGACTGGACCTAAAATGATAAAATATATACATTAGAATAACAATTTTGAAAAATGTAGGGCATGTTTCTTGCACTGTTCTACCCTGCCACACACTTTGCACTATAGGCACAGGTCTTTTTTATTTAGCATTCTAGCAGTTGTGTCTGGGGCAACTGTAAATCCCCATGTCTCATAAGTACAACTGGGTTCTTCCTTTAACTTCGGGTCTTTTCATGACTTTGGGTCTTTTCGCGGCTTTGGCTCCATTTGCATTTTTGGTCTTTGGCGCTTCAGGTCTTTTTGCGTCTTCTACTCCCTTAATGGCTTCAGGTCTTTTTGCAGCTGTGGCTTTGGATCTTCTGCAATGTGGGTCTTTGACACTTCGGAACTTCAGATATTTGGGACTTCAGATCTTTGGTGGTTTTGCACAGTCAAGGGTGGGTCCAAGTAATTTGAAAAGTGCAGCATAGCCGGGCCCAGTACAGATGTACTTCCTGTGCCCCCCTGATGGCGGCCCTGATTGTATGTATACCCATCCTGTAATCCAGGGCAAATTGATCAACATTCCATACTTTTTTCACAGCAATGATCATGATTGTTTTCCAATTCAAATTTTTTAAACTCAAAAGTCTGAGATTTACAAGACTTTATTAAAAACTCAAATAAAACATTTTAGCTAAATGCTTTAATGTTTGCAAGACAAATTGGAATGGGATTTTAGTGTGATTGTACACAGTTTTAAGTAGGGATGCAATGAATCCAGGATTTGGTTCGGAATTCGGCCAGGATTCGGCCTTTTTCAGCAGGATTCGGATTCGGCCGAATCCTTCTGCCTGGCTGAACCGAATCCTATGCCTAATTGCATATTCCAATTAGGGGTGGGGAGGGAAATCGTGTGACTTTTTGTCACAAAACAAGGAAGTAAAAAATGTTTTCCCCTTCCCACCCCTAATTTGCATATGCAGATTAGGATTCGGATTTGGTTCAATATTCAGCCGAATCTTTCGCGAAGGATTCGGGCGTTCGGCAAAAGGATTCAGTGCATCCCTAGTTTTAAGTCATCACATTTTCAAGATTCAAGTTTTTGAAAAAATAAGTTTGAAATCGTGAAGTACAAGTCTTTTCACATTTTTTCAGAAGTAGAATTTTTCATTTTGAAATCGCGATTTTAATGTTCGAGATTTTTAATGTTTTCGGAATTAGAATTTTTTGTTTTAATGTTAAAAGCTGAATGATGATGAGATCAAAAAAATCTAATGATATTGCACAGAACATAGAACCAGAGTTTTGTAACTCTTCAGAAAAACTCTATTTCTATTTTCATTTGAAAAAAAGTGTATTTCACCTCAGTATGCTAACTCCACTAGAAATGAGTCATTGCACACTCCGTTAGTAAGTGTTAGAGACAAACTTATCCAATTTAGGATCATACACCAAACATACCTCACCCTGCAGAAACCATTTGTAATGGGTAGGGCAGCATCACCCTCCTGTCCTAGATGTGGTGCTTCTATCGCCAACTTCATGCATTTAATGTGGGACTGCCCAGTGATACTCCGATTTTGGAGAGCAATTGTGCACTTTATGGCTGCTGAACTGGAACTTCCCCAAATACTTAACCCTGCTACCTGTCTTCTGGGCCTTCTTGACTCGGTGATACCTAGAGTAAATACTAGATGTCTGATCAGATTGCTTCTCTTCTATGCGAAAAAAGTGGTTGCCCTTCACTGGATGGGCCCTTCGCCTCCGACGCTGAGTAGATGGATTGGACTAATTAACTCACAATTGGAAATATATAAACTCATGTACCTTGTCCGTGGATGCCCAAAGAAATTTGAGAATATATTTAATCCTTGGATCGAATCACCTGCCACCTCGATTAACAATTGATTGACAATCTTCAGCCACACTTCCCTCCCCCCTCCCTTTTTTTTCTTTTCTTTTCTTTCCTCTCTTAACTTGCTTTCTTCTCTCTACTCTTTATGTTATAAAATTCAATAAAAATTACTCTTTAAAAAAAAAAAGAAATGAGTCATTGCCTTCCACCCATACAGTAAAAAGGTCAGTATAACTTTCAGTGAAGGCCAGAAACAAAGGAAGACATTTATTAGAATTGTTAAAGGGAACATGCAGCTCCAAACACAGATAAGGACTTTTAGATAATGGCTAATTTTGTTTGTAAATCAGAGGATCCCACCAAGAGCGATGCAAGTAGTAATATAACAGCAGAAACATCAGCAGTACCGTCAGCTTGCTTTCAGTGTATCATTCAAGGAACTCACTTTAAAATACTTTATACAATGCTGATGACATACAGTAGTTACATAGCTGAACTTCAAAAAAAAGACATTTGTAAATAAAGCATAACCTTTTACAAGCCCCTTTTGGGAGACTGAGCATACAGTGCCAGATAAAAAAAAAAATCCAATTTATAAACAGCAGTTATAAAATGAGTTCATCATCCACAGCCTGCCTAAATGATTTATTTCAATTCATGGGGTAGATTTATGAAAATTCAAACTGGAAATTGTAATGGATTCCCGTACTTCCAATTTTGTCTCATTTATTAGCATTTTCCTGACCATAAAGAAACAAATTGGCACATTTATCGAGCCATTTTATTTATTTAATTTTTAAATGTGCCAATTTATCAGCATTGTTATGAATACAGCACTTTGAGCAGTCAAATTGAATTATTTTCCATTATGCGAGGCAACGTAAGGAATTTGTGTCTTTTCAGGGCATTACGGTAACCTTCCAACTCAAACATTAGTAATGTTGAAAATACTTTCCATGTTAGAGGGATTCCTCTATTTGAATATGAACCTATAACATATTGGGACTGATAATTTGAGAATAGATTTATTCAAATAAAGTGATAATAATTGATGCCTAAACAAACTTTCTGTACTGATTATTTGCTGAGTTGTAGACTGTACTTTCCATTCAGTAATACTTGGTCTTTATAACATAGAACTGGACTCAAGCTAAACAGTCTGATGCTGTCTGATTGGGTCATCCACATGGGTGGCCAAAGAGTCAGCTGATGGCATGGATCTGTAGGGACAGGTAGATGGAGCTGTAGCTCCTCTCACTTGATCACTAGATCTGCTGATGGCTCATCCATCCATATTCGATTACTTGTCCAGTTGCACCTTTAAAATTAACCCTTATGGCTGTCATAAATGTACAAATAGTAAGTGAATGTAAGGGTAAAACCAATCAAATTTGTATGTCTGCAAACAAGATCTTGGTCAATTGTCTCGTCACCACTGACAGCAGACCTACAGTAGCATCAAGGGCAAATAAGGTCTTGAGCTGTATTAAAAGGGGTCATAGGTTCAAGGGAGGAGAGGGTCATTCTTCCACTGTATAGAGCACTGATAAGGCCCTATCGAGAATATGTCATACAGTTGTGGTCTCCATCACTCAAACAGGACATTATTAAATTAGAGAGGGTACAGAGAAGGGCAACTAAGCTGGTAAAAGATGTGGAAAATCTTAGCTATGAGGAAAGACTGGCCAAATTGGTGATGTTCACGCTGGAGAAGAGGCGCTTAAGGAGTGATATGATAACTATGTATAAATATATAAGGGGATCATATAATAATCTCTCTAATGTTTTATTTTCCAGTAGGTCTTTCCAGCTGACACAAGGTCACCCATTCTGATTAGAAGAAAAGAGGTTCCGCATAAATATTCGGTTTTTTACAGTGAGAGCTGTGAAGATGTGGAATTGTCTCCCTGAATCAGTGGTACAGGCTGATACATTAGATACGTAGCTTTAAGAAGGGGTTGGATGGTGTTTAGCAAGTGAGGGAATACAGGGTTATGGAAGATAGCGCATGGTACAAGTTGATCCAGGGACTGGTCCCATTGCATCTTGGAGTCAGGAAGGATTTTTTTCCCCCTCTGAGGCAAATTGGAGAGGCTTCAGATGGGATTTTTTGCCTTCCTCTGGATCAACTGGCAGTTAAGCAGGTTAAAAAATATAAAAAGGTTGAACTTGATGGACGTATGTCTTTTTTCAACCTAACTTACTATGTTACTATGTACATACAAATGCTTTATATAAAATATATATCAATATCCAAAAGATAAAAAAAGCAAAACCTAACTGCCCTATAAGTACAAAGTTACATAGTTACGTTGAAACTTGAAGAAAAACTTTACCAATCACTATTCATTAATTCTTCTATTGTGTTCTGTGTGGGTCCGGTCGTACAGACCCATGTCCATCCTAGAACCGCTGACCCACAACCTGACGCACACCTGCCACCCAATATGTCTTCCTACCCAGACTTGCTAACTGAGACAGCCTGCAAATAGGTAACCTACCTTCAAATCCGGAACCTACAAAACCGGAAGTGACATAACTTGCGTCCAAAAACGGACGCCGGCATCCATTTTTTTGAAGCCGGCGAATTTGCGCCTGGCGAATAAATTCGCCCATCACTACACACAATATATCACATATCTTAAAGGCCAAATGGAACATGCAAGTGTAGGAGATAGAGAGCATAATCAAAAGGTAGTTGTAATAAATGTTATATATGATAAAAGTATGAGTATGGGAAGGAGATGGATACAAACTTTTCAAGTTAGGAATAAAATCTAGGAGTGTTAAATCACTCTCCTACCGAAAAAGTATCAATAGGATATGTAATAGGGTTGCTATATTTAGAATATGTTGGCTAAACAGGCTTGAACTGAAAGCAAAGGATGTCTTTATACCAGAACTAGTGTTATTGCAGAATTTTTGATTTGTTCTGAGAATTTGATCACTAGAATACTGTCATTGTTCTGTACACATAGTACTGTCTATGGACTATTTACATTGGATGCTTTCCCCACAATATCAATTCTAGGAACCATGGATTCGGTTTATATTTTTCAATGTTACCATAAACATGACAGTGAAACATATTGTTCATCATTGTTATTATTCTTAAAATATTAATAGATCCCTTAAGAAGGACAGTATGATGAAATGTTATTTCAATGAGGCTGTGTAGTTCAAATACACACTTTTGAGATGGATGGGAAAGGTGCGCGCAATGTGAAATGTTACTGACATTTTTTTTTTACATTAAGGAATGTTTTTTATGTTTTCCTGTGCATTATTGAGTGTGTATGTCTTAAATATAATCAATATTCCATAAAATTAATCCTTATATCCACTATAAGATTATATTTAATTGATGCTTCTCTTTCCCTAGACACAAAGATTGACAGCTCAGTCAGACAATTGTGTATGTGGCATGAGACAAATGAAGGGCTGAAATATTTTCATTGTCATGGTCTATGTCCATTACATGGGATCAGAGGGGCCTGCCAGGACCCCAGGAGAAAACATGGTGGGCCCTGGTCCTGATGGAGTGCAATGCAGCATAACACACTGGGGGTTGTTTGTGTTGGGTTGTAACCACCAGTCCAGCAGCGTTGGCAGAGCAGGTGGTTCGCTGGAGACACCCAGGGTGGTTGGGCCCTTGGCTCAGGTTTTCCAGTTGCCCCAAACTTTCCCAGCCCAACACTTCTACTATATGATAAAATGCTTTTTGAACTGAGGGCTGCACAATTCTTTGACATTATTCTGCTTCAATGTTGAGGAGATATTGTTGGATTTGTAAATCTAAATGTGTGATGTCACGCTTCCACTGATTGGCCAGATTCACAATAAATGACTTAGACCCAAATATATTGTGATACCAGTCTGACCCCATTACAAGATCACATCATCAGCTGCAGCTTCTCCCATGAATATGCAGAATAAGTTCCTATAACATTTTCCTTCAAATAATTTCCTTAAAGACTTAAAGAAAGAACAACTTCAGCAGAAAAAGTTGCTATCATATTAAAATGACCATATTTTCTATTTATATTCTTCCTGTAAAACTAAATATGTTTTTCCAGGGTCATCTTTTCAACATTCTGTCTACCAAAAAACCAACAGGGTCCTACAGGATGTGGAATTCTAATTTGCATTCAATAAGAAAAATATATTAGCTACAATATCGTGCAAACAAAGGTTTGCTACATAAGGCTGGACTGTGAAGGTTTCAGTTCGACTAACAGCAGCTTAGACACCCCTGTACAGCCAGAAAAAATACTTTATATTGGATTTTTTTTACTTTAGCATGTTCATTTTGTTTTTCCCCAGGACCCCACACAAGTAAAGATGGCCCTGTTGTAATATTACAGGTTCAATGTGTACCTGTATATGCTTTATAGAAGTGATAACTGTTGGTGTTGAAATTGCAAAAAGATTCTGTTAATATAATTTTGTACAAAAAATTGAAATATTTAAGTTTTTTCTTAATTTCTCATATTCCTTGCAGATGACTGACGTTTTTACTATTTCAGATGAAGTTTTCAGACCGTGCAGCATTTGCAGAACTCAATAGCGCTGTCAAGATATACACTACATTATTTCACACTTGACTGATGTGCCAGGATCCAATATGACCCCAGAAACCAATATGGAGGAGTCATCAGATATGGACAATATTAAGGGGGTTACCGTATTTATCAAAGGTCAAATTTTAGAATAATGTGAATTTTTTTAAAACTCTAATAAATTATATATTTATTCACAATTCGAATGGTCTAAGATTAAATTGAATCATAATGACCCAAAAACTCAAATCGAATTTGAATCGAGTTTTCCTCTAAAAAAAACCCCTTGAGTTTTGCATGTCAACATTTTTGACGTGCAACAATTTTTTAGACGAGCAACAATTTTTTAGACATGCAGCAAAATTTTGGGTTTATTGGGCATCATTTTTGCAGCAAAATTTGCTTAAGTTTGGCTCATTGCTACTATTAACGTCTTCAAATAGTTCAAGGGACCTCTGTCATTGACTTCGACATGAAATTGTCAGGTTTTAGGTTGGAAATATTTGAACTGTTTCCAGGCTCGAGTTGTCATTAATCTCACATTCAAATTCAAATTTGAGTTTGTGTTTTTAAATTTGAATTTGTGAGTTTTGACCAAAAACATTTTTGAAAATTGGAACTCAAATTTACCATTCAACCCTTAGTAAATCTGCCCCTAACAGTTTTTATGATAGCATTTGAGAATGGGTGTATGAATGCCAAAAATTACTTCTCGTTTAATTTATTACTGAAATGTGAGCCTTGCCTTCAAGAGACACACCTGAAAGTAAATGTACTTTCTCCAACAGGCTTTGTAAACAAAACATACTATGTTATGTAGTTTCCCCCTCATTTTTTATCATGTTTTGAAATCCTTTGAATTTATATGTCTGTAATTGTTACAACAGGCCCGTTTTGCATACCTTTTTTGACATATGTAAGCCAGTTTGAAATTGATTAAGAGACTGTGGCCTCTATTTATAAACTACAAAGTACAATTGTCAAAAAAGTCAAAGAAGGAATTCCCTATTTATAAAATATCAAAATGTTTATGTTGAATTGAAAGAAAAAAAGGTGAAGTTTAACGTTTAAACAAAAAATAAACTAGAATGTCACTAGCCCTATTATTTATAGCATGTCACTATTTACAGGTAGATAAATATTGAATACAAGTCAAGGTAAGAAAACATGTTGGAAGCATAAAGTCATATGCCGCCATAGTTCCCTTTATTGATCAAAATATAAGCAATGTAATTAAATGTCTGGTTGAGATCTGATAACATGTAGGTTATTTACTAAAACTTGAGTTTATCTAATTGTTTTATTAAAATAAAGTCGACCTAATGCCCATCCATGAATTTAACTAAGTTATCGATAATTCTTCTCGTAAAAGTCGGAATGAATAAACTTTCCGACAAATTTGTGCATTCACGATTGTATGATTGACGCTCTGAAAGCTGGACTCTAGAATTGTCTCCACAATTTATTGGATTATTGGATGGAGACCATTGTTATGCTTATGCATAGAGGCGGGCCAGGCAATTACTTTGACTTTGTACACTTCCTAGATGTTCCTGCTCTCTCCACACTCCCTGTCTCTAATCACTGTCTGATTGTGTAGTGGTGTTGTAATTGTGCCAGTGCATATGCCCCATTCTGGCATATAAACAAGATTTTAGCATGATGCAAAGTTTTTCCTTAATAACAGTGTCCACAAAATGGCAAAACATTTTATAGTGTAAATTAAGTTTATTTTGCTAGCATCATAAAATAGATTAGCATCATAACATAGGATTTGGAATTATTTCTTAAAGGACCAGTAACATCAAATTTTTTTTTTTTAAATAATTAGTTGTCTACATTGAAAAAAAAAACCACCAAGACAAATTAAACTTTAAAATCGCAAAGTCTTTATTAAGATATAACTTACCGAAACTCCGCTTGTGCTTTAGAAAGCGATCCTCCCTGCCTTCCTTACAGGAGGTAGCCAGGGAGAAGAAATCGAGTGCCGCATGCCCTGTTGCCTTTTCTGAAGAGGAGCGGAAGTGGAGTTTCGGTAAGTTATTTTTTATTAAAGGCTTTGTGATTTTAAAGTTTATTTTATTTGTCTTGGTGGTTTTTTTTTCAATGTATGCTAATAATTTTTTTTTTTAATTGATGTTACTGGTCTTTTAAGGTGATGGGTCCTATTTAAATTTTTTTCATCACCAGTACTCTCAAGTGCCGCAATCAAACACTCAGGGGCCGATTCATTAACTTCGAGTGAAGGATTCGAAGGTAAAAAGCTTCGAATTTCGAAGTTTTTTTGGGCTACTTCGACCATCGAATGGGCTAATTCGGCCTTCGACTACGACTATCGAAGGATTCGAAATAAAAATCGTTCGACTATTCGACCATTCAATAGTCGAAGTACTGTCTCTTTAAAAAAAAATTCGACCCCCTAGTTTCGGCAGCTAAAAGCCACCGAAGTCAATGTTAGCCTATGGGGAAGGTCCCCATAGGCTTTCCTAAGTTTTTTTGTTTGAAGGATATTCCTTCGATTGTTGGATTTAAATCCTTCGAATCGTTCGATTAGAAGGATTTAATCGTTCGATCGAAGGAATAATCCTTCGATCGTACGATCGTACTATCTGCGCTAAATCCTTCGACTTCGATATTCGAAGTCGAAGAATTTTAGTTCCTAGTCGAAAATATTGAGGGTTAATTAACCCTCGATATTCGACCCTTGATGAATCGGCCCCTCAATGTTGAGGAGAAATTCATGTGCAGTACAGAAGGATGCTTTAATGTCTACAGTTCCCTATCTGTGAGTTCCTCTGTGATCAAAATGTGATCAAACACGGTTGGCCACAACAGAGTATTGCTGGAACTACAGACATCAGCATTCTAGAGCTATATCCTTCTACCAGAAGAAATGGACCCAATCTGTCCAGAGAAAATCAGTCGGCCACCACCAAGCTAAAGTGTTTTGATCAACACATTTCTTCCTAAAATGACTACAATGACCAAAAAGCATCTAATGTTCGAAAACCTAAGCCTTAAATTTAAATATTGTTCCTAAATCCTCATGCTATTAGAGTTTATGTTTTCCTTCTTCAAAATGTTGTCTCTTGTTCAGAGAATCACCCCAGTCAAATTGACCCCAGTGCTGAAGTAAGTGAAGAGTAAAACCTACAGAATATTAGACCATGAAATAATGATGCAGCTCACAGTCATGTGCTACAAGTTCTCGGCTGCTTTGCATACAAGGTCTTCTGCCCCAAGGGATCCCTTTCAGACATCCATTTTTTGTGGTAATGCAAATTATAAGATACCAGGCTTGTGATAGAAGACAGATGTAGGATTCCGGCCCTCTAACAGAGCAATAAAACATGCAAAGGCTGGACTGACAAGGCAAGCTGTGAGCTATTTGGAATAAAATGTTAACTATTTACTGGTGTATGTGTGTGTTTGGATGTATCAGGCTTACAGCTTTTTTTGAGGGCAAGGTGAAACTTGGGTAGTGTTATACTACTAATTGCAGACAGAGAAGGAAAAATTGTCCAAGCCAGAGAATTCTGTAGATGAGGTATTAGCCAGTACAGAGTTAAATTGTTGTGTTGCTTTTGGAGCAGGACTGAGTAGGAGAGCATCCCTCTACCAAGGAGTTTCAATGGGGTTTATTCCCTGAGGGCAGAGATACCAGTCCAGAAAATGAAACATGCAGTAACGGGGATAGAGAGGAATACCTATGTATTGTAGAACACAGCCATTCCCAGGGTATGAGCTGCATTAATCTAAAAAAAGTTTTTGTTTTTATATTAATGCAGCTCATAGCCTGCGAATGGCTGTGCTCTACAATAAATAGGCATTTCTGCTTAGGAATAGAGCACACAAATTGTGAATAAAAGTTTTTAATATATGAATTAATGATATAAAAAGCTCAAGCGAGGTATAGATACCAATACACAATAATGATAATTAGTATAGGACCAGATGGGCTAGGGCAGGTGCGTAACTACCGGGGGAGCAGGGGGTGCAACTGGGCCAGGACCCGCACCCCCGCAGGGCCCCCCCGGCTGGAGTTGGCTGCAGCGCGAGAGAAAAATCACATGGACGAGGGTGGGGGCGGGCCCAGCTGCACGGCCCGCACCAGGGCCCGCCCCACCTAGTTCCGTTTCTGGGCTAGGGTGTCCACCAACAATTAATGAATGTATATACACAAAATTGGGACCTCACCCCCGGCCCATGTAATCCAAATTTACTCAATTAGGAATAAATAACATCTGAAATTGCAGTAAAATTAAAAGGCAATATTTATTCAACACTATGCCAAGGCACCTTATCTAAAAACAATTAAAAACCAAGCAGCGCTGCATGTGGAGTTAGGGATCTCTTAATGCAGCGATCTCCAACCAGTAGCTCGTGAGCAACATGTTGCTCTCCAACCTCTTGGATTTTGCTTTCAGTGTCCTCAAAGCAGGGGCTTATTTTTGAATTCCAGGCTTGGAAGCGAGTTTTAATTGCATAAATACTAAGTATAGTGCCACATAGAGCCTATTGTAGACTGCCAGTCCACATAGGAGCTACCAAATAGCCAATCACAGCCCTTATTTGTTACCCCACGGGACTTTTTCATGCTTGTGTTGCTCCCCAAATCTATTTACATTTGGATGTGGCTCACGGGTAAAAAAGGTTGGGGACCCTGCCTTAATGTGAATACTTAACCCCATCCACTGATTCGAAGAATCAAGTGTGTGTGAGTCAGTATATGAAAGTATAGAAATAACTGCATAACTGTCTTTGTGTGTCTCTGAAGACTGATAATTAAAAAATTGTCCCGGTATATGATTAGGTGGGCGGCCTGAAAATGTCTAATAAGATCGTAGGCAATTGTTTTGTATGGTAGATCCCAAGGTCCATGAGATGCATGATCCACAAAGTTAGGTGAAACACCCTCTATGCCCATATATCCTTATACAGCAGGCGTACTGTAATGATGGGGATTTAGGGGATTACGTGAGACAAAGTCCAGGCATGCACTTAAATGGACTGGTCGTTACTTAGGTCCAAATAGGCGGAATTAGCAAATGGGCAATCGCCATGTTTAAAGCCGAGGCTAACTGGTAGTTCAATGGGGTACTCCCGTCTCCCAAAATAGCCCACCTCTGTGGAACATAAAGTATATTACCAATCAAAATGTCCAATGAACATTTGGACATTTTGGTCGGTAATGTACTACATTGTTGGTAGTTGTATCTCACTAGGCCTGTAACAACTAAGGGATTAGCAGCAGCTGGCTGGGACAAAGTAAGTGTCTGGAGTAGTAACTGTGCCAAATAGCTGTTTAGAAAGACATATACATCAATCTGATGCTGGGTTTAGAATAAGATTGTGGCCAATGCAATACAATCTTCTTTCAGACATGTGAACAGTAAATGCTACTTGCTGGTTGGTTCCTATGGCTAACTAGAGGACAGCCTTGTGGCTTTCATGACATTGCCCCTATATTTAGACCCAAGATAGTTTAAGATTCAAGATCAAGGGTCATCACCTATAGGATAACTCCTCATTGTAGAGTTACACACTGTGAATATTGTATATATAAACACATTTCTAATTCTAAACTAGAATTCAATACTGTAGTTTCTCCTCTCACAACAAAATCAAAGCAAATGAACAAGTCTGGTTGTGTTTGTTGGAATACTTTCTAGACAATTTGTTCTACCTGAGGAAAGGATAACAGTGGTTTCAAATAAGAAACATTATCAGGGTAGAAGTTGAAATACCACATTTGATGCTGATATTCTGCTTTAACTTTGTGATATTTCCATTAGGGTTGGCCAAATATAACATGAATAAATCTTCTTCTTCAAAGGCAGAAACTGATAGAAGAGTGCAATATTTTCCATAACATGTGTACAGTTATTCAGAATTACTGCGATACAAAGAGTTTAGGTTGGTATGTATGCACTACCACAGTTATTCATGCCTATGAATGAGTGCGGTCGTGCAAGAATGTGACGATCTGTGTAAAATATGTTGACAGCTAAAGGAAACAAGGAATTTAATCTAACCATAAATACCTTGCCTAAGGTTCTAAAACATATATAATAATAATAAAAAAAATATATATATATATGAAAATATATACATATGTGGGAACAAATTGTTTCACTATGGAGCACTACCCTTAACTGTATACCAATAGTGATGGGCAGACAAGAAATGTTTTCGTGAAACTGTGGTGAACATTCGCCGGCAGAAAATTTGCAGTGACAAAAAAATTGTCACGCACATAATAATTGGCATGCGTCAAAATTATTTGGACGTCCATTGACTTTAATGCATTTGAACAAACCAGTAGTGTGTATAAAAAATGTTGATTGCGTCAAAATTATTTTGATGCCCATTAACTTCAATGCATTTCGCAAATGTTTGGACGAATTGAAATGGGACATATTCGCCCATCACTTTATACCAACTGTCCCGGGTACATGAATAGAGACATATAAAAGGACCACATTCACGGGAGCTGCTCAAGTGCTTTGTTTACAGAAGTTCCAGTGTTTCAAAGCACAAACTGAGGAAGAGCTCTTTATAAAGGGCTGAGCAACGAGTCCTTTATGAACAAACCCCTTCCCCTTCCCGGGTGCAGTGTGTCAGGCTTTCAGATAAGGAAGAACTCATTGTGCAGGGGGTTTATCCGTGGCATGGACATTTAAATAACTCACAACAATAAATACAGCATACATAACTAAATATTGCATTAAGCTGATAAGTAAAATACCATAAAAAAGACACTTGCAGCTCTGTCTTTTCCTGTTGTTGTTAGCTATAAATTGTTAGCTAAAATTACAAGATCTGAAGAACAACATATAATCCAGACGTTTAAAGATAATGCACTATATAACTGAAGGACACTTTGAAGGCAAATGTATATTGGAAGAAAATATGAGAAAGTAAACTACAATTTGATGTACAATACTGCTGGTGGTAACCCGGGCATCTTCAGAAGATATTAATTCTCAATTTGCAAGTCCAGGATGATGAGTGGGAACAAAACCAGAATGGCTAAAGCACTTACAAGACCCTCTGTGGTCCTGTGAACATGCAATGAAAATGAAAGGTCATGTTTAGGGACCATATTTTCCACTACAGTATAAAGATCTGCAATGGGACACAAAGAAAATAATGGAGATCGTGCAAATTGAAGCGTAAATGTGTTTTTGGAAGAGATAAGCAGTTTAGTTTAGTTTTATCACACAGAGAGCCTGGGTTTATCTGGGTCTCTAATTTTGTTTTAGTTCATTCAATTCAGTTTCCGTGCTGTTCAGACACACTGGTTTCATAAACTAAAGAGAATCAATAAACCTTTTTTTAATCTAATCAACCAGAATGATCCCTGCAACTTCATTAACTTTTAGCTCTTGTTTTAAGCAGTAGGTTTTTCTACACTCTCTGTTAATCGAAGAAAGACTTGACAGGGCTAGACTGGCAGGCCTTCGTTCCACTCCTCTATGTTGTGATTTGACTTAAGGGTCTTCCAGGGTTAAAGGCTTTGGGTCGGGTCTTGTTGTTTGCTTACCAGTTAGTTTTCCAAGGGGCAGGAGGACCAACAGCATTCCAGCCTCCCTCCCTACATGTTTTGTAGGTGACGTTTGCTGCAGTAAAGGCAAAAAAATAAAATCCCATTTTTACTTTCTTTAATGAAAAAGAAACCTATCTCCAATATACATTAATTGAAAAATGTGTACCGTTTTTATAAGAAACCTGACTGTATGCAGTGAAATTCTCCCTTCATTTATTGCTGTGGATAGGAATTGTCAGACGGTCCCTAACTGCTCTGCAGGGAAACAATCATACTTATGAACAGCAGGGGGAGCCCCCGCCTTATTTCCCAGCCATGCAGAATTCAAGCAGCTTTGTTTATGACGATCCATAAGCAGCTCAGACCACACTGAGCATGTGCACAGTCTTAGTCTTGCAAAGATGTTTAACAAAGTTACAAGATGTTGACCCCCTGTGGCCAATTTGAAAGCATAAATTATTTGTTTTATTAGGCCTGTGGTGCAGTAAGTTCATTTTTATATTTAGTATGCAAAATACAGCATTTCTAGCCTTATTCTATTTTAGACTTTACATTCCCTTTAACTCTGAGCCAAAAGGATAATATACATGGACAGTTAATAAGGTAAGTGCATAACTGGGTAGGTCTGAGGTCCTGGGGGAGGTGGACAGCCTTGAATGGATCCCAATATGTGGCCTTGCTCTACTACTGTTAAGGTTTATAGTAAAATGATTTTTTTTTTCTATAAGTTATGCTTTAATACACATTAATTTAAAATATTATAGTGTTTTGGTTAATAAGTAATTATTCTTTATCCCCCCCTCCAATTTTTGGTCCAGTTATTGGTAGGGGTTTAAGTAGGTTATGGGTGATAATGCTGCACACTGTCTTGTCCCTTTGCCTGCCATTGTTCAATTAATCACAAGTATATTCAAGTCCCAGTGCAGTAAATGCCATTGAGCCTTTCAGATAAAGAGAAGTTGATCCTGCTTTGTCCTGTGGCAACATTTCTCCAATATTGAGAGTGTATCTAGAATCCCTATCATAAAGGCTGCTGTGATCAGAGAAAAAGGGGTAAAGGAAAACATGTTGCCCCAAAAGTATATCACACAATGCTGCACATGATTTCAGGTTAAAGTAAATACTCTTTCTAGTGAGAGTATCGCTTTGTTATTTCTGCACAAACACTAAACATTTCTACGCATACAAAAAGCTGTTATTTTTACTGAATTCAAGGGGATTTAAGTATAGACACAAACTAAGCCATCCGCGATGCTAAATCCATGCATGTTCCAACATGTTTCAACGTTCTACTATAATTCCTTGTGTGCTGTAGGGAAACTTTGCCATGAAAACCCAATAACGTCCCAAATCTCTGCATGAAACTGTACAATTAATTCAGAATCTAAATAAAAACTCAACAAAAGATGAAAGCAGCTCAAATTAATTAACTTTTTTCTTTGCAAGGCCGTACAAGAAGTTTGGTACTTTAATTTAAAATCTCATAGGGAGTAAATGGAAATCCTTTACTTCCTTTACATCTTTCACAATTACTGTATGATTTTCTTTTAACTTGATCCAAAAGCTATTTTCCCAATCATATGATTTGAGTTAAATATCATAAATGAAGCTTGATGGCATTTCTTTCACAAATAATTACATCTAAATAAACCAGCACTGAATGCTGACTTAACTAATGCACAAAATCCAAACACCATGGTAAACTATATTGAGGGATTTCTGGCAGGGGGTGACAGAGGGTTTCAAACATCCCCAATATTTATGAATTTCAAAGTCCATAGCATTATAGCTTTTATAGACTATGACCACTGTTAATCAGCTTGTGTAGGAAGAATGATCTGATGCCAAGACCTGCTAGTCATGAACAGGAAATCATATTATTACTTCTGCACAAGATGTTGGTCCTTTCATTCTGAACATCAGTTAGAACATAGTGGAAAGATCTGACTAGTGGTGCTATGGTAGTTAAATAATCCTTATTTTGATCTCCATATAACCAAGAAATTATGATTGCTGAGCACAGTGCCCATAAATGGCACCATGAGTTGATAGTCAACCCATTTTTTTCATAGGGCTAGTTTACTGTTATCTGGAAACTTAAGTGCTATTACTTCTTTATCAGTGTCATAGATTCTACAATACTCAACATAAAAGGTTAAAGTAGAACTTTTGGAGAACACAAATGTCTACAAGATGACCCAACGTCATGATATGTACCAATGTTGCAAGCTAATTTAGAGCAGCTACACTAATGATGTAGGGGTGTCCATAGCTAGAAGCAGCCAGAGCATGTGGGCTTGACGCTAGGGCTATGGCATGTTCAGCACTACCCAGAATGCCCATGGAATCCTTGACTATGAACTACATGGACAGTTAGTAAGGTAAGTGCATGGGTAGGTCTGAGGTCCTGGGGGAGGTGGACAGCCTTGAATGAATCTCGATATGTGGCCTTGCTCAAAATGGTTTAAAATAGTGACCTATAAGATATCTGGTTCTTAAGATCTGGGTCCAGACCTGTGTACAGAAGTCATTACTAAGAGGCACATTTATAAACACAAAATTGTTCATTTAAGTTCTGGTCTGCTTCTTCCATACCTTTATAAATATAGGCACACGCGTGGAACTAGAACGTAGGTTATCTGTCTGTCTCTCTATTTTAAATTTTTTATCTAATGTCTCTTTTCTTCTAAATGCCACCTAGCTTGTAAATAAACTGGCACTCTTGTCATAGGATGAATCTATCAACATTTCCCTTTATTCTGCACAAAATTGAATTTCTTCCTCTACGGAGATAATAAATTCTGAAATCTTTTCAAACAGAGTTTCAGCTAACTATAGTAATATTGTATGGAAAAATGAGTCACTGATGACTTGCCTCAACCTGGGGTCCATTACCCTTGTGTATACTTTTATACTGAATCAAATGCTTGAGCTTGAACAAAAATGAATCTGCTCAATAATATATTCAAAAAATTATACCTACCCAATAAGTATAATAATAGTATATAATACACAAAAGCCATGAATATCCTGTAAATTATATCCTTATAAACGGTGAGTAGTGATGTCATCAGTTATAAACGGTGAGTTCTGATGTCATTTCTGTCACATGACTCACTGAAATTTGTGTATTATAATAAATAAAGTAACCCCAGTTGCAAAATATGAGGATATTAGAGGTTACCTCGGAGTTCTAATATCCTTATATTTTTAGAGGGGGTACTTTATTCACTATATTATATTTAGTAAAATGTGTCAACTACTTGGAAGAAATGAGTGTATAAAATGTTGAAATTAAATTATTCAATGTTCCTCTTTTTCTTTTATTCATCTGAGTGTAGGAATTGCTGAGCAATACTGTTATTTTTGGCTGTTTAACTGTACTTATACAGAGCGAACAGTACAAAGATGATGGATCATAAAGTTCCACCTTTTTATTGGGCCAAAAAGTACACTACGATTTAGTAGCAGTTACAATACATTTTTTGTTATGGGTACAAACAGTGATGGATGGAATTGCCATTATTAAAGCTTCAGAAGGGGCATACGCTGTAATTATAAAAACAGATATCAGGCATCATTGAGGATAATATAAAACATAAACTGACCATTCATTCTTTGAAATTAAAAATGTTAAGAAAGCATTCTCTACTGCCATATGTAAGGAAAGAAGAGCATAACAATCAAATCAGATCAAGACAATCTGCTTCCATCCTAATGCACGGTTGATGGCTCTATTATCTGTGAATTTTCCCAATAAGGGAATTTCTCACACTTAGATCACCGATCTACAGCTACCATTTACGACACATATCCTTACAAGAGAACAGTAAGATGTATAGTATACTGTGGGGAATGGCATTGCTGATTTTCAGAACATTTTTCATAAATGGTTTCCAGCTATTGGATCTGTTATTAGGAAACCCGGTACCAGAAAGCTCTGAATTATGGGAAGGCTGTCTGCCAATCCTTACTGGAAGCAAAACAGCCTAGTGGGTTTATTTAATGTTCACATGATTTTTTAGTAGACTTAAGGTATGAAGATCCAAATTACAGAAAGATCTGTTATCAAGAAACCCTCAGGTTCCCAACCTTCTGGATAACAGGTCCCATACCTGTATTACATCCTATTCCTGTACATTCTTTGTCATATTACAATTAAATTAGGAGCCAGTCCCTCTCCAATAAGGTTTATTACTCTTTACAAATCTCGTGCAAATCTTTAGTTAAGGAGCCGAAGGAGTTATTCATTGTTGTTATTTGTTATATACTGTAGTTTCTGATCCTATAATGTGCAGCCTGGGGTTAAGCACTGAAAATGGTACAACTTTAACCTCCTCTGGGGGAAGCTTGAGTAGAAGCTGGTACTGAGTAGAAGAATGTGACAGAGGCCACAAGGAAGGAAATAGATGTGCAGTGTCTATCTTCACATCTACTCATCTAATTAGCTCCTCATGACACATCATCTCTAGAACCTTAGGGTCAGACTGGCCATAGGATAACCGGGACAAAAACCTGCATGAAATTATGTGCAAGAAAGAGGTACATGCTGGGGGGGGGGGTTGCAAAGGGGGATTTGTGGCTGAAGTGGGGGCCTGTGAGGATTTGCAGCCGGTACAGCGGACCTTTTGTTTTTATATGGTCATTGAACACATCTGTGACTTCTAATATCCTTATATTTTACAGTAGGGTATACATTATCATTATATTACTCAGAGTCCTGACCTGCAACTTGTTCCTTTATGTGGACACATGACTCCTTGGTGACTTCTAATTGCCTTATTAAAGGAATTGTTCAATATAAAAATAAAAACTGGTTAAATAAATAGACTGTGCAAAATATAAAATGTTTCTAATATAGTTAGTTAGGCACAAATGTAATGTATAAAGGCTGGAGTGACTGGATGTCTAACATAATAGCCAGAGCACTACTTCCTACTGTTCAGCTCTCTTGGTTTACACTGACTGGTTACCCTGGTAACTTGAAGGGGGGGCACATGGGTCATATCTGTTGCTTTTGAATTTGAGCTGAATGCTGAGGATCAATTACAAACTCACTGAACAGTTATGTCCCATGTGGCCCCCCTTATAGTCACTGACTAACTCAGAGTTAGAGAGCTGAAAAGCAGGAAGTAGTGTTCTGGCTATTATGTTACACATCCAGTCACTCCAGTCTTTATACATTACATTTTTGGCTAACTAACTATATTAGAAACATTTTTTATTTTGCACAGTCTATCTATTTACACAGTTTTTATTTTCACACTGAACTGTTCCTTTAATAACCGTTGGGAGTACATTAGCCTGTATTTAGAGGTCTAATACGTTTTATAGGGGGGGGGCTTCCTTTCTTAGCAGAATAACTCAAATAACCAATTCCAGCACAAACAAAAGGTAACAAAACAACAGACTCTGGCAAACACCCTGGATGTAGAGAAACAGAATTTCCATTAAAGCCAGGTATTTTTAAAGAGTGAGCACCTAGGCAAAGAGTGCAACCCCCCCCAAGGATGTATTAGACCTAACTGTCAATCAAAAACTGACTCCAACTCCAACTACTGCATGAAGACAGAATGAAAGAGACAAGTTTCTCAGAGGGAGAGAGTGAAAAGTAACTTGATTATTTCAAAAATGGCACAGAATTTTTAATTGATTATATATAGAAATGTTCTTATTTCAGCAAGTTCATATTACATTTTAATTTTCACAAAAGATTCCCTTTAAAGGGATACTGTCATGGGGAAAAATTTTTTTTCCAAAATGAATCAGTTAATAGTGCTGCTCCAGCAGAATTCTGCACTGAAATCCGTTTCTCAAAAGAGCAAACAGATTTTTTTATATTCAATTTTGAAATCTGACATGGGGCTAGACATATTGTCAATTTCCCAGCTGCCCCAAGTCATGTGACTTGTGCTCTGATAAACTTCAGTCACTCTTTACTGCTGTACTGAAAGTTGGAGTGATATAACCCCCTCCCTTTTCCCCCCCAGCAGCCAAACAAAAGAACAATGGGAAGGTAACCAGATAGCAGCTCCCTAACACAAGATAACAGCTGCCTGGTAGATCTAAGAACAACACTCAATAGTAAAAACCCATGTCTCACTGAGACACATTCAGTTACATTGAGAAGGAAAAACAGCAGCCTGCCAGAAAGCATTTCTCTCCTAAAGTGCAGGTACAAGTCACATGACCAGGGGCAGCTGGGAAATTGACAAAAAGTCTAGCCCCATGTCAGATTTCAAAATTGAATATAAAAAAAAATCTGTTTGCTCTTTTGAGAAATGGATTTCAGTGCAGAATTCTGCTGGAGTAGCACTGTTAACTGATGCATTTTGAAAAAAACATGTTTTCCGATGACAGGATCCCTTTTAAGTATAGTATGACATTTCATGAAGATTCAATCTCACAACAAAGGGAAATAAACTGAAGTGAGCATCTTGGCATCCTCATGACAATCAGGAAAGTTCTAATAAAGTAGAAAATACAGTATCTCTCCGGATTCCCCAGTTCAGTTTTTAAAAATTCTGCCTTCCATTCCTGAGTTGACTATTGCTCTATGGCTGAAGGTGCTTTGTCAAGTTTTAGATGTTCTTGGATATTAAAGTAAGGATGAACACAACATTTTATAATAATAGGTAATCATTTTAATACATTTTAATTAACCTATTTATATCTAAATAGTCTTTATTTATTTGCTATAAAATAATCTCATTGCATACGTCATCTGAGCAAGCAGTTGAAGGCCATTGAATGATTGTTCGTGAATCCACAGGCAAATGATTCAACACCATCTTAAATATGACCTTTTGTCTATCTGGTAGCAAATTTCAGACCTTTGCCTGAATCCCGGACTATAATGAATGCAATGATCTGGAAATCACAAGTACAAATTGTTATGGTGCATAAAAGACAATAATTGGAGCTCATTAGTCACAGAGATGGGAAACTTCAAAATGGCTAAGCACCTTTGTTATATCAAGTTAAAACAGAACAATTACAAACCTGACAATAAACAGCAAAAAACACAGCATGCATTGGGCAAGAAATAAGCTCAAGGCACTGGTAATTTGTAGTGCAATTGTATTTCATTGACAGAGAATTCAATGTAAAGCTTTAACCCTAGTTTCACAACAATATAATCAAAATAAAAATATATGTACAGTATATAGTCAAGACACCTGATATCCAGAAAGCTATTGATTATGGGAAGGCCATCTCCCATAGACTCCATTTTAAGCATTTTTTTAATTTCCTTTTTCTCTGCAATAGTGATGGGGGAATTTGTCCCGTTTCGATTCCCCCGAAAAATTTGGCAAAAGCCAATTTTTGAAGCCCACGTCAATTCTGCTGCTCGCGTCAATTTTGACGCCGGCCTTAATGTCAATGGGCATCCAAATAATGTTGACACATTACGGTTTTGACGCAAGCTTTTCCGACACGAGTGGCAAATTTATTCACCCATCACTATGTAATGATAAAACAGTACTGCTATTTGCAGTATTGCTCTTTGCGAATTCTATTACATTCCCCCTTATTCTTTTAGATTGTGTGTAATAATAAGCAAGGCCCCACCTTACCTTTATTCTAGTTTGTATTTGTTTGTATTCTATAGGTTTTGATGTGTTCACTCTTTTTGTAAAGCCCTGCAGAATAAAGTACAGGTATGGGACCTATTATCTAGAATGCTCGGGACCTGGGGTTTTCCGGATAAGGGATCTTTCCGTAATTTGGATCTTCATACCTTAAGTCTTCTAGAAAATCATGTAAACATTAAATAAAC
Organism: Xenopus laevis; assembly: GCF_017654675.1. Lineage (NCBI taxonomy): Eukaryota > Metazoa > Chordata > Amphibia > Anura > Pipidae > Xenopus > Xenopus laevis. The sequence goes on from NC_054373.1 coordinate 16,755,298, forward strand.
CCAATAGGCTGGTTTTGCTTCCATTACAGATTAATTATATCTTAGTTGGGATCAAGTACAAGGTACTGTTTTATTATTACAGAGAAAAGGGAAATCATTTTTTAAAATTTGGATTATTTCATTATAATGGAGTCTATGGGAGACACCCAATCTGTAATTCTGAGCTTTCTGGAGAACGGGTTTCCGGATAACGGATTGGTAACAATAACTAATAGTGACATTGTAAAGGATTCAGTAGATAACGTATCTAAGATATTACAACATACATATATATATATATATATATATATATATATATAAATAATGTTTATAAAACGTATATATAACTTATCTAAGACTAAGATAAGATATACATATGACTGAAACTCAAGGCTGTGCACAGATTCTAGTTCTGACTGGTTTGCCAATGTACTTTTTGTTTAATAGGATGGGAAGTGCCAATTTTCCTGCCAAATTAACCATGTACTTTTAAGATTTCTTTTTTTAATCTGCTATAAGACATGAAGTCTAAGCCCTGTAATTTTTTAAATGGCTCTATTAAAGCATCCGTAATGCTGTGTTGACATTTTCTGCAGGAGCCCATGCTGTTATTTGACTTTCTGCCAAAAAAACGAAATATGCTTTTATATATCCTTTTGTTGCTGTTAGCTAACCAGCTAGTGTATTGGAGATTTTTTGCATCACACATGAATATGGGCAAGAGTTTCTTCTTCATATGGGATACAAAGTTGCTTTGAATCTTTGTTTCACAGGGTTTACCTTGAGCAAGTGAAGTGTGGTTGGTAAATGAAGGGTTTTTTAAAAAAAATTTGGGAAGCAAAAAACATCATGGATACATTTTTACGTGATGCTAACTTGTGTTGTAAGCTTTCACTTTACATTATTTTGGGTACCCTACACTCTGATTTACCCCCCACCCCCATGGATTACCTTGAACCTGCCCAGACAAGTTGCAACGAGTGACATGCACACTTTCTGTGGTGGTGGAGGAAGGGTTAACCACATTGTGTTCATACACAAAACTTGGTCGCTTGAATAACTTGGGTGCCTGTGGCTCTCAAAACAAAATGATAACTCTTTATTGACTAAATGGTTAACAATCTCTTTGATGATTAGATAAATGCTTAATATTATTCACATCTATGCATATTATTGCCTCTCTGTCTCCTCTGTGCTTTTTCTCTGATCTTCATACTCTCTTAATACCTCCCCATCACACAGAATTTACCCCTTGAATTTGCAATATTACTAGTCCTATTGCCGTATCAGTGCTTCCCTACCTTTTGACATCCTCTTGACTCTAAATAACAGCATATAACCTTCATACAGTTTTCCTTTTGAAAAGTATTAATCATTATTGATAGTTATTGTTCAAACAAACCAAGAATAAATTAATTACACCCAAAGTAAATATAGATTAGTATAATATCATTATTATTAATATTATACGTTTGCCAATTATTACAATAAGCAGCTTACCTTGTCTCTTCCACTTACCTTCTAGGTTCCTCCACTACAACCCTTTTCTTTCTCTTTCCAGAATGTAGCTTATAATATGTCCCTGTCCCAATGCGATTATATTTTATGCGCAGGGTTGCTTCATATGAGGTACAGCAAGGTCATAATATTTAGATGTAGTTTTAGGGGTAATGGATTCCCCCACTATCTGTAGTCCCACCTCTAAGAAATTTGACCCTGTTAAATACTTTCAGATCCCCAACCAGTGGCTTGCAAGCAACATTTTTCTCACCAGTTGGCTCTAAGCAGGTGCTAATTTTTGGATTTGTTACTTGAAGAAAGTTTTGGAGGTAGAGAGACCATGGGGCAGATTCACTAAAGAGAGAAGTGGCTAATGCTAGCAACTTATCACCAGTGTTACCATCCGCAGCAACATTGCCAATTCACTAACAGGCGCCAATTCGCTAGCGAAAGAGACCAATGCTATCATTCGCACTCTATCACCAGCCGACTTTTCGCTCTAGCAAAAGGTCGTTACTCCGCAAATTCAGTAAAGTGCAGATTTTACTGAATGTACCTCTTTCGCCACCACAGAACAGGCAAAGTGCTAAAAAGCAGCTAGATCTTCCTCAATCTTCTGTCACTTACATCATATCCTGTGTACTGAGAATGCATTAAAGTTCCAAAAACGCTGGCGACTTTTCCTTTTTTTAAGCGGGATTGGCTGCAAAAGTCCTGACAAACTTTTTTTGGGTAACCAGACATTTCATAACATATGGAGAATTCATTTTACAGTGGGCTCATGTGTAGGGCATTATATTAACTCTCTTGTCTTTATTAAGGTTCCCTGGACATTTGTAAGAAAAAGTGGTAACTTCCAGCATTTGCACCAACATTTATAATAAAGACCTTCACACAACTTTAAATTGCCTGACCTAAGTGTAAGATCACTAGCGAATTTTCGCTAAGCACAAACCATCGCTAGCGCATCTTTGCTATGAAATGCTCGCACTGCCAAAGTAACGCTAGCGAAACGTTACCAGCCTTCCGTGCCCTGGACGCAAGTTCGTATATTAGTGAATCAGCATAGTGGTAGCAAATTTGTGCCTGGCAAAGTGGTGAAATGTGGGCAAAGTGGTCGCTGGCAACACTTTGCCCTTTAGTGAATCTGCCTCTATGTGTACTGCCAAACAGACCCACCTGTTGTCTGCCAGTTTAAAAAGGAAATATCAAATAACCAATTATAATAATGCTTGTATTACTCCCTGACTTTTTTTTATACTTATGTAGCTCACCGGTAAAAAAAAAGGCTAGGGACCCCTGACTCCTGCTGTAGAAGAATCCCCTTTCTGTGCCATATATTGTAGAATCTATTACAAAGACCCAGAAGTAACAGTGTGCCAGACTATTTGATTATATGTAGTGCCTTTAAGAAAAAAAAATCGAACTATCTTTGTGTACTTCGACTAGGGGATCGTCCAAATTCTATTTGAATTAGAAAAAAATGTGAAAATTCTAATATCGAAATTTATCATGTACTGAATTGCCTTTATGCCATCCTACTAAGAATTCTGTGGTTTTGTACATGGAAATTTCCTTTGTGCCATCCTGCAGTGAGTTCTGGAGGTAATACACTGAATTGCCACTACGTTCATTAATATATTCACCGAGGGTGTATTTGTAGAATGGGGAGTGGCTAGTGGGGTGTGTCCTAGAAAGTGGGCGTGGTCTAAACTTTTTGCCATGGCACACTGAGTGCGCCGCTATATTCTACCCTGTCTCTGGATTTCTTTTCAAAAATCTGGTCACCTTAATGTATATGTGCTGCCAAAACAGTAAGAATCATGATGTACCGCAAGGTGTAGATGTGGTTCCAGTGCTAAGTGAATGGAAAGGTACCCATAGAGCTGTTTAATGCAATGTCATTGCAAATGTTTTGTCAACTCTTTCATTTGGACCTTGATTGGTGATGAGGTGCATGTTGTTGCTAAAATATGTGTGCAGGTAACTTGAACAGATTGTGCCCCATACATATCCAGGCTGATAAAAGTATAATAATTCTAACAAAAATAATGATCAACACAGTTCCCATATCTTTGCGGGTAGTGATGGGCGAATTTATCCACCAGGCATAAATTCGTGAAAATTGCCGTTCAAAATTTGCTGACTACAATTCAGAATTCTGAGCGCCCATTGACTTTAATTGGTGTCAAAATTGTCGCCTGTGTCAGAATTGTCACCGGTGTCAAATATATTTTGACGCCGGTGTCAAAATTTGCATTACGCCGTTTCACGAATTTCACAGGAAATTCACAAATTTTTCGGCGAATCAAAATGAGAGAAATTCACCCATCACTATTAGCTGGAAGTTGCTATATATTTGTTGGATTAGCCTCTTTGTCATCTGTACATATACAGATGTACATCATTTGTAGAGGAGGTTAGCATTTTTTAATTTGATGTTCTTACTACTTACATATAAATATTTTGTAATGTCCTCCACTGTAAAGTTTAATTTATAATTGCCAACTAAAAATTAGAATAGCTGGAAAGTAGTAATTGCTGTTATCATGGTTGTCATTTTAATTTGGCCGTGAGATCATTAACAAGCATTACCTCATATTCTTTGCTGGATGAAGTTGTATATTTACATTTTTCTCTTCAAACCTATGAGCTCATCCAGTTTATTCTATGCTTTGACATTTATTTAGTCTTTGTTTGTTCTTCAAGGTTATTGTGTAGAAAGAAAACTGTGTATTTCCATTGAAGGTGTACAGTTTGACTGTTCCTGTGACATATATAAATCAACTGTCAGCATCCGAGAAATGAGAAGTGGAATTCCAGACTATAAACATCACAGCGCAACAAAGTTCAGGACAGCACAACCACAAAAGTGCCTTTGAAGAGTAAACTTCTGAAAGCCTCAAGTAAAATTGGTGTCTAATTATAATATGCTATAAAAGGTGTGTCATATCTTTAACAAGGAAGAATAGGGTTAAATGACGTAATTTTGCTTTAAAAAGGGTGTTGGTAACTCTTGAACAGCCTATTCCAATAACTGCTGTTAACTTGTTATAGATGCGGATACTTTTGATTTGAAGGGAAGGATTTCATTTGTTGGGCAGTTGAAAAATAAACAACACTAGAGATGATGAGATGAAAAATGTTTCACAAATCTGTGTTAAAATTTCATGATGCTTTTTGTTTCATTGTTTTGAAAATGTGTGTGTTTTTGTGAGGGGGAAAATGTGAGGAAATACTCCAATTGACTCCAATGCATTTGACACGAGAAAAAACACCCAGCGTGTTTGATGCAAGTGTAGCGCTATAGTAAACTGACTTTGTTTACGTCAGTTTGAGCTACTATCAGTGTGTGGTTGTACACAAATGAGGCCCTCTCGCAGCGGGGTAAGCCCTCACAGTGGGGTGGAGGCAGGGTGTAGTGCAACTGTAACCAGGTACAATAGCACAATGATGCGAGCCAGTAGTTCTTTAAAGCTGGCCATAGATGTTGAGATTTTTAAAAGATCAGATCCTGATCGTGAGACCACGATCTTCTCAGAACGATTGTACGAATTTACCATCAACTAAAAAGACCAATTTGCCAGGAAAACAAAGGGGAGCTGCCTGCTTGGCCCTGCAAACATAGATAGATTGCACTGGGACAGTCAAAGATTTTTTGACCTTGCCGATCAATTTCCTGACAGATGTCGGCCGAAAAATCGTAAGATGTACGATCGTTCGAATCCCACTAACCGCACGATAATTTCAAAGGATTGGTCGGACTTCCCTAAAATCGGTCGTTCGCGTCTATGGGGAGCTTAACTCTTAAACAATGAACTGTCTTTATTTAACATAGCACATATCAGCTATCCACAATGGATTATAGAACAATTAGACATCATAAAGGTAGCATATACTCACAGAACCAGTATAGGCTGAATCCCTGCAGGCCAGGGAATATACAGCAGAGAGTGTGGCAGCGTGTGAGGGGTATTGCCCAGTTTTCAGGATCTCTTTCAGTGGCAGCTAGGGGAATTCCTATCATCCCTAAATCTCAACACTTTAGTCCCTACTCCGGGTCAGTAATACCCTGGGATCTTAATCCCTCTAATATCCTCGGCGGAGTCTTGAGCTGCTCAACTATATAACTCCTCTATCACTCCTAGAATGATCTATAAAAGTGTATGCTATCTAATTACTAGGACCAATGCGCCTAGGGCCTAGGGTCGACATATACCCATTCCCTTCTAGTCTGCTTGGTTGGGCTAAAGCAATGGACCCAGACCTCATGGTTCCCAAGACCTTTATACTACTGCACAGTGCCATCTGGTGTACACTGTGAGAACTACAGGGGTTACATAAGCACAAGGTCCCCATAAGGACCCACTTAGGTGTCCATATTACTAGGGATGTGCCTGTCTGTAATGTGTAATGGTGTCTAAATTTTCACATCCCTACACAAGAAAAAAAATTCCTTTTCCCTCCAATGTCTTTGGAATAAGAAAAAAAAGTTTATTGACTCCAATGCATTTGCCAAAATTCCTGTAAAATGTCACCATTTAGCAAATTTTTTAACGGCAGAAAAAAGGGGCAGTTTCTCGTAAAGAAAAACAACTGGAAGAAGTTACTAAGCACAGCAAGGTAGGGGTAAGGTTAGGTATCGTTTAAAGAAAGATACAGTATATAAAGCACTAAAATGAAACCCATCTGTACAAACCAAAACAATGGAAGTGGGGGGAAGGTTCAGAAACAGGTGAAAAATATGGATATGGATTCAACGTAAATGATATAATATTAAATGGTTAAAAAGAGGGCAATTTGAAAAAGCGTTAGTCCACGGTGACCAGTTTCCAAGACTGTTGAAAAGAAGAAGAAAAATGTGGTGAGTCTTCTTGAGGAGGGGTCTGGAGTTCAGTTTTTAATTCAATACAGAATCACATAAAAACTAAATCGAAAAAATGTTTTAAAGGGATCCAGTTTGCAGTAGAGTAATACTTCTTTCATGCACTTATAACGTTCCAAACCAAATGTAACTGGTAACAAAAGAAAAAAAGAACACAACAATTAATGGCGCAAGACCTGGCGTTGTGGACTAGAGATTTTCGGATTAAATATAGTTCAAATAATAATGTATTACATATTTAATGTAGATTGTTCCCTTGGTGGTTGTCCAAAAATAACCTCTCAGAATAATATATGTTGGACTGAAAACTAGATTTTGCCTTTGTTATGATATTTTAATTACTAGAGCCTTCAATTGCAAGAGTAGACTTCACAATGTGTTGCCGGCTTCTTCAGCAGTGGAGGGGATGTGCCAGCTCTTGGCTTCGATAAATGGCGCCACACATGCACCACAAATAACAAGAGATCAAATAAGGATAAATATAGTTGCTTCCAGATTCATAAAGCAGACTGTGCTTCTGCTCAGTTCCTAATTAGAAATCTGGAATTTTAGTCAAAGTGATTTTTCTCTTCTACCAACGAGCAACATTAGGCCCATATGACTTTTACAAGTGAATTAGTTTTAGTTACAAGATATGACTTATTAAAAACAGAATATACTGTATATATATACCTAGTTGTAGCAAACAACATTCAAGTTTTTTCTTAAATAAGAAACCATACGAGTTGTGAGTTGATTTAAGTTAATTCAAAGTATAAAAACCTCTAACATTTGACCTTTGATAAATAACACTCTAAGGGGCAGATTTATCAAGGGTTGAATCTCGAAGCAATGGGAGTTTTATGGAACTCACATAACTTTGAAATTCGAATAGAAAATGACCAACCAAAATTTATTGAAAAAATCAAAGTTTTTTTTGCGGGTGAATAGGCTGTATTCGATCATCCGAATCAAAGTAAGATCATATTCGATCAAATTCGATTCAAATTATTTTTTTTAAAAAAGTCCACCAATTGACTCCAAAGGGGTTCTAGGAGGTCCCCCATAGGCTAAAACAGCTATTCAGCAGGTTTTAGATGGCAAATTCAAGTTTTTTCTTAAATAAGAAACCATATGAGTTGTGAGGTCATTTCAAAGGATAAAAACCTCTAACATTTGACCTTTGATAAATAACACCCTAAGAGGCAGATTTATCAAGGGTCGAATTTCAAAGCAATAGGAGTTTTATGGAACTCCCATAACGTTGAAATTCGAATAAAAAAATACCAACCAAAATTTGTTAAAAAAAAAAATTGAAGGGTGAAAAGGCTGTATTCGATCTTTTGAATCAAAGTAAGATAGTATTCGATCAAATTCAATTCAAAGTATTTTTTTTTTAAAAAGTCCACCAATTGACTCCAAAGAGGTTCTAGGAGGTCCCCCATAGGCTAAAACAGCAATTTCGCAGGTTTAAGATTCTGAATGGTCGAAGTCGAATTTTTAAAGAGACGGTACATGATAAATTTTGATATTCAAATTTTAAAATTTTTTTCAAATTCAAATCGAATTTGGACTATTCTCTAGTCGAAGTACACAAAAATAGATAGATTTTTTTATTTCTAATTTTCAATTCGACCCTTTATAAATCTGCCCCTTAGTGTCTTTTGTCAGAATAACCTGATGGTGTTTGAGCTGCTCTAGCTCCTTACTGACCCTATACATTTGTGATAAAAAAGAAAAATCATTTTGAGTTATAATAGTATTATTTCATGATTGTTTTTCAAATTTATCTTTAGAAGAATCATGCAGCTAATGTAAATATCCCAAAATATAATGTCTGTCCTTTCACTAGAGGTTACTTGCTTAAAGGATAAGGAAATCTTTAAAATAAGTGAATGTAAAATGGATGAGGGGGCTATTCTAAGCACTTTTGCAATTTATATTCGTTATTTATTTTATTTTTATTCCAAGATATTAAGGGATACATGTACTGTTAATATGAATAAATGTTGTTACAACAGCGCCACCTGCTGGTCAGTTTCCCACCAGTCTGACCACCAAGTAGTGAAGGAAGTTGTCAGGAGAGAGAAAGAGGCTGCTCTGATGTTCTTCTGCTTAGGAAAGGTTTGAAAAAGTTTTTTTTCCTAACCAGTAGAACATCAGAGCAGCCGCTATCACTCTCCTGACAACTTCCTTGACTACTTGGTGGTCAGACTTTTTGGAAAATGACCAGCAGGCGGCGCTGTTGTAACAAAATTCATTCATATTAACAGCACATGTATCCCTTAATATCTTGGAATAAAAACAAAATAAATAATGAATCTAAATTACAGAAGTGTTTAGAATAGAACCCTCGTCCATTTTCCATTCACTTATTTTAAAGGTTTACTTATCTTTTAAGTTTCAGTAGGTGTATGGCTCATGGGAAGCAAAAGAAGGCATTTAACTTCTTAAGAATAAATCTATTTATATAAAGTAGACAGTGCTCTACCACACAATTTTTTTCTTCATCATATTTTCCTTACCCTTCTTTGAACGCAATCAATACACATTTCCAGAATGGCAACACTGAATGTGAAGTAGTTCATGCTGCAAATATGTAGGAGTGATAAGCTGTGATAAGTGATAGATGTGTGAGACATAAGCTTTTGTAACATTCTAGACCAAGCAAAAGACAAGGAAGACACTGCTCTACCAACATATAAATCGAGCTAATTGTATATGTCTGTTAACCCAGCTGTAAAGACCCTGAGCTCTTTCACACATGAAACAGCATCCAAAATCAATTGACATCAGGCAATTTAGTTTTAATTGTATGAAATACGCTTTAGTTTTTTAACCTGGTCAGCTGCAGGTTTGGTTGCACATGTTTACATATTTTTTTGTGACATGCAGCATATTCTTTACTTTACTGAAAGAAAACATTTTTGGTGTTGTCTTGTTATTTGAAGCATCTCTGTGCTATTATAACTAGTCTAACTGATTTCACTATCTATGACAAGCCTTTTTTGATCAAATATGGCAAACTGGGCTTTTAACATTTTGTAAAATGTGTCTGTAATATAAAGTTTCAAGTCCTGGTTTTTAAAACGTTTCTACTTTCCTGGCAGCAATTGCCAGGTGACTGATTTAAGAACTGAGCTGGAATTATATCCAATTTCTCATTAGTGTGGAACTAAGATTGGCAAAGGAGAACTCTGCAAGGTAGAGCCAGCCTTTATTTCTATTAATTCTTACAGTGCTGGGAATGATGTTCATAGCGAAGAATTCTAAAGACTCCAACCATTGCTATATTCTATCTAATAATGGGTGGGTGGTCTTACTGCACAAGAAAATGTGGTATTTTGGGTGTTTTTGCAATAGCGGCAATCATGGCAACGGTAATTCAGTTTATAAACTAAAGTACTAGTTCTGTTCTGCTCATAAATGTTCATTCAAATATTCATGTTAATAAATTTCATTTAATTCCATTTAAATTTCAGTTTTAATATGATGTACTACAAAATACAGAATAGTGCACATTTAATTGCATGCTTTCCCGCTATCTGGATTTTTCATAGTAATTGTTGAAAAAGCAGGAGCTAGATTATCTCTCCCAGCAAACTCTTCTACTGCAGGGGAGGGCATACAGGTAAAAAATACATCTATTCACAATATTCAAATAAAAAGACTTAATGCATTTACAATACAAGTACAGTTTATTTAAATCATGTTAAATATAGGTGTTCATTGTCTTTTGTAGGTGATGTCTAACAACATCAGACTGGGGGCCCATCTGGGCTACAACACCTAGGGGCAGATTTACATAGGGTTGAATATCGAGGGTTAATTAACCCTCGATATTCGACAGCTGAAGGTAAATCCTCCGACTTCAAATATCGAAGTCGAAGGATTTACTGCAATTAGTTCAATCGAACGATCGAACGAAAAATCTTTGATCGAACGATTAAATCCTTTGAATCGAATGATTCGAAGGATTTTAATCCATCGATCAAACAATTTTTCTACGACCAAAAAAAGCTTAGAAAGCCTATGGGGACCTTCCCCATAGGCTAACATTGAGGTTCGGAAGGTTTTAGGTGGCGAAGTAGGGGGTCGAAGATTTTTTTAAAGAGACAGTACTTAGACTATCTAATGATCGAATAGTGGAACGACTTTTAGTTCGAATCGTTCAAGTTGAAGTCGTAGTCGAAGGTCGAAGTAGCCAATTCGATAGTCGAAGTAGCCAAAAAAAATCATTTGAAATCCGAAGTTTTTTTTATTCTATTCCTTCACTCGAACTAAATAAATGTGCCCCCTAGTGTAATAGGAAAACACGTTGTGAGTTTAGATCATATAAATGAATCTATTTCTAGATCTTAGGCATTGCCAAACTTGACTGAAGATGCCTGTTGTCAAGACAAGCTTAAACTTTTGAATGGCGGACAAATGGATTGGTGCAATGCATTCCAATGTATGGGTGCAGCATTGAGAAAGTCTAAGATGTCTTCAATGTTAAGTGATGAACATATGTATGTCAGTATTTGATTGAATGACATGACTAGACTTAATAGTGTAGACTATAGAAAGCATATAGAATATGACATCATTTTTAAAAGATTTGTAATAGAGGACAGAATGCTAAAGTAAATCCTGTAGTTGACAGGTAATCATTGAAGATAATGATGAAAACTTTCATTCTTACCTAACTACTTAGGAAGTTGTAAAGCCTAAACAACAGTGTTGCAATAATCAAGATGGAAAAGAATAATTAAACTGTTTAACATTTTTGTATAATTCTCAGATGCAGATTTTTCAAGAAGAAACTGCAACAATGGACAATGTTTATTTTTAATTGTTCTTCCTGTTAATTTGAGTATTGATCATCAGATAGGAACTTTGGAGAAAAGCTGATATCATTAATATATTGAAAAAGGGATTATGATTTTAGCCTGACATTTATAGGCCTGAAAGCTTGACATCTGTGGTGGGCAAATTATTTGAAGCTTGTTAAGGGATGGCATTCAAAATGTTATCCTAGTGAATGGAATTATGAGCAGCAATCAGCATGGCTTTATGAAGGATAGGTCATGTCAGATATTTTTGATTATTATGATGAGGTACAATAAGTAAGATTCTGCATATGTGATCTATTTGGATTTTGCGTTTGAAACAGTGCCCCACCAATGACACTATGGTCTGTTGGGCTTAATGAAGTTTGCACATGTATAGGAAACAGGTTACAGGATTGGGTACAGAGGGTGGTTGTTAATGGTTCATTCCCTATTTGGAGTAAGATTTTTAGTGGAGGTTCCTCAAGGTTCTGTATTGGGTCCACTTTTATTTAACTTCATTAATGACTTAGAGGAAGCTATTGTTAATAATGTATCAGTGTTTGCAGATGATACAAAACTATGCAGCCTATTAATTCCATCCAGTGTGCAACATCCTTGCAACAGGGTCTTGACAAACTGGCAAGCTGTGTGGCTAAATGTCAGATGAGATTCAATGCTGATAAATGTAAAGTCATGCACCTGGGATGTAAAAATATCCACTTATACCCTTAATGGGACTGAACTAGGCAAATCCATAATTGAAAATAACCTTGGAGTCCTTGTAGATAATAAACTTGGCTGTAGCAAGGAATGCCAGTCAGCAGCTTCAAGGGCTAACCATGTCTTGAGCTGTATTAAAAGGGGCATAGATTCGCAGAAGGAGGGGGTTATTCTTTCACTGTATAGAACAATGGTAAGGACCCATCTAGAATATGCCGTGCAGTTTTGATCTTCAGCACTCAAACAGGACATTATTGTATTAGAGAGGGTACAGAGAAAGGCAACTAAAGTTATGAAAAATGTCAGCTATAAGGAAAGACTGGCCAATTTGGGGTTATTCACTCTGGTGAAGGGGCTCTTAAGGGGTGATGTGATAACTATGTATAAATATATAAGGGGATCATACGATAACCTCTCTAATGCTTTATTTACCAGTAAAGCTGACAAGAGAGCACCCATTCCAATTAGAAGAAAGGAGGTTTTGGCTAAATATTTTGGGGTAAATTTATAAAAGAGCGAAGTTAGCGGCCGCCACAGTCCACAATTCCGTCTTAAATGCAGGTATGTGAGGTAGGTAAGAAAAAAGGTATTGATATTGAGGTCACCAGTAGGGATGTAGCGAACTGTTCGCCCGCGAACTAGTTCGCGCGAACTTCGACCGTTCGCGTCCGCCGAATGTTCGCGAACGTTTGGGAACGTTCGCAGTTTGAGTTCGCGTTCGATCGTTCGACCATTCGACCATTCGAATTCCTTCGACCGCTAAAAATCGAACGATTTCCATTCGTTCGAACGATTGTAAGCATTCGATCCAATGAAAAGCATTCGATCGAATGGCTTCGATCGTTCGATTAGAATGAAAATCCTTCGATCGAACGATTAAAATCCTTCGATCGTTCGATCGAACGATTTTAGCGGGTGTTCGAAGTTCGCGAACTGTTCGCGAATGTTCGCATTTTTTGCAGGTGTTCGCGAACAGCGTTCGCGAACACCAAATCGGCAGTTCGCTACATCCCTAGTCACCAGAGGAGTGTAGCTAGAGATTGCTGAGGTGCTGCCTTGGTGCAATGTTCATTATGGACTCGAGAGGTCTCTAGAGGGGAAGGCCAATTAAAAGAATGTTACAGTAGGCAATGCTTGATATGATGAGAGAGTGAATGAGAATTTTTTTTTTGGAGGGGGGTTTGGTTGTTAAGTCTAATTTGGTCCTTAAAAGTTATAGAGCCAGATTTAATTCTGAGCCAGTTTAATAGAGCCAGATTTAATTCAGTAAGCAAAAGGTTTATCACATGAAAACTCATGAACGAGATTCAATATGAGATGCAATAAAATTCCGAAAAACTTATCACACTGTTTATCAGATGAAAAATCTATTGAAGTCTGTTGGAAAAAACTGGAACTGAATTTGGAGAAAAGCTTTTGCTCCTTGAATTGAATCTCATCCATAAGGTTTACTGAGAAAAACCATGAGATCAAGATTTAGACAAAACAATGGCAAAACTGTTTGTTTTCCCAGCATTTCCTACTGTTCTCCCACTCTTACAGACCCTAGCAAAGGGTTATACAATGCTACTATACGTATATTATCCTACATTATATCCTATACAAATTCTTTCAGATCCAACCATCATTCATCAGCATTAAATCAATGTTCAGACTTGTCATAAATACCATAAATGCTGAAAATGTCAGACTGAAAATTGGTTCTTTTTTCCTTTGAGCTTATGATCATAAAATGAATGATATATGATATTTTTCTCCAAGTCATCTACCGCCATCTGAACAATTATACTTTTAAAGTAGCACAGGAACAATTAGGAAACTATGAAATCTATTACTGGCACATCTGATTTGTGAGTACATTTTAATCACTATAATACAAGGTTATCATGTTCCATTGGAACACAGTTCAACACAGTTTCATTGGCTTTTTGATAAAAGATAGGAAACATAGATATTGGTCGGAAAGAGCCTCAGGCTTAAGAGCATGAAGAGATTCAGCAGCCTTTCAGCTGATTTAATTATATATTTATAAAATCAGTCGATCACATTAGCGAGTATGGAACAAACACATTGTGACTTGTCTACAAAACGTGTCTACATCTGGAACATATGCTGTCAAGAAGAATAAAACAAATTAAAAATTTATGAAAATAATGAGTAGAAACTGGAGACTTTGGGGCTACATCTGCTGGAATGGGTAGACTTAAATTCCTTTTCAACTACTAGCTAGTCTGACTGATATCAACATGGCACCCTACACAATTCTGCAATTAGGGGAATTTACAATACAGAATAGTACAGGAGATCTGGGGAATGCTTTTCACAGGGTTAAACACGGAACAGAAATGGGAAGTTTTTAAAATGCTGCTTAATAAATATACTTGTCAGTATATTCCACTTGTAAGCAAGGAACGTCGTTGCAAAGCAAAACCTTTTTGGTTCAATAGAAGTGTTGGTGTTGAGGTGGGTAAGAAAAGACGTGCTTTTAAGGCTTCCAAGTTAGCTGGGACAGCCAAAACATTTATAAGGTACAAGGAGGCCAATAAATCATGCAAAGAATCTATAAGGCAAGCTAAAATTGATATTGAAAAGGATATTGCAGCAAGCAGTAAAAAAAATCCTAAATAATTTTTTAAATATGTTAATAGTAATAAAATTAAGCAGGAAGGGGTGGGACCCTTACTATCAGAGGGGGGTCAGCTGGTTGATGAAAACAAAATAAAAGCTCAGATTCTGAACTCGTATTTTTCTACACAAATGAGGAACCAGTAAGTGAAGGTTTCCTTCTTAATAGTACCAATTCTAGTAATACAACAAATGATGCATGTTTCACACATGAAGAAATTCAAAAGAGACTATTATTATTATTATTATTATTAACATGTATTTATATAGCGCCAACATATTGCGTAGCACTGTAATGTAAATGTGATTATACAACTACATCACATGAATTACATATATAGAATATATGGAGTAACAAACATCACAATCAATACAGGTACAAAGAGGTGAGGAAGGCCCTATGCATAGGCATACAGTCTAAAGGGAAGGGAGTAATACACAAGGTGTGGGAGTGGGCAAAATCGAAGTAAGTGGGTGAGAAATGTGGTGTTGTATGTGGTGTTGCGTTTGGTAGTTAAGCAGAGTGAGGGTAGGCTTCTCGAAAGAAGTGCGTTTTCAGAGATTTTTTGAAAGCAGAAAGGTTGGGAGAAAGTCGGACAAACCGTGGGAGAGCGTTCCAGAGGAGGGGTGCAGCCCTTGCAAAGTCTTGAATGCGAGCATGTGAGGAGGTAATGAGAGAAGAGTTGAGTAGCAGGTCAGTAGAGGAGCGTAGTAAGCGAGTGGGTGAGTATATAGAGATGAGTTCAGAGATGTAGGGTGGAGCAGAGTTGTGAAGTGCTTTGAAAGTCAGTGTCATTAATTTGAATTTGATTCTGAAAGGTAACGGAAGCCAGTGCAGGGATTGACAGAATGGTGAGGCAGAGAAGGAGCGGTTGCTGAGGTGTATGAGCCTCGCAGCAGTGTTCATTATGGACTGGAGAGGTGACAGTCTCTGGAGGGGGAGGCCAATTAAAAGAGAGTTACAGTAGTCTAGACGCGATATGATGAGAGAGTGAATAAGAATTTTGGCAGCGTCTTGCGTGATAAATGATCGTATTTTGGATATGTTCCTTAGGTGGAAGTGACATGATTTAATAAGTGACTGGATATGAGGAGTGAATGACAGGGCAGAATCTAGGATAACCCCAAGGCACCGGGCCTGGGGAGAGGGGGTGATAGTGGAATTGTTAACTATGATGGATACTTCGGGATGCTACTGGTGGAGGAAAGAGAACCATTTCAGTTTTAGAGAGGTTTAATTTAAGGTAGCGTTGCGACATCCAGGTAGAGATAGCGGACAGGCAGGAGGAGACGCGAGTTAGGAGTTCTGGGTTGAGATCAGGAGATGAGAGATAGATCTGAGTATCGTCAGCATAGAGGTGGTAGTGGAAACCATATGAATTTATTAATTTGCCAAGGGAGGAAGTATAGAGGGAGAATAGTAATGGTCCCAGGACAGAGCCTTGAGGAACTCCAACAGAAAGAGGTAGGGGAGAAGATGATACTCCATTGTAGGAGACACTGAAGGAACGATTGGTGATGTAAGAAGAGAACCAGGACAGGGCTGTGTCACGAAGGCCAAGCGACTGGAGGGACTGGAGGAGGAGAGGGTGATCTACAGTGTCAAATGCGGCTGAGAGGTCAAGCAGTATTAGTAGTGAGAAATGATTGTTGGCTTTAGCAGTTAAAAGGTCATTAGTTAGTCGAGTCAGGGCAGTTTCCGTGGAGTGTTGTGGCTTAAAACCAGATTGTAGGGGGTCCAGCAGGTTATTGTCAGAGAGGAATGAGGTAAGTCGGTTGTAGACTAGGCGCTCAAGTAGTTTAGAGATGAAAGGTAGCAGAGTGATAGGTCGGAGGTTGTCAAGATTGGAGGGATCAAGAGAGGGTTTTTTCAGAATGGGGGTGACAAGAGCATGTTTTAGTTGAGAAGGAAACAGTCCAGTTGAGAGCGAAAGATTAAATAGGTGAGTTAAGGCTTTGATTAGACAAGGATTGGTATTGCGGAGAAGTTTTGAGGGAATTGGATCAAGCGGGCAGGTGGTAAGGTGAGAAGAGGCCAGAAGCTTTGAGACTTCCTCATCAGTGACAGGGGTGAAGGAGCACAGGAGAGACTGGGCAGTGTGGAGGGAGGGTGGTGGAAGTCTAGGGGGGTTGAGTAGTGTAATGTCCCTTCTGATAGTGTCAATTTTGTTTTTGAAGTGCTCAGCAATATCTTGAGCAGAGACAGATGTGCATGGAGGGGGTGGAGAAGGGGAAAGGAGAGTGTTAAAGGTGGAGAAAAGTTGTGCTGGTTTTTTAGAAAGGGAGTTAATGAGTGAAGTAAAGTATGTTTGTTTGGCTTGGAAGAGGCTGGTGTTAAAGGAGCGCAGGGCAGATTTGTAGCTCCAAAAGTCTGATTCTGAACGGGATTTGCGCCAGCGACGCTCAAGTGCACGTGAGTGTCTTTGGAGCACTTTTGTATGAGCAGTATGCCAAGGTTGAAGTGGTTTGGGTCGAGAACGTTTAGTTTTTATAGGAGCAAGCTCATTTAGGGCAGTGGTGAGAGTACTATAGTAGACAGAGGTAGCCACATTAGGACATGAGATGGCTGAGATATTAGAGTGAAGAGAGTCAAAGGAAGAAGAGAGATGTGACACGTCTACAGCTTGCAAGTCACGGTAAGTACGTGTTTGGGGAATAGCAGGGGGTGAGGAGGGAGTTAGTGAGAGTTGAAATGTGAGCATATTGTGATCAGAGAGGGGAAATGGGGAGTTAGTAAAATTGGAGGTTGAACAGAGTCTGGTAAATATGAGATCCAGAGCATTACCATTGGAGTGAGAGGGGGAGTCTGAGCACAAAGATAAGCCTAGGGAGGAGGTTAGTGAAAGAAGTTTAGAGACAGAAGAGTTGTTGATGTTGTTAACGGGTATATTAAAGTCACCTAATATGATGGATGGGATGTTAGATGAAAGAAAGTAAGGAAGCCAAGCAGCAAAGTTGTCCAGAAATTGTGCAGTTGGTCCTGGTGGTCGATATATAACAGCAATGCAGAGTGAAACAGGAGAAAAGAGCCTAATGCAGTGAGCCTCAAATGAGGAGAATGATAAAGAGGGAACAGGTGGAAGAACTTTAAAAGTACAGCGGGGAGAGAGAAGCAAACCCACCCCACCTCCAGGTCTGTTACCAGGTCTGGGAGTATGAGTAAGGTGTAGGCCCCCATAGGACAGGGCAGCAGGTGAGGCAGTGACAGTAGGAGAGAGCCAGGTTTCAGTAAGCGCAAGTAGGTTAAAGGAATTTGCAATGAAATGGTCGTGTATAGCGGTGAGTTTGTTGCAAACAGATCTGGCATTCCAGAGAGCACATGAAAGATTAACTGGGTTTTTGGGTATTGGAGTAAGTGTTCTGTACTGTTTGAAATTGCTCCGGAGAGAAGGAGCTCGTGGCCGTGATATAACTGGGATGGGGTAAGGGCCAGGGTTTGGGGAAATGTCCCCAGCTGCCAGCAATAGAAAGGAAAGATAGACTAAGTGAGAGTGGGATTTATAAGTTCTTGGTTTGTATGAAAAGGAGGAGTTTTGTGGAATAGCTAAACAGAGTACTTTATAAACTTCATGTGTGGAGAGGGAAGGAGAGGAGAGTAGAGAGGCTGAGATTTGTATAGAACTGGGATTTGATGGAGGAGGTAGTGAAAAATGTTTTATGAAACATGAGAGTGAAAGGAGGAGAAATGCAGGATAAAGCATGTTTGGAGTAAGAAGTAACAAACTAGCAGGTACAAACAAATCTGTTTTCTTCTTATCCCAGATGGTTCACTGTTGATTGCAGGGGAATCCGGTTCCTTTGCCTTGTCAATGTCTTGTCGAACTGCCTTGTTTAACTGTCATTTCTAAGCACTTGTGAAACTTTAGCACTTAGGAAAGGTTAGCACTCGTGCCATGCCCTAGACACGAGTGCCATCCCCAATACTGGGTCTGAATTTATATGTAGCTGATTGGGAAAACCGGAGCCTAATTAATCAATTAAATAGCTAGCAAAGGGCAGAGTTTTACAGACACCAGAACCAGGTTTGGGGCTATAAAAATATCTCTTGTTCACGGAGGAGGGGACACAGATGTGTGCTTTAGATATTTATCAAAGAACTAAAGTAGAATAGGCCTGACAGACAAAAGTTATTGGGGTTAACAAATACAAGTAGGGATATAGCAGAATTACCAGAATAAACAGTTGCAGTATATGGATATGGCAGTGTATGGATATAGCAGAATTACCAGAATAAACAGTTGCAGTATATGGATATGGCAGTGTATGGATATAGCAGAATTACCTGTAGGAATGAGAAGAGATAGGAGTTAGTTCCATGGAACTGCCTTGTTTAACTGTCATTTCTAAGCACTTGTGAAACTTTAGCACTTAGGAAAGGTTAGCACTCGTGCCATGCCCCAGACACGACTAGAACATGTTAAGATTAACAAAGGTCCGGGCCAGATGGTATTCATCCCAGGGTAATTAGCGAGCTTAGCTCTGTGATTGCCATACCTCTTTACTTAATTTTTCAGGATTCATTAAGATCTGGCATAGTGCAGAGAGACTGGCGAATTACTAATGTGGTCCCTCTATTCAAAAAAGGATCCCGTTCTCAGCCTCAAAACTATAGGCCAGTTAAGTCTGACTTCAGTGGTAGGAAAGCTTTCGAAGGGTTAATAAAGGATAAGATACTGGACTTTATAGCAAATCATAATACTATGAGTTTGTGCCAGCATTGTTTTATGCGTAATAGATCTTGCCAGACTAACTTAATTTCTTTTTATGAGAAGGTAAGTAGAGACCTCGATTCTGAGATGGCAGTGGATGTGATTTATTTAGAGTTGGGCATTGTTTCTATGTTTCTATTTTTGCACATGATACTAAATTGTGCAGAACTATAGGTTCCGTGCAGGATGCTGCCACTTTGCAGAGTGATTTGTCTAAATTGGAAAACTGGGCAGCAAACTGGAAAATGAGGTTCAATGTTGATAAATGCAGGTTATGCACTTTGGCAAAAATAATATAAATGCAAGTTATACACTAAATGGCAGTGTGTTGGGAGTTTCCTTAACTGAGAAGGATCTTGGGGTTTTTGTAGATAACAAGTTGTCTAATTCTGGGCAGTGTCATTCTGTGGCTACTAAAGCAAATAAAGTTCTGTCTTGCATAAAAAAGGGCATTAACTCAAGGGATGAAAACATAATTATGCCTTTTTATAGGTCCCTGGTAAGGCCTCAACTGAAGTTTTAGACTTCAGTCCTTAAGAGGGATATAAATGAGCTGGAGAGAGTGCAGAGACTAAGTTCAACTAAATTGGTTAGAGGGATGGAAGACTTAAATTATGAGGGGAGACTGTCAAGGTTGGGGTTGTTTTCTCTGGAAAAAAGGCGCTTGCGAGGGGACATGATTACACTTTACAAGTACATTAGAGGACATTATAGACAAATAGCAGGGGACCTTTTTACCCATAAAGTGGATCGCTGTACCAGAGGCCACCCCTTTAGACTAGAAGAAAAGAACTTTCATTTGAAGCAACGTAGGGGGTTCTTCACAGTCAGGACCGTGAGGTTGTGGAATGCACTGCCGGGCGATGTTGTGATGCTGATTCAGTTAATGACTATAAGAATGGCTTGGATGATTTTTTGGACAGACATAATATCAAAGGCTATTGTGATACTAAGCTCTATAGTTAGTATAGATATGGGTATATAGAATTTCATTAAAAGTAGGGAGGGTTGTGTGTATGGATGCTGGGTTTTCATTTGGAGGGGTTGAACTTGATGGACTTTGTCTTTTTTCAACCCAATTTAACTATGTAACTATGTGGTTCATTGCAATTAACATTTACAAATTCAGCCTCATTTATAGAGTAAAGCCCACAAGTAGAAGAGCTGGAGCCATAAGTGGCACAAAACTGTAGTTGTGTCCGTGGGATTTATGGTGCAAGCTGCACCTCTAAAAAGATCATGTGGCATCTTTGAAACCAAAGTAAAGCCAAATACTTACTAAAATATAATTACATCAAGATTAAGGAGTTATTTATCCAATTCCAATTTTATCTCAACATGTTCTGCTGCAAACTCCTATCAAATCTCAAATCCACTTGGGGTTCTTCGATTATTCATTATATTATTAAATTTTTCTAAAAATCAGATTTTCCAGTTTTTTATAAATTTTTCACCCAAAAACTCAATTTTTTTTTTATTTTTAACCCTAAATCTCAGAATTCTCATGTTTTTTGCCCGAAAACTTTGGGGTATTGCACAAAACCCAGCGCACATCAAAAAATCATTGGGACTTCTCCCATTGACTTATATGCAACCTCGACAGGTCTGAGATGCCGGATTTTCTGATTTGGACTTTCCCATCCTCGGGGTTTAATAAATTCCAAAAAATTTGTGATTTTTAAAAGTCCGATTTTATAAAAAAAAATCTGAAATTTTTCGTGATTTTTGCATTCAAAGTTTAGTAAATAACCCCCTAAATGAAGGTGTTTGCCAAGTATTGAATAAATAGCATTTTCATCAACGTTTTAGAAAGGTCTTTCAACATCCTTTAATACACATAAATATTAAATAAAATTAAAAATGATCAAATTAGAAAACATCAGTATGTGTTGAAATGTAAGCATTTTTGGATCAGGATTTATATGAAAATTAGACCAGTGTAACAAACGGCCCTATTTGATGGTTAACACTAAGTAAAAAAAATCAAAAGGACTTTGAAGGTGTCATTAGTTGGATACAAGTGTGAAAATCTATGCTAAATGCAGATGTGATGAAGAATAATGATCTGTGTAAGTACTAACTGAAGTGTAACAGTATTCTAGTAGCATGACACAAGCCACTTCCTAAAGAAGCATTAGACAAAATAATTTCTTTACAGTTCTGCCAAAGTCAAATCATTATGATGTAATGTTCCTTTAAGTCTCATCCTGTCTGCCTATGGGGTGTGTTGTACCTTGTCTTTTAATTAAGTCATGAAGACTCATAGGGACCAACATCCGGCACAAAGAACAATGAACAATTTGACCATTGCATTTGCACTTTAAAGGATAAAGGATAAAAGTACTAACAATCATTCTGAACATGGAAGATACACACTTCCCAGTTTACTAATAATTCCCCTATAGGATATACTGTGTTCGTTTTTCACAGGACATAATTAATTTAGGAATTCAATTCTTATAGTCAATATTTTTATTTTGTTTATTCCAAAGTGAAAAATCAAATTCAGTTATAAAAAACAGAACCGTATTTTCAGCTGTCCTTAAATACCCCAGGAAAATGATGATAGCTTTATCAGAATAACAGAATTCTGTAGTTCCTTCAGCTGCTGTCAAATGTTTTCCAATATTTCTTCCCAGAAATTACTCCACCAAGATGCTTTTTATTTTTATTTTTTTAATAAATTTAATAAAAACACATCTGCTTTGTCAATAGACATGAAATCCAGGGTTGCATTTGGAAAGTCTTAAAGTATGATATTGGCTTGTCTTCTTATGACTTAATGTAAATGATCTAACAAACTGGACATTGCCCATCAGTGAAATTACACATTTTGGCAAAAGAATTCCAGTTTAGAAGTAAAAAAAAAAAAAACAGTTAAAAACACTGTCTAAGGAATGCAAAGCATTTATCTCATGTTTCATAAAATACATCATTTGATAACAATGATATTCAATAATTCTGCACTTTGGCAAGCAAAGTATATAACTAAAACAGGAGAAAACATATTTTCCATAGAATTTACCTCTTGGTTTCACTTTGCATTGGAAATCGTGTATTTAGTTTCGCTTTGCCGAAAAATGCCGCGAATTCGTGCCTGGCGAATAAATTCGCCCATCACTAGTATTTAGGAGATAAAAAAAATTAGATAAAAATAAATCAGTGGGTAATGAAAGTAAGATCTTGATAAAAAAAAAAAAAAGAGGTGTTAGCTTTAAAATCACTTCTAACACCAGACAATATTCCCCACTACAGATGAGCGAATCTGTTTGAAAACTGCAGATGCAAATGCATTGTTTTTTCTGTATTTTTCCCAGCACAAAAAAATGTTTGTTTTCCTAGCACAAAAAATGCATGTTGAAATTCTAATAATGCCTTTTTTTCTTGCTTTTTCCATCAAACATAATGCATGCCATGAATTGAAAACTTTTTTAACCGCTAGAGGAAACACAAATTTCACTATGAAACTGTACCAGACAAAAATATTCGCTCATCCCAAGTGCTACATATAGTGAATAAAGTACCCCCTATTGTAAAATATAAGGATATTATAAATATATTACCCATGCGTTCCATGACTATATAGGCCAAAGGCTGGGTGTTTTTAAACAGGTTATGGAACTCCGAAGTGACTTCTAATATCCTCATATTTTGCAACAGGGGGTACTTTATTTATTATAATACACACGTATCAGTGCGTCATGTGACAGAAATGACATCACTAAGCTCCGATTATAACCAATGACATCACTGAGCACTGTTTATAAGGATATCATTTACAGAATATTCATGGCTCTTGTGTATTATAAATAACTATAGTACATTTTTAGGAATTAATCCAGTGCAAAAAGTAGACACCTTTACAGATATCTGGGAGGACAGATGGTGTTAGTTCCCTAGTAAGGAGCTTTATAAATAGGCCAAAAAGCATTTACTCTTTTTTTTAGGCATAGCATACAGTACAATAATCCAGTAATCTTATTTGTGTCTGCTATTTAGAACAAATGGTGAGAAACCGGATTCTATAATATTTCATGGTTCTTTCCATAATATAAACACCATACTCACCTTCTTTTTATGGCACTTACCCTTTGCCATTGTTAACAAATAAAGCTGTACAAACAACAGCAAATCCAATTAATACTGCACTATACATCTCTTTGCTAATGTTGACTCAGAGGTCTACAGGAGGTCCAAACCATTTTAAAAGTCATCGTCAAGACAATGCTGGTGATCCCTCGAAATTGATATTCTTCCTGGTACAGAATAAGAATAAGATTTCCCTCTGGTGATGGTGACATATAATTTATTAAGTAACAGTTTTCTTAACTTATTCATCGTCAGAAAAGCACTTTTCATTTCTAGTCAATGCCCTGGACACAGAATGTGGAGGTCCGGAATCTACTAACAAGTTATAGGAATGAGGGTCAAGGAATTTATTTTTCATTTAAAAAATCTTTCAGATTTTTACTTATGCTGCCCCTCATTAGCTAATGTTTGTCCCTGGTGGAGCCTAAAGATTGCTCATAGAATCTTCAAACATGCAGTAGGCTGAGCTCCATCTATATTAAAGGAGAAAAAACGTTTTTTTCCAAATTCAGTTCCACTTTCCCCATAGACATCAAGAGAGTTTTCACGTGATAAACAGTGTGATAACTTTTCTGAATTGAATTCAAATTGAATCAAGTCCATGAGATTTCACGTGAGAAACCCTTTTGTCACTGGATTGAATCTTTTTCATTTTTTCCTGATTAAAAAAGCAGCAATGAATAAAAATGCTATTTTTCATTTGTAAACAATTAATATTTTCAAGAATAATTCATAGTCACGTCTTTTAGATTTTAGAATTAAACCAATATTTTTGTTGGGTAGCTAATTTTTTTTACTAAATATTATACAGAGTCAGCACAGATTGTAACATTAAGAAAAAAACCTTCAAACCTGCCAACATTGTCAGACCTCTTTAAACACACTTCATCATGGCTCCAACTTTTCTGCCATTGCAATTTGGAGCCTTGTCAAAAATCTCCCAGAATTGTTCAAATAATCTGCTGAATGTCTTACTAATGTTCTTTAGAAAGCAATCCTGTAAAGTTATTGTATCACTTTTTGGAGGGGGATTTACTTTGGATACTAAATATGTGAAAGTTCTGCTTTGGGTTGCACCAAGTTGCCACTGAACAATCTTTACTGTGCTCATATTTACCACCATCTGGTTTTATAATACATTCATATATTGATGGGGTATAGAATTAGCCCAATAATATATTAGTTTAGGAACATATTTTGCTGTTACTCTTACATTATCATTTTCATTATGGAATGAAACCAATGTAGCATGTGAATATCTTCTGTTTTAAGAAGACTCTTGGTGCATGTCTTTAACTTGTATCAGCCTAAAAAAAATTTTTTTTTAGCTTTGCTGTTTTCTCCACCACCTTAGATGCCATGTTCCAGTATCTTAGACAAACGAGATCGAAATAGGCTGCCTGCAAGCTTGGCTTAATGGCTCTTGACAATTTAGCAAGGGGCGCTCCACCAATGAGGCGAGTTGAGACACTCGCCTCAAGCGGCAGCGCCCCCCTGGTTGCCAGGGGCGGCAAAAATGCCGCTCCTGGTAACTAAGAGCCGAATTTCCGGTTTTCAAACCGGAAATTCGGCTCTTCTAGCGCAGAGAGCGCTATTGTGCTCTCTGCACGAATCGTCGCGGACCGCCCCTGCCCTCTCCGGCGCTATAAAGGTTAGTGCCAGGAGGAGGGAAGGGGGCGGCGAAAGAAGGCCGCCTCAGGCGGCATTATAGCAAGAATCGCCCCTGAATTTAGCTGTATCTGTCCTATTAAATCTGTGGTTTTGGATGCATAGGGGCAGATTCACTAACCAGGGAAAAGTCGCCAGCGACCACTTTGCACCCATCACTACACTTTGGCAGGCAAAAATTTGCTCAGATAATGCTAATTTACTAAAATGCGAAGTTTCATCGTGGGTGCAGAATGATGGCGACTTTTCTCTACCGTTACTCTGGCAATGTGAGCAATTCAAAGCAAAGATGCGCTAGCGTTCATTTCTGCCTAGCTCAATTTCGCTAGAGGACTTGCGCTCAGGTTAATTTGCATACGGCGGGAAATTTAAAGTAGAATGCACGTCTTTATGTTATATGTTGCAGCAAATACATTACATTTCCTCTGTTAATTACACAAGTCCAGGGAACCTTAATAAAGACAACAGAGTTGTTATAATGCCCTACACATGAGCCCACTGTATAATTAATGCAGGCTATCACTCTGAAAAAACATCAGCATTTTTTGTACTTAGAAGCTTTCTCCACTAAAAAATATGTAAGTAACAGAAGATTATGAAGATCTATGTGCTCCAGTGCACTCGCCTGATCTGAGCTGGAGAAGGCAAGTCTGCTGAAAGAGGTAACGTTCAGTAAAATCCGCATTTTAGTGAATTTGCGGAGTAACATCCATTCACCAGAGCAAATTGTTTGAATTTGTAAATACAACTACATTGCTCAGAATACAATGGATGCTTAACATAGTACAAATTATAGGAGTACTCAGATTTTTCTTTTTCCATTTAGTTGGTATAACTGTATAGAGGTGCAGTACTACTGTATATATTGTAATAATATGGACCAATACTGCCCTGGCATGACACTTGTGATCATTTGATCAAAGTAAAAAGACTGTACAACTGAGCTTCCAGTTTGTGCTCCAATGCATGTCTACTGCTCATGATAACTAGCAAAATGAGAAATTGGAGTGCTGCTAAAAAAGCAAATAATGACAGTTTATCTTGGCAAAGAAATTGAGTAGAAATATATATTTATAAGTATTTGTCTCACACACACACACACACACACACACACACACACACACACACACACACACACACACACACACACACACACACACACACACACACACACACACACACACACACACACACACACACACACACACACACACACACACACACACACACACACACACACACACACACACACACACACACACACACACACACACACACACACACACACATATTTCTACTTTGTAGAAACGAAGATTTAGCAAAAAGGTTAAAATTCAGTTTTTATTCATTTACATTAAAAAAGAGCCAGTCAACGTTTCGGTCTTAATCTAAGACCTTTATCAAGACCCTGTTCACAGTAAGCCCTCCATGGTTAAATAACTAAAAAACATGTCACTCACCAATTTGTACACGCCCACATGATCATGTGACTGAGAAGAAACCCAACACCAGAATTTAGGAACAGATAGTATCTTGTTACTTAAATATTTAAAAACAAAAATGTTACATATAAACATGTTAAATGAAACATCCAGAATCCTAGACAATGAAACACGTTAGTGCTGATTGGCAACATAGTACATATTGAAAAGTAACAATTAACGTTGATTTAGAAAGCAAAGATAAGAGCAGTATTCATTTAGACCCAAAGGAGCAATAGTGTTTAATTTACGTATCCAAAACATTTCACGTTGCAACAGTAATTTCGATCTGTCACCCCCCGCCTCAAAGGAGGGATGTGGTCTATGGCTATAAATCTAATCGTAGGTAATCTGTGCCCCTTTTCTAAAAAATGTTTGGCAACTGGTTTGTTAGTTGTGTTGTCTCTAAAGGCTGTACTGATTGCGGAGCGGTGCCCGTCCATCCGCAACCATAATGTTTGGTCAGTTTTCCCAACATACGATAGCCCACAGGGGCATGTTATTAAATACACCACATGAGAGGTGGTACAGGTAATGTGGTGTCTAATGGAAAATTGTTTACCTGTTTGGGGGTGGAGAAACGATATTCCAGGTGTCATGTATCTACAAGATGTACAGTTCGGGCATCTATAACACCCAGGTTTTCCTCCACTTGACCATCCTCTCAAAGTCTTAGAATAACATTTTACTGGATCACTTTTGACAAGAACATCTCTCAAATTGGTCCCTCGCTTATAACACATCATTGGGGGTCCCTTTAGAATTTTCCCCAAAGAATTGTCCGCCTCGACAATCTTCCAAAGGTCCCTAACACAATTGTTAGTAATCTTAGCACAGGTATTAAAGGTAGTGGTAAAAGTAAGTGTGGGTTCTCTTTTCACTTGTATAGCCCTCTCACTCACTCTACACCTGGCAGTCTCTAGAGCATTTAGTAAAACTGTATCTGGGTATCCTCGCTTTTTAAAGCGGGACCATATCTCATTCAACTGATATTCTGCACATTTTTTATCAGAGTTATTACGGAATACCCTGCAAAATTGCGAGATGGGCAAGGATTTCTTCATTGGGTCTGGATGACAACTATTATAGTGTAGAAGCACATTTTTATGCATAGGTTTTCTGAATATGGTATAATCCAGGCACCCATTGTGTAATACCAATTCAATATCCAAAAACTGGACTCTTTCAGGATGATATATATATATATATATATATATATATATATATATATATATATATATATATTTATATATATATATATATACTGTGAACTGGTAACTGGAGAGATTTGAAGGGAGATATATTTCTCCTAGGTTCAACTCTTACACCGAATGGATATCGCCAATTCACTAACAGGCGCAGACGCCAATTTGCTAGCGAACGGTACTATCACTAGCGTTCATTCGCACTCTATCGCCAGGCGACTTTTTGCTCTGGTGAAAGATCGTTACTGTGCAAATTTACTAAAATGCGGATTTTACTGAATGTTACCTCTTTCAACAGAGTTGACTTTGCCACCTCAGACATTAAACTGTATTAACTCTCTTATCTTTATTAAGATTCCCTGGACTTGTGTAATATAAACCGGTTACTTAAACCATTTGCAGCAACTATTATAATAAAGACGTCCATACAACTTTAAATTTCCTGCCCTATGCAAACTGACCTAAGCGCAAGATCATTAGTGAAGTATCACTAGCGCATCTTCCCTATGAAAGCACAGCCGAAGTAATGCTAGCGAAAAGTGGCCAACGTACGATACACGGAAGAAAACTTTGCATTCTAGTGAATTAGCATATTTGTAACGCATTTGCACCTGGCGAAGTGGTGCGATGGGTGTGAAGCTGACGCTGGCGAAAATTCACCCGTTAGTGAATCTGCCCCCTGGGAACTGGGTGAAACAGCTTGGAGTGCTATTTGTTTTCAAATGGGAAAAAAACACAATTTAAAGGTGCTGTGACTCTGTGGAGTTGTACTTTTCTGTTTTTGCCAGGAATTCCAGTAGGGGCCTGGAATTAAAGAGAGAGAATACCCTGTGTATTAGTTAGAGCCCAAGTGTGGCAAGGGTTTTGTTTTATTTTGTTTTTTTACCTGTTCACTCACAGAGTATGTTACTGTGAATAATAAATTGGACTTTAACCTGCTAAAACACTGTTTATATGATCCTGCTCAGAATATGTACAAAGGACACATGGCTTTCTCTACAAACACAAATTCAATTAACATATCTTAGGGCTCCCCTGTCATTCACCAAGCTAATTATAACCTTTAAGGTCAAGACTAGTAATAAATGTTAAACAACCCGTGCAAAGGGAGGTAACACCATCACATTTACAGGGGTCATGGGAAATGTAATTTGGCACAAATTTAATTATAATCAATTGAATTAGTAAATGGATTCATAGTCCCCCTACTGGAAAACTTAGGGGCACGTTCGGTAAAAAAAAAAAATGAAAGGCAATGAATTGAATTTCTTAAACAGCATGGGTGGGATGTTGACAGGTAAGTTTAATAAACATGCAGACATTCACATACCAGTGTATGCACCCCACACAAGCACACACGCAGAGTAACATTCACACACCTCTCAGAGCCACTGGTCTAGTGTGTTTGGGACCATGTGATCATCCTGAATCAGACCTTCAGAATGGTAAAAAATACAGTATGTCCCATAAAGGAGAATTTAACCCCCTAACTAAAAAATACCCTAACCCACTACCCTTTGTAAACCCTCCTTCCCCAGTCTAGCTGCTACCCCGGGGGAATTGGCCTTAACTTTTTACTTAACCCTCTTTGCAAATTCAGGGATCGCAGTTCACAGCAGCCATCTTCCGGGTCTTCGTATTTTGGCGCATGCACAGTTGTCGCAAAATTGCTCCAACTGCGCATGTGCTGCTTCGCTGGTCTCAGTCTCAGATTACGGAAGAACCGGAAGATAGCTGCCGTGAACTGCGATCCCTGAATCTGCACCGAGGGGTAAGTAAAAAGCAGCTAGTCTGGAGGGGAGGAGGGAGGGGGTCTACATAGAGTAGGGGGGAAGGTTTTTTTTTAGTTAAGGGTTGAATTCTCCTTTAACGCCTCAAATAAACAAGCAGCTACATTATTTTTATTCTTGGTAGTTAAGTGCTGCATGGACTGGAAGAACCTGGAAGTACTCCATTGTGCCTTTTTATAAAGTCTAAGGTATTTGTCTGGAAGGCTGTTTCCTACATTGGGTGATGACTTAAAACAAGTATTTATGGTTTCACCAAGGTAAAATGTGGACTTGGGTTAATGGTTATGCACAGATATAAGAAGTCTCTTCGGTTGACGGTTATGCCGAGATATAAAAAGTCTGGAAGATGGAAGCTGTTTGAATCCAGATATAGAGGGGAGGTGCCTGAGTAATGATATAGAGGGGAGATGGTGCTGAGACATGTTTGAATAATATTTATTTGTTTAAATGTAATGGGCCTAAAACTCTGGAATTATTTGGACTCATGCCTGGACAATTTAGTGTTAGAACTCACAGCAAGACTTTAGGCCTTAACATACTGTAGATACAATTTCGAAAATAGCAAAATATATATGTATTTATTATTATTATTATTATTATTAATAATAATAATAACTGAAATGACAATGGTGTGATGATAATGAGGTTTAAGACAGTTACATAGTTAAATCAGGTTGAAAAAAGACAAAGTCCATCAAGTTCAACCCCTCCAAATGAAAATCCAGCATCCATACACACACCCCTCCTTTACTTTCACATACAATTCTATATACCCATATCTATAATAACTATAGAGTTTAGTATCACAATAGCCTTTAAAGTTATGTCGGTCCAAGAAATCATCCAAGTCCCTGTTATAGTCATTAACTGAATTAGCCATCACAACATCACCCGGCAGTGCATTCCACAACCTCACTGTCCTGACTGTGAAGAACCCCCTACGTTGCTTCAAATGAAAGTTCTTTTCTTCTAGTCTAAAGAGGTGGCCTCTGGTACGGTGATCCTCTTTATGGGTAAAAAGGTCCCCTGCTATTTGTCTATAATGTCCTCTAATGTACTTGTAAAGTGTAATCATGTCTCCTCTCAAGTGCCTTTTTTCCAGAAAAAACAGCCCCAACCTTGACAGTCTACCATCATAATTTAAGTCTTCCATCCCTCTAACCAGCTTAGTTGCACTTAGTCTCTACACTCTCTCCAGCTCATTTATATCCCTCTTAAGGACTGAAGTCTAAAACTTCAGTTGAGGCCTTACCAGGGACCTATAAAAAGGCATAATTATGTTTTCATCCCTTGAGTTAATGCCCTTTTTTTATGCAAGACAGAACTTTATTTGCTTTAGTAGCCACAGAATGACACTGCCTGGAATTAGACAACTTGTTATCTACAAAAACCCCAAGATCCTTCTCATTTAAGGAAACTCCCAACACACTGCCATTTAGTGTATCACTTGCATTTATCAACAATAAACCTCATTTTCCAGTTTGCTGCCCAGTTTCTCAAATCACTCTGCAAAGTGGCAACATCCTGCATGGAACCTATAGTTCTGCACAATTTTGTATCATCTACAAAAATAGAAACAGTACTTTCAATGCCCACCTCCAGGTCA
Source organism: Xenopus laevis (assembly GCF_017654675.1). Classification (NCBI taxonomy): domain Eukaryota; kingdom Metazoa; phylum Chordata; class Amphibia; order Anura; family Pipidae; genus Xenopus; species Xenopus laevis. The sequence continues at coordinate 16,786,348 of NC_054373.1, forward strand.
TTAATAAACAAGTTGAAAAGCAAGGGACCTAGTACAGAGCCCTGCGGTACTCCACTAACAACACTGGTCCAGTTAGAAAATGTTCCATTTACCACCACTTTGTAGTCTATCTTTCAGCCAATTCTCTATCCAGGTACAAATACTATGTTCTAGGCCAACATTCCTTAATTTAACCAGTAACCTTCTGTGTGGCACTGTATCAAATGCTTTAGCAAAGTCTTAGTAAATCACATCCACTGTCATCCCAGAATCGAGGTCCCTCCTAACCTTCTCATAAAAAGAAATTAAGTTAGTCTGGCAAGATCTATTACACATAAAACCATGCTGGCACAAACTCATAGTATTATGATTTGCTATGAAGTCCAGTATCTTATCCTTTGTTAACCCTTCAAAAAGCTTTCCTACCACTGACGTCAGACTAACTGGCCTATAGTTTTGAGGCTGAGAACAGGATCCCTTTTTGAATAGCGGCACCACATTAGCAATTCGCTAGTCTCTCTGCACCATGCCAGACCTCAATGAATCCTAAAAAAATAAGTAATGAGGTCTGGCGATCACAGAGCTAAGCTCACTAACCCTGAGATGAGCAAAGAACTGTTTATTTAAATACAATGTAATCTATTAATTATTCTCTAAATGTAATTAACCAAATTTACATTTGGCCCTGTAAGACCTGAGATGGTAGACCCCAATGCGATAGAAGTAGACACTGTATTACTAAATTCTGGGTACCCCTGAATTATAGTTTGCCATGGAAGTCTGAGCCTCTTACTGGCCCCAATAATTGAGTAAATAATACAAATGAATCAGCATTATAGAGGTTTGAAATGCATAATGAAGATGGTACAGTAGCAAGGAGTTTAGGAAATAAGATAATCTAGACACTAGTGATGGGCGAATTTGCGCCGTTGCGGTTCGCCGAAAAATTCACGAATTTCGCGCGAAATTCGCGAAACGGTGAAAAATTTGCGAAACGGCGCCGGCGTCTCGTTTTTGACGCCGGCGCCTGTTTTTTCGACGCCGGCGTCCGTTTTTTCGAAAAAAAATTTTTTGACGCCGGCGAATTTTTGCCGCGAATTTACGTGGGCGTTTCGCGAATTTATTCGCTGGCGGCGAAACGCGCAAATTCGCCGCGAATTCGCGCCTGGCGAATAAATTCGCCCATCACTACTAGACACTCTTTCTCTCTTTTTTTTGCACCAACTCAACATAAACCTCAAAAGAAATGACTTTATACTTCCTTCTGTTCCTCAGAAGTGTGAAAAATCTCATACTGTGTATAAGATATAAACAGCTCTGCACATGTAGGTATTCAACACGTTTGCTCTTCGGTGACTCAGCTCCTTAGCCAGTGGCTGTGTTTGCTATAGCAACATCATAAACTATAAGCAGATTTACTGCAGTGTCTGGTACCTCCAACTCAACAAATACTGACCTGGCGTCTGCAGGTTATAAATAGAGTTACACCTATCATATGTGTTTTCGTTTTGCACTAACCCTTTAATTTCCAGAAATAGATCCTATGATGCTCTAGAAAATGAATGCCAAGCTTTGTGCCCTCCCCCATATGTTTCAAACCAGCTCCATCTATTAAGAGCCTGCAACTGTCAGGGAATAGCTGGAGGTGGAATCCACAACATGTCAATGAAGAAAAAAAGCTGGATGAAGGAACTCAGCACTGCTGTCTTCCACCACTTCTGTCTGAGTCTGACCAAGGTAGCAAGGAATATACAGTATATGTTCTCCCTGTTCTATCAGTGTGGGTTTCCTCCGTGTACTCTGGTTTCCTACCAAACATACTAGCAGGTTCATTGGCCCTTGGTTAAATGGACCTTCATTTGTGTTCATGTTGATTAACACCCTTATGAATGCTGCTCACTAAGTCATTAGATATGATCTGTTCTTATTGCTATTGTGTGTTTCATGATCAACTAAAATTGGTTGACTCTAGAGATAATACAACTTCCTGTGGATATCAGGAGACCCTTGTGCATTTACATGGTCATTGACATTCTCTGTGGTTTATCCTTCTTATGGGGTATAAAATTAAGTATATGAAAAGTCCATTCTAATGTCATTGTAACATAATGGAGCAAAGGGTTCAGTTGGGCCGTCTTTAAACTCTATCTATCTATCTATCTATCTATCTATCTATCTATCTATCTATCTATCTATCTATCTATCTATCTATCTATCTATCTATCTATCTATCTATCTGCTGTATCCATCTATCTATCTATCTATCTATCTATCTATCTATCTATCTATCTATCTATCTATCTATCTATCTATCTATCTATCTATCTATCTATCTATCTATCTATCTATCTATCTATCTATCTATCTATCTATCTATCTATCTATCTATCCATCCATCCATCCATCCATCCATCTATCTATCTATCTATCTATCTATCTATCTATCTATCATCTATCTATATATCTTTCTGTCATCTCTCTCCATACAGGCTGTTTCACTGAATGAAAAAAAATAAAATAAAACGTGCACACACACTCCCAGATTTATGATTTGGGAGCCCTAGACCTGAGGATCCTGCAACTGTTTCTCATGGTTGCACAGGTGTACTGTCAAACACAGCCTCCCGTAGGCTTCCAGTCATGGCCAATCACAGCCCATATTTAGTACGCCCCCAGGAGCTTTTTGCATGCTTGTGTTGCGCTCCAACTTTTTTTTTCATTCTAATGTGGCTCATGGATAAAAAGGTTGGGGGCCTCGATATAGAACAATGTATACACTATTGCAGAGCACCTAAAAGGTCCAAACAACAAGTAATATAATAATTACAATATATAATATACAGTACTGTATAATAATTTAGTACTGCTAAAAATATGTTTGAAAATATAATATCCACATATACTTGTAATAATATTGTATATTTATAAATATGTATTTATATACATTTGTATATGTTTATACTGATATCTACGTATCTCTCTCTATAAATATAGATATATGTATATCAGGCATTTTAATTATGCATTGGGTTTGCATATACGCATAGTAGTATTAACATATATCCCTGTTTTTTTTGCTGCATAATCTGAAAAATGGTTTTATTTTTAGCTGATTGACATGTATTCTTTAAGAATGTCTCAGTTGTTTGAGAATGTTACTGTTGCTACGGGAACACAACATGTGGATCGCAGAGGTCATCTGACACCATGGTTACAAGTAGGGAGTCCCTCTAATGTTATTATATATTGCTTTTTCCCCCAGACATATGTTGTAACAACAAAGGAAGGGTTTTCCTCTTACTGAAAGTTAGGCATGGGACCATGTCTACAAACCTCAGGCAGGTCTTAAAATAACATTTTTGCAAGTTTACAATATAAATTCACAGTGCATTATTTGTCTAAAAATCAACATTACTTTGTGATTATTTTGTGTGAATTTTGTGAATTTTCATTGACATGCACATTCACATGTAACAATCAAGACTCCAATCAATGCATCATCAGCAGTTACTTTACCTAAAGAATGGAACCATATGCATCAAACTGGGATTATAATTGGGACCAGCCCATTATTTGTATTAAAGTGGAATACACACATACTGCTAATCCCCCCCCCCCCACACACACACACACACACATACATGAAAGCCATTACAGGCCACCAAAGTCGAAATCCACAAAAACTCTAATACAAAACTTCACCAAGTAAACGTTATCAAAGTCCTATAGGAGTCAAGTGGATCTGTGCTGATCTTATTGGACCATTTTTAATCAATTCAGACTTTTAGAGGTTTTTTGATTTTTTTTCATTAGTAATTACCTGAAAAACTTGAATTTTTAGGGCAGAGACACACAGTCAGATTCGGGGCCCGGCGACAAATCTCCTCTTCTTTGGGGCAACTAATCTCCCTGAACTACCTTCCCCTGCCTTCCAGCCGGCTAGAATAATAATCGCCGGCGGGAAGGCACTTGGAACGCTTCATTTTACGAAGTCGCCCGAAGTTGCCTCACAAGGAATCTTCTGGCGGAAAACGAAGCGCTCTGAGTGCCATCCCGCCAGCGATTTTCATTCTAGCCAGCTGGAAGGCAGGGGAAGGTAGTTTGGGGAGAATAGCCGACCTTAAGAAGGTATTCGTACTTTTTTTCAGATTGTTCAGCATTTTTAGTGCATTCTTATATTCGGATCTATTAATACATTTCATGACATTCATGGTTTTAGAGAAAGTGAGTTTACTCGTGGTTAGTAATGATGGGCAAATCTGACCCATTCGCTTCTCCAATAAGCCAGTGGGGCCTTGTTTATTACACTGGGTCAGACATCTATAACTGGCAGCTTTGAAAGTGAGAGCTAATCGATTGCTCTGAGTTACTGCACCAATACATTGTAGGACCTACTGTATGTTGTTAAATTGGTCCTGCAGTGTAACAGTTTTCACTGTGTAGTCATCAACAGATATTCATGCCCTTAACCTACATGCAGTATCCATACCAGCACTTGGTTTAGGCCTCTACTTAAACTAAGGGCTTTAAAATGTAAGTTATGGCCAAAATAGACACATAACTGCATCTAATAATGTATTCTGTGTATATAATTACTCTTGTGTGGTTTGTCAAGTGGAAAAGGATCCCCTGTAATATTTGCCTGTTAATATTCATTTATATTGGTCATTTGGCCATTCGGGAGAGTTTATTGTTCATTATAATGTTTATACTAAGTCAGTGCCAGGGTGATCCTGTCTCAGGCAGCTTTACATTCCACGTGCTTTCTTGTTTTTTTCATCCCGTTGCAAAAATCACAGCAGAGTCTGTTTCTCTCCAGCTGAAATATATCTCTTACTGTAATACTGTGTCTAGCCCACAAGCTTACAGTGCGGATTGAGGTTCTTGGAATTGTAGAATATTCAAGCAGCAAGACGGACAGGCTTAATAACAGCCACATGAATTATGGCTTGATTGCTGGTTTGCAAAATGAAGGATTGACCTGCTACAGATGTATGGCCTGTTTAGTTCAGGGATCATTTCTAGGTGTTTAAACAAACTGTGTAGAAAGATAGGTAAATGATCATTCTGTTCTGGTTTCTTTCAATATCATTACTGCCTTGTGACCAGTGAAAGCCAATTTATGTTTGGTTACTTTTAGTGAGCTATGGTAAACCTTTGCCCATTTTACTTTATAAACTCAGTATAACTCAAGGGTCATTTATGACCTCAAAGTGCGCAAAGTGCAAAAAATGTCCTTAAGCTGGCCATAGATATAAAGATTTTTAAAAGATCTTTTCCTTATTGTGAGACCACGATTATCTCGAAATGATTGTTTAAATGTATGATTTGTCCATCAACTAAAAAGACCATTTCAGGTGATATTGGAGGGGAGCTGCCTGCTTAGCCCTGCAAACATAGATCGATTGCACTGGGACCAATACAATTTTTTTAACCTGGCCGATCAATTTTCTGACAGATGTCGGATGAAAAATCGTAAGATGTACGATCATTCGATTCCCACTAACTAACTTGGTCGGATTTCGCTAAAATCGGTTGTTCACCAAAGAAAATCTTTGCGTCTATGGGGACTATGATGAGTAACAAGTTGTTTCCAAAAGCAATGGCAGCAAAGGAATTATTGTGTGGAGTAGTGATGGGCGAATTTCTCCCGTTTCGCTGAAAAATTTGCGAAAAAGCAAAAAATTTGTGAAACGGAAATTTTGACGCCACTGGCAAAATATTTTTGACACCAGAGACAATTCTGACACCGGTGACAATTTCGCCGCTGGTGAAAATTCTGACGACCATTAAAGTCAATGGGCGCCTAGAATTGTCACTGGCGTCTAAATTGTTGCCAGCGTCAGAATTTTCCTGGCAATTTCGTGAATTGATTCGCCGGCGGCGAAACGCCGGGGCATTGAAATATGGCGGGGCTAGGGACATTCTTGAAATTCCCATGCCAGGCATCAAAAAATTTTGGACGCGGGTCGGAAAAGTCGGTTTCGTCAAAACTGTTGCGTGTCAACATTATTTGGACGCCCATTGATTTCAATGCTGGCATCAGTATGAAGAGGTGTCTTTTCTTTTTTTAATAATGCCCTTAGGTACAATGTGAGGTACAAATAGAATGGGTATGCTGAGATTACAATGGAAGAACCTAACTGGCATGTTCAAAGCCCTGACATCAACCCAAACCCCAGTGGGACTATTGGAAACCTGACTGTGAGCCAGGCTTGATCTCCCAACATAAGTGCCCAACATAAGTGTCTAACCTCACTAATGCTCTTTGCAAATGAAAGGAAACCCCACCAACAATGTTCCAATATCTAATGAAAAGCAAACCCAGAAAAGTAGAGGCTGTTAAAGCAGCAAAATGAGAACCAACATCATATTAAAACCTTTGGACCGGGAATAAGATGTTGAACAGGAATATGCATGCAAATAAAAAAGGAAAAACATAAATGATAAAAACCATAGTAGTTTGTACATAATTAACATATTTAACCCTTTTTTGAGTTTACATAGGGTTATTGCTATAATTTAAATGTATTACAAAGCAATTATTTATTCCTCTTCCTCTCATTGTTAAGTCGCCCTGGTTTATAACACTTTAACAAGAAGAGACATGAGGGGTCTTAGCTATTTGCCAACAAAAACATCCAAGTCTATTCTTAATGATTCCTAAAAATCACATGGTTAGCTATTCCGAGGAAAAGCTTGAAAATGGATTGCATATGTCGCTGGCTGTTTTCTTTTTCTTTCCAAAGTTTCAAGCCATTTTTCCAGGTCTCCCCCTATTATATTTGAGGAAAGGCAGATTTGTCTTTTCAGGAATTTAAATGTTGAAAAATGTAAGTTACACTCGAATTTTGTTAGTACTCGCCTAGTTTCCTATAGCCGAAAAGTATCTCCTTGGAACAATGGGGCAAATTTACTAATGGGCGAAAATTCACCAGCGTGTGTCATTTTGGCACTTCGCCGATTTACTAACAGGCGCTGGAGTAATTAAACTAGTGAAGGAGATAGACTTTAGCGCAACTTTGCACTCTAACATCATGCGTTTTTTTGCTCTGTGACGCAAATTCACCTCACTAAGTTTTTGTTTTTACTGAACATTACCTCTATTGCCAGACTTGCCTTCACCACCTCAGACCAGGCGAAGTGCAATAGAGTAGATATGACTTGGTCCAAAAAAAGTCCCAAAAGACGCTGGAGTCTTTTCCTTTTTACAGGGTGATAGGCTGAAAAGGATCATACTTTTTTCGGTACCCTCCTTCCCCCCTACATTTGATAACATATGGCACCTAAACTATACTGTGGGCTCATGTGTAGGGCAATATAACAACTCTATTTTCTTTTATTAAGGTTTTATTAAGGTTCCCTGGGCTTGTGTAGTGTAATGTTTTTGCTGCAACATATACGTCCATTCAAATTTAACTTCCCGCCGTATGCAAATTATCTAGCGCTAGCACAAGTTCGCTATGCCTGCCGTAGGCAGATTTGTCTTTTGAGGAATTTAAATGTTGAAAAATGTAAGTTACACTCAAATTTTGTTAGTACTCGCCTAGTTTCCTATAGCTAAAAAATATCTCCTTGGAACAATGGGGCAAATTTTCTAATGGGCAAAGTGGCTAACGCTGGCGAAAATTCACCAGCGTGTATCATTTCGGCACTTCGCCGATTTACTAACAGGCGCTGGAGTAATTAAACTAGTGAAGGTGATAGACTTTAGCGCAACTTTGCACTCTAGCACCAGGTGTATTTTTGCTCTGGCAAAAGAGCGTTACTATCCATCTATCTATCTATCTATCTATCTATCTATTTATCTATCTATCTATCTATAGGGATGTCGCGGACTGTTCGCCCGCACATCGACCGTTCGCGTCCGCCGAATGTTCGCGAACGTCGTGCGACGTTCGCCAATTTGGGTTCGCCTTAGCTGGCGCTTATTTTTGCCCTCTCACCCCAGAGCAGCAGATACATGGCAGCCAATCAGGAAGCTCTCCCTCCTGGACCACCCCCACACCCCCTGGACCACTCCCCTTCCATATATAAACTGAAGCCCTGCAGCGTTTTTTCATTCTGCCTGTGTGTGCTTGGAAGAGCTAGTGTAGGGAGAGAGCTGTTTAGTGATTTGAGGGACAGTTGATAGTAACTTTGCTGGCTAGTAATCTACTTGATACTGCTCTGTATTGTAGGGACAGAACACTGCAGGGATTTGAGGGACATTTTAGGTTAGGTAGCTTTGCTGGCTAGTAATCTACCTTCTACTGCAGTGCTCTGTATGTAGCTGCTGTGGGCACTGCTTCTGATCTCATCTGCTGACTGCTGTAATAACCCAATAGTCCTTGTAAGGACTGCTTTTATTTTCTTTTTTGTTTTTTTACTTTGCTACTATAAGAGCCCAGTGCTATTAGTCTAGCTGTGTTGGGGAGTGGGACTGGTGTGCTGCTCCTAGTAGTTCAGCACCAACCAGAGTAATTTTTTTTTTTTAATATACATATATATATTTTTTTTTATTTTACTTATCTTACTGTTCTTTAACGTGTCTAGTGCTGTTTGCTGTTCTTCATAGTAGTGCACCCAATAGTAGTGCACTTGCAGGCATTGTTTGCCCAGTGTGTTCTTCAAACAACTGCCACCTAGCTGTGTGAGCTTGTTCACATTCTGTCTAAATATCAATAACAATACCGTCTCCAGAAACACCACCTGAGTGACGTTTTCCAAGCAGCAATAATATATTCCGTATCCACTGCTGTAGTGTATACGTTGACCTTGCAGGCATTGTTTGCCCAGTGTGTTCTTCAAACAACTGCCACCTAGCTGTGTGAGCTTGTTCACATTCTGTCTAAATATCAATAATAATACCGTCTCCAGAAACACCACCTGAGTGACGTTTTCCAAGCAGCAATAATATATTCCGTATCCACTGCTGTAGTGTATACGTTGACCTTGCAGGCATTGTTTGCCCAGTGTGTTCTTCAAACAACTGCCACCTAGCTGTGTGAGCTTGTTCACATTCTGTCTAAATATCAATAATAATACCGTCTCCAGAAACACCACCTGAGTGACGTTTTCCAAGCAGCAATAATATATTCCGTATCCACTGCTGTAGTGTATACGTTGACCTTGCAGGCATTGTTTGCCCAGTGTGTTCTTCAAACAACTGCCACCTAGCTGTGTGAGCTTGTTCACATTCTGTCTAAATATCAATAATAATACCGTCTCCAGAAACACCACCTGAGTGACGTTTTCCAAGCAGCAATAATATATTCCGTATCCACTGCTGTAGTGTATACGTTGACCTTGCAGGCATTGTTTGCCCAGTGTGTTCTTCAAACAACTGCCACCTAGCTGTGTGAGCTTGTTCACATTCTGTCTAAATATCAATAATAATACCGTCTCCAGAAACACCACCTGAGTGACGTTTTCCAAGCAGCAATAATATATTCCGTATCCACTGCTGTAATGTATACGTTGACCTTGCAGGCATTGTTTGCCCAGTGTGTTCTTCAAACAACTGCCACCTAGCTGTGTGAGCTTGTTCACATTCTGTCTAAATATCAATAATAATACCGTCTCCAGAAACACCACCTGAGTGACGTTTTCCAAGCAGCAATAATATATTCCGTATCCACTGCTGTAGTGTATACGTTGACCTTGCAGGCATTGTTTGCCCAGTGTGTTCTTCAAACAACTGCCGCCTAGCTGTGTGAGCTTGTTCACATTCTGTCTAAATATCAATAATAATACCGTCTCCAGAAACACCACCTGAGTGACGTTTTCCAAGCAGCAATAATATATTCCGTATCCACTGCTGTAGTGTATGCGTTGACCTTGCAGGCATTGTTTGCCCAGTGTGTTCTTCAAACAACTGCCACCTAGCTGTGTGAGCTTGTTCACATTCTGTCTAAATAACAATAATAGTCCGTAAACATCACCTGAGTGATGTTTTTACAGCAGCAATAATATATTCCGTACCCACTACTGTATACGTTGCCCTTGCAGGCATTGTTTGCCCAGTCTTTAACCAAGTGCCACCTAGCTGTGTGAGCTTTTTCACATTCCGTGTCCAGAAACATCACCTGAGTGACGTAGTGTGATTTCTGCCCTTTACAGCACAAAACGCAGCGCTGTTTCAACAATGTATTTTTCAGATACATTTTTGCCCTTGATCCCCCTCTGGCATGCCACTGTCCAGGTCGTTGCACCCTTTAAACAACTTTAAAATCATTTTTCTGGCCAGAAATGTCTTTTCTAGCTTTTAAATTCGCCTTCCCATTGAAGTCTATGGGGTTCGCGACGTTCGCGAACCGTTCGCATTTTTGACGCAAGTTCGCGAATATGTTCGCGAACATTTTTTCCACCGTTCGCTACATCCCTATCTATCTATCTATCTATCTATCTATCATCATCAACATCATCATCTATCTATCATCTATCTCTCTATCGATCTATCTATCTATCGATCGATCGATCGATCTATTTATCATCTGTCTGTCTGTCTGTCTGTCTGTCTGTCTGTCTGTCTATCTACTGTACCCATCTATCATCTATCTATCTACTCTATCTATCATCTATCTATATATCTTTCTGTCATCTCTCTCCATACAGGCTGTTTCACTGAATGAAAAATCTGCCATATTCAATTCAGTGAGAAAAAGTTATCTCAAGAGAAACCCCATGGAGGAGATTCAATTCGAGGAGAAAAAACATTTCTCCAAATTCAATTTCAGTTTTTTTCCATAGACATCATGTGATAAAACGTGAGTTTTTCTAAATTGAATTGCATCTCAATTTGAATTGAATCTGGTCTATCGTTATGTAATTTTGTGATGTACACATCATGGCTATGGCCATAAAAATTCCTTTGTAGAAACAGCCAGAAGATTCCAAGAATTCTATCGGGATGGTGATAAAAATAGAGTTCGGTACAACTTAATATATGATTAGGTCTTTGTTCAGGTTGTTCCTCGTATAAAATGAAGACAGCAAAGCTACAAATTCCATGACTGGGTTTGTTTCAGCTGCTTTAGCAACATGGTGACAATTGACCACAAAACTTTAAAAATGTTTTATCCTATTGAAAAGGCACATGTTTGAAGTAAAATGTCAGCTCAAAACAGTCAGTTGGCTTTCAACTTGGTTCACATGTTGGTTTCCCCACTGCTAGGAAACCAATGTGTTTAGAAGTTGCACAAAGAAATAATACACTTTTTATGGTTCTATTGTATACCAAATAAAATATGGAGACTCTTACACAAATACAGGGCTCAACATTTAGGGGAAAATTTACTTACCTTTGAAGTTGTGCCAGCGTTGGCTTTGCTGAACTTCACCAGGCGAAGTTTCGACAGGGCGCCACTAATTCACTAAAATCCGAAGTTGCGGTTCGGGAAGCGAAAGGTATCGAAGTTGCGCTACTGTTAATTCATCAAGCAAAGCGAAGTTACGCTAGCGATGCCTAATTTGCATACGGCACCAAGTTAAAGTACAATGGACGTATATGTGGCAGCAAATACACTACACAAGCCTGGGAAAGCTTCATAAAATAAAATAGAGTTGTTATTTTGCCCTATACATGTGCCCACTGTATAGTTTAGGTGCCATATGTTAGGAAATGTAGGGGGGAAGGAGGGTACCCCCCAAAAAATTAACTTTTTCAGCCTAACACCCATAAAAAAGTAAAAGATGCCAGCGTTTTTTGGGACTTAGAAAAAATTTCAATTTTTTTTTTGAAGCAAGCCCTATCTACTCTATTGCACTTCACCTGGTCTGAGGTGGTCAATGGCAAGTCTGGCGCAAGAGGTAATGTTCAGTAAAATGCACAGGTTAGTGAATTAGCGTAGTTACGTCCCTTCACCATAGCGCAGCTTGCCTGGGGTAAGGATGCGAAGTAGCGCTAGAGTAGGTCCACTTCGCTAGCAAATTTACGCCAGCCCCCATTAATAAATCGGCAAAGTAATGAAATTACTTCACGCTGGTGAATTTTCGCTAGCATTAGCCACTTCACCCTTTAGTAAATTTGCCTCTTATATCAAATCAAACTCGGGACTCCAGAGCAACTGGAAGTGCTAACTACTGGGCAACCCATAAGAAACTAAACATCAAGTGGGACTGAAAATAGCACAGCAATGTCAATATCCCCCCCCCCCAAAAAAACCCCAAAATGAGGCAATAGGGTAATTTTCTTACAACAGCATGCCTTTGAAAATGCAGATTTCATAATTTGGGACAAAACTGCCCTTATTTAGTTCTAATTAAGACATAAAGCAGACAATGGGGCTAGTGTGATCAAAGTTCATGTTCATTCATTCCAAAGCCTTTATAATTCTTTGTAGCTTTGGCTTAGGTCAATTGAAGAGAGAAGTAAGCACTTGTTAATGTAAACACATAACTCACGTCACCTTTTCAAAGCATCATTCATACCATTAGCACCAATTTAGCTCATATTTTAGGTATGTGAGCTCTTTAAAACTTATCCTGAATGTACCTTTTACGTGCTCTAGCATATGGCACCCATAGACCACACAAGAAAAAATAGCATATCAAATACCTATGAAAACTGTAACACTCTGAAAGAAAGCAATATTCTGATGAATAGGATTTGCAAGAGTACTACCTGCTCAGAGATTCCGCCAATTAAAATATTTTTCATATTTTTTATGTAATTTCCTGTAAAATATAAATAATTTGAAATCATATAATTTGTTCTTTATCCTGAAGAAGAACCTGCAAAGTAAATGTTTTAGTTACTTTATATTTCCAGTTTGTGTTTGATTTATAATATGTTTGTAACATATTTGTGAAGATAGCTTGACCAAAACTGTCTCTCTATACAGGAATGGACATTTGGGGGCTGATTCACTAACTTCGAAGTAAAAAAACTTCGAATTTCGAAGTGTTTTTTGGGCTACTTCGACCATCGAATGGGATACTACGACCTTCGACTACGACTACGATTTCGAATCGAACTATGGGGAAGGTCCCCATAGGCTTGGCTAACTTTTTTTGATCGAAGGATATTCCTTCAATCGTTGGATTAAAATCCTTCGAATCGTTCGAGTCGAAGGATTTTATCGTTCGATCGAAGGAATAATCCTTTGATCGTTCGATCGCACTATTTGCGCTAAAATCCTTTGACTTCGATATTCGAAGTCGAAGGATTTTAATTCCCAGTCGAATATCGAGAGTTAAGTAACCCTCGATATTCGACCCTTTGTGAATCGGCCCCTAAGCATACTCTACATAGGAAAATCAGAGTTTGAATACATTACAAAAGACAATGGTGACCTCTTTAAATTTGTGAATGAAAATATACATAGACCACTGAGTAGAGATAGGCAAAACTAAAATGTTTTTCAATTTTATGAATAGTTTCTAGTGATGAGAGACTAATTCGCCAGGCATGAATTCACTGCGAATATCCGAGTTTCCGGCGAATAAATTTGCTAAACTGTAGCAAAAATTTGCCAGCAGCAAATTTTGAACACGCTGGGGAAAAGTCACTCCCATCAACATTATTCGGACGCCCATTGACTTTAACGCCGGCGTCAAAATTGAAACAAGCGTCAGAATTGGCGCGGCATCAAAATTTGTGTTTCGTGATTTTCACTGGAAATTCGTGAATTTTTCAGTGAAACGGGACAAATTCGCCCATCACTAAATTAGTTTCACATGTGAGACAATGATATTGGCTGATATCGCCAGTATCAAAGAGCTAAAAGGCCTAATATATCAACATGAAATCATTTGGACTTTGATATATGTTAGCCACCCCTCCAGTAAAAAAAAAATATATAGTGAAGTTCTTGTTTATTTTGTCTTCCAGGCATATCTGCTCTAGAAAAAATGTGCCCTGTGTAGATGAAAGTGTTGGGGGGGGGAGATTGGTAGGTAGTTCTTCATCCAAATTCTTCCACGTGTAATGACTAGGGATGTCGCGGACTGTTCGCCGGCGAACTTGTTCGCGCGAACATCGACCGTTCGCGTCCGCCGAATGTTCGCGAACGTAACGCAACGTTCGCCAATTTGGGTTCGCCTTAGCTGGCGCTTTTTTTTGCCATTTCTCCCCCAGACCAGCAGATACATGGCAGCCAATCAGGAAGCTCTCCCTCCTGGACCACCCCCACACCCCCTGGACCACTCCCCTTCCATATATAAACTGAAGCCCTGCAGCGTTTTTTCATTCTGCCTGTGTGTGCTTGGAAGAGCTAGTGTAGGGAGAGAGCTGTTAGTGATTTGAGGGACAGTTGATAGTAACTTTGCTGGCTAGTAATCTACTTGATACTGCTCTGTATTGTAGGGACAGAACTCTGCAGGGATTTGAGGGACATTTTAGGTTAGGTAGCTTTGCTGGCTAGTAATCTACCTTCTACTGCAGTGCTCTGTATGTAGCTGCTGTGGGCAGCTGTCTGTCCTGCTGCTGATCTCTCATCTGCATCTGTTCTTCAAACCACTGCCACCTAGCTGTGTGAGCTTTTTCACATTCTGTCTAAATATCAATAATAATACCGTCTCCAGAAACACCACCTGAGTGACGTAGTGTGATTTCTGCCCTTTACAGCACAAAACGCAGCGCTGTGTCAACAATGGATTTTTTAGAAACATATTTGCCCTTGATCCCCCTCTGGCATGCCACTGTCCAGGTCGTTGCACCATTTAAACAACTTTAAAATCATTTTTCTGGCCAGAAATGTCTTTTCTAGCTTTTAAAATTCGCCTTCCCATTGAAGTCTATGGGGTTCGCAACGTTCGCGAACCGTTCGCATTTTTTTCCGGACGTTCGCGGACATGTCCGCGAACATTTTTTCCGACGTTCGCTACATCCCTAGTAATGACTAATCTGGTCCCCCAGTGACACATATTCTGACTTGCACATGCATAGGGGGCATCAGGAACCTGCAGCTAAAGCATTACAATGTGCAGAACTACTTCGGCGTACTGTGATGGGGGGCAGAGTTTATGGGGCCGATTTACTAAAATCCAGATTTCTATCTTTTTCATAAATCATATTTGTTCCTCCAAAAATTAGTTTTTTTTAAAGTGAAATTCTCAAACGTTAAAAATTTGAGATTTATCAAATGTAAAAACCATGAAAAACTCAAATACAAAACAAAAGCAGTCAAAGTTCTATAGAAGTAAATGGGAGCTGTAACTGTCCTTAAATTTCCATATTTTAACGCATCTTTCAGCTTTTTTTTTTTCGTTCATACTTTTCATATTCAGATCTTTTAATAACTTTCATGGCATTTGTGGTTTTAGAGAAAATGAGTTTAATCGTGGTTTCAAAAATCTCTAATACCATTAAAATTCAGGCTCTGAGAGTCAGAGCCATAAGATATGTGTTAGTTTTAAAATAGTGTGAGCAACACCATATTGACAAATACGCAGTACAGAGAAGCTGCAAACTACTTGGACTTTGCTAAAGAGTAATACCAGAATATGTCATATGTTTTCTGGGTAAAGTATACACGTTCTGAATTTAACAAGAATATAGCATTCTCAAAACCCCAAAGTTCATAGTCATGAGCAAATATTTAGATTCTGCTCAAAAAAAGAAAAGCAAAAAACAACTATTCCAATACATTTACTTCTGCTTTCTTCCCTGTCCTCCATATTAATTTCTCCCTCTGCTTCACCTACTTCACCAACCTTTTTTTTGCCTCAGGGAGCACCTTCCCCTCCCTCTCTATCTGTCTCTCTAGCATAGCATGGGAAATAGCACAGGAGAGAAAGAATGTCAATTAGAACCTGAGACCATGTGAGGAATTCCACTGTTCTGTTAAAAAAAACACAACTTTTTCCCATTGCTAGGAAAACACCGAAAGTTGCGGAATCTTCAAACATGCTCATTTATTTCAGTAGTAATAATGAAGTTTGACGTTTTTTTGTGTTTTATAAACACACTTTAAATATGTTGGTTCCATGATTTCCTGAAGCTAGGGAAGAGCTCAAGTTATTGTATCTTACATTTGTCTGCTTTAGAGCCATGGAATACATAGGTAGTTAGTCTATTAGCTAACTATCTGTCTTGGATAATGTGACACATAAGAAAATATCAAAAAACAATGAAAAGCACAAACCAGTAGGGATTTTTTACTATTACTGAACCACCTCTATATATATATATATATATATATATATATATATAGTTGGGGATCACCAAGGAGCAATACTCCAATACAGTAATATTCATTTAAATCACCGTAATGTTTGAGAATTTCCACATACTGAAAATATTGCTTTGTCATGTCATCCCAAACTGCCAAAACTATTTTCTTTTGCTTTAAATGATGTGATGACAGCACATCTATTTTCAAATGCAGGGATTAAGAAGTAGACAGTATTTAAAAACAAACATCTGTAATGTAATACATTATTGCTAAATAGGCCCAAAGTATCTTGATACTATTAACATTAAGGGGCCAATTCACTAAATTCGAGTGAAGGATTCGAAGTAAAAAAACTTTGAATTTCTAAGTATTTTTTGGGCTACTTCGACCATCGAATGGGCTACTTCGACCTTCGACTACGACCACGACTTCGAATCGAAGGATTCGAACTAAAAATCGTTCGACTATTCGACCATTCGATAGTCGAAGTACTGTCTCTTTAAAAAAACTTCGACCCCCTAGTTCGGCAGCTAAAAGCTGCCGAAGTCAATGTTAGCCTATGGGGATCCTTCGATAGTTGGATTGAAATCCTTTGATTCAAAGGATTTAATCGTTCGATTGAAGGAAAAATCCTTTGATCGTACGATCGCAGTATTTGCGCTAAATCCTTCGACTTCGATGTTTGAAGTCGAAGGATTGAAATTCCTAGTCGAATATCGAGGGTTAATTAACCCTCGATATTCGACCCTTAGTGAATCGGCCCCTTAATTATTTCAACTCTTATTGACTAACAGATCACCTTTTTTCAATGATGTCTAGTGATGGGCTAATTTGTCCCGTTTCACTTCGGGAATTTCCTGTGAAATTCTCGAAACGGCGAAAAATTTGCAAAACGGTGCCGGCATCTTGTTTTTGACGCCGGCGTCCATTTTTGGTCCCCGGCGAATTTTCGCGGCAGTTTCGTGAATTTATTTGCCAGCGGGAAATCACAGCAATGATGTACATTTCAATTTATTTTTATAGATAAAGAAATTCAGTGTTAATATATTTCATATTTTTCTTGTTACAATGAAATATGTTTAGATCTTTCCTAAAGGTGCATGGGTTAAATTCACGCAGTGTTTTTCTTTATATATATATATATATATATATATATATATATATATATATATATATATATATATATATAATTTTTTTTTTTCTTTTAGTAGGGCTTTCATTGTGAGTTAAAATATGTTGTTAACGTAATGGTAAAATATATCGGCAATTATATGTTTAACACATTTTCTTTTATAACTGGATGTTATTCATAGTGTTTACATTTGAAACCCATAAGCTTTTGCTTTTTTTAAAGCTCATATGTTTTAAGCTGGTATACCTTTCCCTTTATCCTTCTTAAGTCATGCATTTTAAGTTTGACTTTAGAAACGGTTACCTTGGTGACATATGGTGTCAAAAACGACAGCTATAAATACAAATATATCTGTTTCCTTACAGAGGAACAACTGTGATCGCCATTGTAAAAAGTACTTATGGAGAATCCCCCAGTCTATTTACATGTCACCTTAGCAACCAACAATCTAGTGAAAACTAGGAAGAGCGTAATTTAACAGTCAGGAGAAAAAAGTGAAAAAATGTGACGTCAATGCAACAGACTCCAGTGATTGTCCATTCATACCTTACTCAAACTACAGGAATTTGTCAGGAGATCTAAAGAAATGGCACTAAAAGAAAAAGCCTCTAACTGAGGAATAAAGTGTCAGATTAAAAATAATCAGAAATAAAGAGAAAATTTCACTTTTTATTTTAGCTGTAAATAATGTATTACTCTAAACCACGTGATTTGTTATTCATTGTAAACTACAAGTAAAAAACCTCAATAAATTAGAAAAGACAATCATGGACAAAATAGAGTATTTTTTTTCGACCCGCAGAAAATTTGTAGTAATGTCAGTACTGATTTTTTTAAGTTAAACCCCTTAAAAGGAAATAATGTATTCTACAACTGTATGTTGAAATGCATTTAAAAAACAAAGGTTGTGATATAAAAAATGGATGCAGAAAAATGTTTACAAATGTAATTAATAAACCTTTGAAAATTATTTGACAATGTTGAAGAAGTAGAAAAACTCTTAATAACTAGCGATGAGCAAATTTTTTGCAAGCCATGGATTTGCGGCCAAATTCCACATTTTGCCATCTGCAAATTTTTTCGCGAAACTGCTGCAAAAATTTGCAGCGGAAAAATTTTCAGTGACAAAAAAGTCACAGAGAAAAAATGCCCTTTGACTTTGATGCATTTGGACAAAAAAAATGCCCATTGACTTCACTATTAATAACAAATGAAATTGAATTAAAAATAAATTGAATTAAAGTTGAATATTTATCAGTAGGTGGTTGTGTCAGTTTTTGAAAACAAATTTTGAACATTATTTCAAAGATCTATTTATCTATCTTTATTGGTCTGTCTTTTATCTCAAGAAATCTGACATTTATAGATTTGGGAAAAAAAAATTGCCTATTAGTATGATTTGTTTTCAGTTGAAGCTAGAGTTAGAGATACTGACATCAGAAAATAACCTTTTTTATTATCTATCATAACATTGTCTTTGAATGTTATTTATAATTTTGCTATAAAAGTATTTGCCTGATGCTTTTACATTACCTTTCTTACTACCCTTTTCCTCTATGAGGGAGCTGCCATATTTATGCAGCAAAACTCTGTTAGAATTAGAAACTCTAAGGAGCAGATTTATCAAGGGTCGAAGTGAATTCGAAATTCGAAGTAATTTTTTGGATACTTCAAGGATACTACGACTTCGAATTCGATTCAAAGTCAAATCATTCAAATATTCAAGCATTCGATAATCTAAGTACTGTCTCTTTAAAAAAAGTTTGACTTCAATTCTTCTCAGGTTTTTGGAAGTCGAAGTAAAATCTTTTGATTCTAAGGATTTAATCGTTCGATAAAACAATTTTACTTTGACCGCAGGATACCCAAATTCGATGAAAAAAAACGTTGACTTCGATATTCGAAGTTGAAGTATTTCAATTCGATGATCGAATTTCGAAGTATTTTTAACTTCGAATTTTGACCCTTGATAAATCTGCGCCTAACTGGGGCAGTCAGGTTAGCAAAACAGTCAGGTTTAGGAACTTCAAGTGACAATTACTTACAAAAGCAGAACTATCAGAGAAAAATGATCAACATGACCTATAGGTAACTTTTAGGGGGTTATTTACTAAACTCCAAATGCAAAAATCACGTGGATGGAAAAGTCGGAACAAAAAATCTGGCATCTCAGACCTGTCGATGTTGCATATAAGTCAATGGGACAAGTCCCAATGATTTTTTTATGTGCGCTGGGTTTCGTGCAATACCCCAAAGTTTTGTAGCAGAAAATATTGAGATAAATTCGGACTTTTATAAATAACCTCCCTTAATGTAAATTTATACTTTAAATGGCAACCCTTTAATAGAACTATTAGAGGCAGATTTATCAAGGGTCAAATTTCGAGCTTACGTTAGTTTCTAAAAACTTTTTGGAGTATTCCTTAGTCAAGTTACACTAAAATAAACTTGAAATTCAAATTTAAAATTTAGAATTTTCAATTCGACCCTTGATAAATCTGCCCTTTAGAGTTCAGTTGGAACTAGGTTCAGTCATATATTAATCTGGATTAAAAAATACTTCTCCTCAACACAGGAGGGCACAGGAAAATCTGAGAAGGTGATTTTGGATCACAGTAAGTTATGCACAGTCCAATATAATGAAGTTAAAATGTTATATACATATAGGAAACAAAATGAAGCAGCACTAGTGATGGGCAAATTTATTCGCCAGACGCAAATTTGCGGCGAATTTGCGCGATTTGCAAAATGGCCGCGAAAATTCTCTGGCATCAAAAAATAACAATAATGGAAAAAAAACTGGAAGCCGGCGTCAAAAACGAGACACCGGCGTCAAAAACGAGACGTTCAAGAATTTTTCGGCGAAGCGAAATGGCGCAAATTCGCCCATCACTAAGCAGCACTCTCACAGGATTTGTGCTTAAATAATAATTTGTTAGTATGCTTTAACCACCAGGTATTAACTTTGTTAATTAACTCTGTTTGGACTGTATTATTAATATCTTCTAATACATCAAAAATATTGAACCCTAGGATGCACCCACTTAACTTTGATAAAGGCTGTAAAGATATTCTTATGTATATGTCAATGTAATGAATACATTTTTGTTCTTACATTCCTACACATTCTGCTAGAAGTGAATCAATATTTTGGCACCTGCAACCCAATTTATTCTCATTTTGGGTACTAGTTAATGCTATAACAACATTTTTTATGAGATTGAGTCTTCTTTCACTAAATTTACATTGTATATCAACACTCGAATTTGCACTCCCAAACCAGATGTCCTGCTATAGCAACAACTAGAAGACTGAAACATTTCCCTGGCTTGTTTTGACTGGTGTCATGGCCCCACACACCTCAATTAGCAATATTTTTTCACTGATAACAAAATGTTTTGTCTGTATACAAGGGTGGTCTTCTAAAGTTTCAAAAGGTAACACCTTTGGGAAACCACTGTTTGCTAGAGTCAGTGAGCAAGATCTATTTTGGAAACTGTTGTCAAGAACCTTATTTCCACCGCCCCTCTTCCCAATAGAAAATAATATACAGCAAGTTATTTTACACATAGGGGCACATTTACAAAGCTCGAGTGAAGGATTCGAATTAAAAAAACTTCGAATTTCGAAGTGTTTTTTTGGCTACTTCGACCATCGAATGGGCTACTTCGACCTTCGACTACTACTTCAACTTCAAATCGAACGATTCGAACTAAAAATCGTTCGACTATTCGACCATTCGATAATCGAAGTACTGTCTCTTTAAGAAAAACTTCGACCCCCTACTTCGGCAGCTAAAAGCTACCGAAGTCAATGTTAGCCTATGGGGAAGGTCCCCATAGGCTTGCCAGCGTTTTTTTGATCGAAGGATATTCCTTCGATCGTTGGATTAAAATCCTTTGAATCGTTCGATTCGAAGGATTTAATCGTTCGAATAATCGAAGGAATAATCCTTCGATCGTTCGATCGTAGGATTAGCGCTAAATCGTTCGACTTCGATATTCGAAGTCGAACGATTTTAGTTCCTAGTCGAATATCGAGGGTTAATTAACCCTCGATATTCGACCCTTAGTAAATCTGCCCCATAATGTTTCTATTAGGCTCAGGGGAAGTCTTTTTAAATAGGGGTTGACTTGTCATATGGATTTTTTAAAAAAAAGTTCTTGCATTCCAGGTATGCCATGTGCAATTTAGAAATCCCCCACCACATTTCCTCTACCCTACAAATACATAGCACTAGATAAACTGCAGTATTGTTTTTATTTGATATATACACTAAGGGGATTATTTACTAAACTCCAAATGTGATTTTTTTTTTAATGAAATCAGACTTTTAAAAAAATCACCAATTTTTGGAATTTATTAAACTCATTTGGATTTGATCGGAGTTTGTAGCATGAAATGTTGAGATAAATTCGGACTTTGATAAATAACCCCCTCAGATTTTTTTTCCATGAATCGTATTTTTCTCTAAAAATTTGATTTTTTTTTTTTCTCCAAAACTCTAAAAATTTGATTTATTATGTGTAAAAAACATGAAAACATCAATACATACCTTCTGAGCAGTTGAGGTCCCATAAAAAGCAATGGAGCTTCACTAAACCGATTGGACTTTTTTTTTTTTTAGCTTTTAGTGGTTTGTTTTGCTAATATTTATCCAAAAAACTAAATTTTTAGAGTGTTTAGAGATTTTTTTTGTTTTCGTACAGCACTTTTTTCTGTTTGTGCTTTTTATACTGTGTTTGGATGTTTTAATAACTTTCATGGCATTCATCGTTTTAGATAAATATGGGAGAATGTAATAAAAGTAGGTAATGGAAAAAATATTTGCAATGCAAAAAAGTTATGCCTGTGTGAGAACAAATTTACCTTTGTGCGAATTTAATATAGTTTTTGCAAACCCGGAAACTGTTTACCGACCACTTCCGACAGGGGAAGAAAGTTTGTGAATTTTATAGTTTGCACCAGTGCGCAGTGAATGTAATAAAACTTCTTATTGAAAAAGTTATGTTTGCTCCAAAAGATTCTGACACCTTCAAGCACTTCTTAAAAGTGGGCAATGCGCAATTAAAATTTGCAATGTGCAATAAAAATTCACAAATACAATAACAGTTTAAGGAAAAGTATTACAATGCGAAAATCAAGTTTTTATTCTTATTTCTTATTTTGCTCTTTGTGACTTTTATTACATTCCCCTAGTTAAGTTTAAACATGATTTCAAAAAGCATTAAATTTTACTTTTAATAAATGGGCCTCCCAATGTGGCAATTGCAAAAATTGTTTACATTTTCTTTTCCTGATATTTGGTTTGCTTATTGTTTTTGAAGACAGTGTATCTGTAAACCTTATAAACACTGAGAGTTATTTTGATATTACATACTGTATTGCAGTCAAGCTTGAATGTAGATTTGAATTGGGAAGGCCTCATTCACAAACCACAGGGCAGTCTGCAAAGTGAAAAGCATAAGAGTACTGAGCTCTACCTTCCTATGCATACAGCGCTGCCTGTGTTTGGCAGTTATTTATTTAAGGTGCGGCAAGATGGCTATCCATTAGACACTCAAAAACGTAAATGTTTTCAGAACCACAAACTATAGAACATCAGTAAACAATAGACACAGGAGAGCCCTTCATTTACAGCCTGTAAATAGTAAGGGGCAGATTTATCAAGGGTTGAATTTCGAAGTAATGGGAGTTTTTTTGAACTCTCATAACTTCGAAATTCGAATTAAAAAAGACCAATCGAAACTTATAAAAAAAAAAATCAACATTTTTTTTCGGGTGAATGGGCTATTATTTGATCGAATTCTCATTGTACGAAGTAATAGCACATTTGATTGAATTTGATTCAAAGTTTTTCCAGAAAAACCCTTAGATTTTTCAAAGTCCAACAATTGACTCCAAATACTGTAGGTTCTAGGAGGTCCCCCATAGGCTAAAACAGCAATTCGGCAGGTATTAGATGACGAATGGTCGAAGTTGAATTTTTAAAGAGATAGTACATGATATATTTCGATATTCACATTTTCAATTTAATTTTTCTATAATTCAAATCGAATTTGGACTATTCCCTAGTCGAAGTACACAGAAATTAGCTTGAAATTCAAATTTTTTTTTTTATTCGAATTTTCACTTTGACCTTTGATAAATCTGCCCCAGCTAAGTGTTAAGTACAGTACTGCTTTGAACCCACGGAACTGCATTTTGCATCTTGTGCTGAATGGTGCAAAGTGCAGCCTGCACTAAAATTACACTGTTGCAACTGCTCTGTGGGTGGGTTCTGAATTAGGACCCCTTAGAGCCATTTAATGTCAAACAAAGTTGGTCCATCTCTAGCATAATTCCCATGAAGACCAGTTGATATACCTCTTTAGTTCAGATGGAACTCTGACTATCTCCACTGAAAAAAATATCTTGGTGTATCCAATATTGTTAGATTGTGTACTTGATTCCTAAAGGATATGTAGCAAGCATTATGTACAGAACAGCACCTTGAGCTAGATTCAAGACAAGGTGCAAAGTGAAGCGCTCATTGCAATTTCCCAGGTGCAATTGCTCTGTGGATGTTGTGGATATGTTTCAAGCACTAGCATTAGTAGAATTTATCAGTTAGGCATTGGAATTTTAAATTCGTTCTGCACAGTGCCTCTACCCAATTGGGCCAGTGCATGCATAATTCGGTTTATTCTACTTACATAAATATGAATTAATTAAATCTGCATTCTTTATCCCTGACTTATAGTGGTGATTTTCCCATCAGCCATGGATTTGCAACAACAAAAACACCAATACAAAAATATCACAGGGCCAAAAGAAAAAATGCCCATTTCATGAATTTTTTGGCCAAGTGAAACAGAACAAATTCACTCACTATGTGACTAATAAGTAGCCTTCACCAATGGAGACAAAAAACTATTTGAAATTATTTAAAATAAATAGAATTGATTATTATGGAAATAGGAATAGGATGGAAATAGCACAAATTCATTTTAATGACTTTTTAATATAATTTTATGGTGAATTACTTGACTGTTGAATATGAGTCTGTATACCACAATTTTATGGCACATGTGTTAACAGTAATTTGCTTGGGTGGAAACCATAAGCTACCGTGTAGCCCAGGCTCTGAAACTCTGTATATTTTCATGTTCCACTGACTTCAATGAGTAATTCATAGCTGATATGTTACAAATACAGAATCATTGCTTTTGTATATCCAGACAACTTGGCAATTTTTCTTTTTCCTTAAAGTGATCTTGTAGTCAAAATACAAAGTGTTCATTTGCATGGACAATTATTTCACTTCTAAAACATAATTTGCACCATCGGTAGTAGAGAACCAATTGAGTCTAGTTTTAAATCCTGGAAATACCCTTTTAGCGTGGATGGAACACTGGCTATCCACAGTGAGAAAATATATTGAAATATAAATTGATTCAGATTATCTTCATCCTTAAGAATCACATTAACCAGTATAAATCCATCTGAGATCATTTTTTAAATATCTGTCATAGGCTGCATTTGTGCATGTGTTCAAAGTACTTGATAAATATTTCAGAATAAGTGCACTGAAGATTCATGAATTGTAATCATTTATGAAGGTACAGTTCCTTCATTGTCTTTCCCTGTTATGCTCCTATCAACAGCTATAAGAAAGGCCAATGAATACAACCCCTAGAAATCACAGACTAAAACCCCCATGTGAAATAAAAGGCTAATTCCTCAGACTTTTATGTTAAAGTTATTGGAGGACTCTTGGGCCAGATTTATTAAAGTTTGAGTTGGTTTCTTTCACAAAAATCTGAATTTTCAAGTTGTATTTTTTTGGTCAAAACTCACATTTTTGGGTTTTAAAAAAAACCCAAATCGATCAAATTTAAAAAAAAAAACTTGAATATTCGAGAATTAGTATACCCAACCTTGGAAATAGCTTGAATCCAAAAATACACCAACAAAAAAATGTCAAGGTCATGTAGAAGTCGACGGCAGAGGTCCCTTGAACCCTTTTAAGACGTTAACAGCCTTCTTGATGTTCGAGTTCTTTTCTGAGGGTTTTGTGCAAAAACGTGAATGATTGAAGCGATCTGAGTTCGTTTTCTCCAAAAACTCAACCAATTCGAGTTTTCAGGTTTCAGGACTCGAACTCGCAGAATTGGGGTTTTCACATTTGAGTTTCTTCTTATGTACCATTCGAGGTAAAAAGAAGCTCTTAACGCTCGACCTTTGATAAATCAGTCCCTAAAGGGGAATTCTAATTTTTTAGCACTAAAAATCTTGCATGTAAGGAATGGTTCTAAAATACCATATTTTCCATATTTATTAAAGGAGAAAGAACAGCTAAAATTAAGTGAGCTTTATCAGAAAGGTCTCTATAAATACACTAGTAAACCCTCAAAGTAATGCTGCTCTGAGTCCTCTGTCAAAACAAAAGCCACATTTATTTCCTTCTATTGTGTACACATGGGGTTCTGTATCAGACTTCCTGTTTTCATCTTAAACCTCCAGAACTAGGGCTTGAGCATGCTCAGTTTACTCCTCCCTCCGTCCATTTCCCCCCTCCCTCCTCCCCTCCCTGCTGTAATCTGAGCCCAGAGCTATGAGTGAGCAGGGAGAAACTCAGGCATGAAGTGATGTCACACCAAGCTAATATGGCAGCTGCTATCCTAAACAAACAGAGAGGGATTCTAAAGCTTTTTATTCAGGTATGGTAAGAATAAATATAGTCTTATAGCTTGCACTATTGTGGCTAATCTATTGGCAATAAACTGCTTCAGTAGCTTTCCTTCTCCTTTAAGCTTAAAAACACAGGAAACTACACCATCTAATAGCTGTCAAGGTAATGTAGAAGGTGATGCTGTCAAGGTAATGTAGAGGTTTTAGAGTTTTTTAAAAGTTTATTTTGCTTGTAAACGTACAAAAGGTTTAAAGTAAATGAGGATTTTGAGGTTTTCATATTCTTATTCTGATTCATTCCACATTTTTATAAGTTTGTGCTTTTTTATTCTTTTAATAGTTAAGTATACATTCATAGTATATTTTCATAGCAGTATTTATTGGTCGCCTGTTTAAAATCAAACAACCTTCTGGTTGCTATGTGTTACTGTACCTCGGCAAGCATAGTGTCTTCAAGTAACAAACCTAAAAAGTGTACTTGCGGAATTAGTATTTTATTTTTATTCCAAGGCCTTGATAAGCAAAATGTTTCACCAGGTGTTGCAGACTCCAATGTGTCGTGCACGGAAAAGAAAGAAAGTTGCACAGTCACGCAAAAAAAAAAAAGCTAAATGGGACAGATTCACTCATCACTATTTAAAGGGCTTCATTCCTTGACTTTTCTTATACTACTTGTAGATAGGACTAAAACAGGGAAACACAGAGAGCCATCAGGTAAACTTTGTGCCAAGTGTTTGTCTCCAACAGGGGACATATGTCTTGTAGCAAAAGGTAATTTGTGCATATTTAAATATGTTACTTTGACCTCCATATGCCCTCCTCATGGCAACAAATGGGGAGGGGTTATTTACTAATATCTAATATATTTTAAATAAAAAAAACCATGACCAAACTTTAATACCCGATTTGACCTTATTTATTATTAAAAAAGCTTAATTTAATCGGCTTTGGTTAAAATTCAATACAATTGACAATAAACCTGAATCGTACAATTATTTCAGAGTTTTTCCCTTGGAGTGCTAGATGTTTTTGGGCTTTTTCCCAAAAAGCCGCATTTTTGGGATTTTTGCCCAAAAAGGTCGGAATTCCAGCGCAGGCCACAGAAACTTCAGGATAGGGACCTCTGCCATTGACTTATGCACAATCTCAGCAGTTCTAACATGGCGTATTTTGTGATTCTGGCTTTTTGCTGCATCGGGCTTTGAAAAATCGAGAAAAATTTTAGTTAAAAAAAAAAGGGAAAAATTTGAGTTTTTCCACAAAAAGCTTGCCCGGAGTTTAGTAAATAGAGTTTAGCCCAGGCACATCATTTCTTCTGGGGCTTCACAAAGCCAGACACTGCTTTTAATTATATTATTATATTAGTTAAATATTAATTATATAATTATTACATGCAGATTTTCCTTTTCTGATTCCGTTTCGGAACTTCATGTATTTGACAGTCTACTCTGGAATTCCTTACTCTACTACACTCTGTCTTGTTAAATTCCCTTGCAGTCTTGTTTTAAGATTATTTGCACTGTTGATGCCGGTTGCCTGCTCTTAGAGCTCCAGAGAATGTTTGTTTAAATCCCACACTCCTTATTGGAATGCAAATATCTTAAAGTAGCTTAACTTTGAACCTTGGGAAGACATGTGACTGATTGTGTGGTTGTCCCATTAATCTTTCTTTGTAATTTTCAACCACCTTGTTTTGAACTTTCTCCATGTTTCTAGACTTTTTTCTTATGGTTTCTCCCCAATATGAAGATATTTTAGGTGGATTTATAACGTTTGGTTTGTTCTATAAAGCTGATGTGATTGCATGTGAGTTGAACCAATCAGCAACAAACTATAAATAATACCTGGTGTATGAACATTTAGCAGTATAATAGCAGTAATATTTACATTGCACCTACACTAACCCGTTTTTAGAGTTTGTGATCTTATAAGCCTTTTGAAGGTACCAGTGACGTGTAGGGATGGGCGAATTTTTTCGCCTCGTTTCGCCGAAAAAATGACGCCCATAGACTTGTATGGAAACGTGCGTCAAAAAAAAAAGACGCGCGACAAAATAATTTCGCCGCGCGACAAATCTTTTTTGACGCCCATAGACTTTAATGGGCGTCTGCGACATTTCGCCGGCGGCGAATTTTTGGCGAAACGAAACGGGTCAAATTCGCCCATCCCTGTTGACGTGCCTATGATTACAAACTTTTGTGAGTTAAAGCTATATGCAGGGCTGAGGATTTGTTCATTCATTATATAATGTGAATTAATGGGTGCTACTGTTCTGTGTTTACCTGAACTACAATATTTACTTAAGAATGTATTGATCCCAGGTTATAAGCTGGATCTGGTTGTAAAGCATAAAACACACCACCCACATTGTCAGCAGAGTCAAATTATTTTATAAGCATTTACTGAGGATAGCATCTAATGCTGTGAGTGCAGGAGTATCCTACCTGAGGTCATCCCAGTGTCTACAAAAGGAACCAACAGAGGCCATTGTATACCTTTAAAGTATTTCTGTCCAGACAGACAGTTCAATGTGACTTTAGCCCTTCGATTCTCATAATCAGGCTTAGAACATTGCACCCACAAAGTTATCAACTACAGGATGAAGGGATTTTTGGATTTGTACTGTACACACAAATCTTTCCATCCACATTCACCTTAACCTAAAAGATTCAGTTGTATCCTTTCCATCTACAGTATGTTATACTCTTATTATATGTGCTTGCCAAATGTTTCTCTACAATCCCTGGATCCCTCAAAATATTGTTACTGTTTACTATTGAGTACACATATATTCTCAAGACTAGTAATGGGCAAATCTTCGTGAATTTACGGCAAAATTTAAGAAATGGCGGAAAATTTGAGAAACGCATTGTAGTAAATTTTGACGCAAGCAAAAATGTTTATACACGTGCCACATGCATTAAAGTCAATGGGTGTCCAAATAATTTTGATGCGCGAAAACTTTTTTAGACGAGGCGGATTTTTCGCCGGCGAATTGTTGCCACAGTTTTGCGAATTTATTAACTTGCGGCAAAACGAGTGAATCCGCCTCAAATTTGTGTCATCACAACTCAACACATGTCCATCACTACTCAAGACTCTTAGAGCCATTAAATTAGTGTAATCACATATGTACATGTAGGGTTTAATATCTATTGGCTCAGGAAGTCCTGGATTTTATAATCAATGTGCTTTTAGAGAGTATACCCAACGGTGTCTTGGCAAGTTCCTATCCATAGTCGATAAAATGCGAGGGAGCACATGTCCCCGCATGTTCTCAGTGGTGTATAGTGCTGGAAAACCTGAAGCATAAGGCCCACTGTGCCCTAAAAGGAGAACTAAAGCATAACATCATATATGGCTAGAAATGCTGTATTTTATATGTGAAACTTTATTATTTTATATATGAAATTTTAATGTTCCAGCCTAAAGTTTCAGAGAGGTTTAGGCCTTCAAAGTTGTGCATGTGCTGTCACCATTTTGGATTTTGTAAGGAGTGTCACTAGCACTGTACATGATCAGTGCACTCTGCGCAGCTGTTGAGAAGCTTAACTTAGGAGTTGTTGCATATCATCAAGCAGAAAATCGGTTTTACATACAGAAGCTGATGCTACAGGGCTGATTGTTATATTATGTACATTGTGAGTCAATCCCTAAGCTCAGTAAGTGACCGAAGCCCAGAGTATGTGCTGTGAATCAGCAGAAAATAAGATGGGGAGCTAATGGGGACATTGTGGGATTCATAGATTCCCTGTTTGCCTTGGGCTGCTACAAAATCTTCTAGTTCTCCTTTAAGATGACCAACCCCTTAGTAAAGTTAGGGAGCAGGGACCATGAAAAATGTATTACATAGTGAAAGTAAAGCTCTTGTTATAGTTTACTGCAGAGGTATAAGACAGCCTTGATAGATGTTAGATACAGTAGCACTTGGCTCCAGCAAGGATCGATAAAATGGAGGAATCTGTCCCAAGCAGAATCATGACTAAAGTAAGGGTAGACTGATTCTACCAAGTCCCATCACCTATGTGGGATCTGGGCCTACATGTTTACCTATTATCTGAATGTCAAGCTACCTCTTATGTATACATTGTAAACCACATTTAGATTAAGGCCGATTCACTAAGCTCGAGTGAAGGATTCGAATGAAAAAAATTCGAATTTCGAAGTATTTTTTTGGTACTTCGACCATCGAATTGGTTAAATTTGTTCGAATACGAACGAAATCGAACGAATCGAACGAAAAATCGTTCGACTATTCGACCATTCGATAGTCGAAGTACTTTCCCTTTAAAAAAAAACTTCGACCCCCTACTTCGGCAGGTAAAACCTACCGAAGTCAATGTTAGCCTATGGGGAAGGTCCCCATAGGTTTGCTAACCTTTTTTTGATCGAAGGGTTTTCCTTCGATCGTTGGATTAAAATCCTTCGAATCGATCGAACGTTTAGCGCTAAATCCTTCGACTTCGATATTTGAAGTCGAAGGATTTCAATTCGAGGGTCGAATTTCGAAGTATTTTTTACTTCGAAATTCGACCCTTAGTGAATCTGCCCCTAAGTTTTGTCTGACTTTTTTTAAATTATTTTGATAAATATGCCCCCTATTTAGCAACTTAGAAATTGTTCTTCATTGTTTATTTTTTCATATATCATTTAAAGATAAATAGCCCCTTTAATTCCTTATACAAATTATATTTGGATCGTTTTCAGAGTAGAAAATAAACTAGTAAATGTTTGGTAATAATTATCAAATACTGTAAATCAGTTTCAGAAAGATTAAAAGCTGTTAGCGATTAACTTTTTCTAAGAGCTAGAATAATGAAATCAAAAATCTTGTTGACCGTTACTGGTTACCAAGTTGGGACAAACCCAACTTTGCTCTGTTTGTGTTCTATTGATTATTAAATATAATCATCATCATCATAATGTTGTTATTTTTATTATTATTATTATTCTTTTGATATGTAAAAGTACTATTTATTATTACATTTAATACATTATCTTTCACTTAAATAACTGAGACCAATTATTACATGTTATTCAGTTTAATAAATAGTTACATAGTAACATAGTAAGTTAGGTTGAAAAAAAGACACATGCCCATCAAGTTCAACCTTAAGTGTATATATAACCTGCCCAACTTCTAGTTCATTCAAAGATCAATGCATTATTACATTTTAATGCTAAGGGGTGTAATTAATTAAAATCTGGAAGTTAAAATCTCAAAAAAAAAATCTATTTTTTTCACTAGAAAACATGAATTTTTAGAGGAAAAAAACTTTTTTTTTTAAAATTTATTATACCCCGATGCTGCAAAAATCCCACCATCTGTATAAGTCAATGGAAGAGGCACCTATCTCAAATTGAAGTTTCTGTGGTCTGCTCTTGGTTTAGTCCGAAAATCCAACTTTTTGGGGGTTTTCGAGCAAAAATTAAAAAAGTCAAGCAATTCAGGAAAAAATCACAAAAAATTCAAGCAATTGGGGAAAAAGCCTGAAAAATGTGTTTGTTTTTATTGCGTTTTTCTGTGATCCGATTGAATTAAGTTTATTTATTATAAATAAGATGAAATCAGGTATGGGAGTTTGGTCATGTTTTTTTTTTTAAATAAAATATGAGATAAATTTGCATTTAAGTAAATAACCCCCTAAATGTTATAAAAATAAAAAATTATTTAAAACCAAGTGTTATATCTTTCAGATAAACCAGCTATTTATAAAGCAAAACTTTAATCAAGTTCTCATTCACCGCTGCAGAATAAAAAATATATTGTAAGAAACATCTTACATCAAGGTATCTTTTACCTATGAATCTTTTGAGAGTCTAAATGGCAGTCTAAATACAAAGAAGCCCAACATGCTTTACTTTGTTGAAGGATTAAGAACTGCTGGTATAGTTACTGGGAAAGCTGCCAAAAATAACAAAATAATAAAGAACTATGCTGATGTCTTCTTTAGCTTAGAACAAAAACATTTTTTTAAAAAAAATTACGTTAAATTGTAAATAGATGCCCTTTAATTTCTTTTCATGTTTACAAACATTCATGTTGTGACATATCAATGAAATTACATGTGGAGATTGTTAAATAACATCCCTTACCTGCCTGTTATTCATTATACCTCGGCTAAATGTTACACAGATGGAACTGTTGTCAAAGTAACTATTGATTAGTCAACGTAACAATTGATTTTAGCTTTCTTTGGGATTCTGTGAATGTGGATAGAGCCATCAGCCTGCACAAAACCCAGTCATTTCATTTTATAGCAGCTAACTTATTATAAACAGAAATAATTGACGGTGCCAAAAGAAACGGAGCAAAGTGATCTTTTCCATGGCTGTCTTTTAAAACAGCCGTTGTGTCTGAAGGTACTTTGCCCAAATTGAGTAAATTACTACCAGATTAATTTTTTTATTATTATTTTTCTTTATTAATGTTTAATTCTGGCAGTGTAGTTTAGAAAAAAATAAGTTTTATATATATTATTTTCGAAAGCATTGCTCAAAAGCCATCTTGACTTAAAATGCATTTAGCTGGAGTGACGAATGACCTCACACTGGAATAATGGCACACTTGAAGTGAAATCTGCAAGCCATTGGTGAGAAGCCAATGCTAACTCATCAGAACAAGACATGTTTTTCATATTTCTCTAACAGTTCCCAAATGTTACGTTTCTGCTTAGAATGAAATATCATATGAAATACAGTAAGTCGGAAGAAAAATTTTTCTTTCTTCTTTTTTAAAGAGAGCATATTAGAGTTTCATAAGGATGACTGGCTGACATTGTATATAATAAACTCTTTAATAGCCCACTGAGTCTTTAGACTCCTTCTCTGTGACATCCACCTGCTGGCCTCCAATTAAACCCAGTTCATGGAGACAGAGTGTACCTTGGAGTAGAGTAGAAAAGTTCCTCCAATTTTAGTGGGACCCAACAAAGGTACACATGTTTTCGCAATTACAATTCTACTCTTACTACTATATAAAATGTGTTTTATAAATAAATTCAAAAGCAGTCCAATATAATTAAAAAACTAAGCTCTGTTGAGCAGGGTCCTCTTTACATCTTGTAGTGGTAATCTGTATGGTTGATATACCCTTCCATTTTATATATGTTATTGCTTTATAAATACTAGCTTAAAATAATCATAATATTAATAGTACAGGTATGGTACATACCTGTTAATTACGGAAAGGCCATCTCCCATAGACTCCATTTTATCCAAATAATCCAAACTTTTTTTCTCTGTAATAATAAAACAGTAGCTTGTTTTTGATCCCAAATAAGATATAAATAATCCTTATTGGAAGCAAAACCAGCCTATTGGGTTTATGTAATGTTTACATGATTTTCTAGTAGACTTAGGGGAGATTTATCAAAGGTCGAATTTCAAAGTGAAATATACTTCGAAATTCGACCATCAAATCGCTATACTTCGACTTCGAATATCGGAGTCAAAGTTTTTTCTACCGAATTTGACCGTTTTGCGGTCGAAGTAAAATCGTTTGATCGAAGCATTAAATCGTTCGAATTGAACGATTTCAGCGATCGATCAAACAATTTTACTTCGACTACAAAAAACGTAGAAAAATGCATTAGAAGGTGCCCATAGGCTAACACAGCACTTTGGCAGGTTTAATTTGGCAAACTATCGAGCTATTTTACTTCATATCTAATTCGAAGTAAATTCGAAGTCATAGTATCCTATCCAATGGTCGAAGTATCCAAAAAAATAGTTCAAATTTCTAAATTTGAAGCCAAAGTTGGGGATTGCAACTCTAAGAATCCTAGCTATTAGTTGGTGAATTGGGACTGGAATTTGGAATCGGAATTCCAATTTGGATTGTCATTTCTGAGTTATAAGGTCTGTACATGTATTTGAAGTCTGAGCTCCACCGCCAATAGTTATTCAACCTATCAGCACTGTTCTCATCAATAACAAAATAAGCCAAACTATATCCCCTATACGCGGTACCATCTCCAGATCTGCAGAAAGAGTATCTAGAAGCTCATTCTTTCAGGGTGAAGATGAAGAGTGAAAGAAATGGAAATGTTTCTCAGTAGACTAACAATGGGGAACTTACTAGGCCCCTGGACAGAAGTCTAAGATCACTAATGAATGCAATAGCACCCCTAAGTGTTCATGCTTGGAGTACCTCTGCCAGGGGAATGTGGCTGCATTCTGCAGCTCCTACTGTATACTGGCATAAGGAGGTATAGGGCAGGTGATATAGGGCCCTTTGTAACTTCTGTCCTCTGTAAGCCAAAGTAACTATTGGTTTGTCAAGGTAACTATTGATTTCAGCTTTCCTTGGGATCCTGTGAATACGGATAGGGCCATTTTATACCAGTTACCTAATTAACAGAAATGATTTACTGTGCAAAAAGTCTGGTGGACAGAAGTTCAAGAGAACTAAAGCACATAAGCATACCCCTTAGTGCCCCTACTCGGAGTAATTAGAGAACTAGGCTGATTTAATTAATAGGAAACAGCTGTTCCCTTGTATCAAGCTCTTGTAGAGGGATTTACTTGATCCCATCCACAGTTTTCCAACTCTGAATGTGCCAAACTTGCGCTGTATCTTTTGACCCAAAGACCACAGTATTACAATTAAATTCTTTATTTAATTTGCTCATCACTGTTACCCGACTCATCTGGCTATTATAAAAACAGGAGCGCAAATGACCTACCACAATTGGGTGGGCCAGAAATAGCATAACTATTTGGGTTTCTCAGAACATAAGAGGTTAGAGAAGTTTAGTCATGGCACATGAATTACTTGCGCCACAGGAGGTCTTCAAGTTCTAATTCCATTCTGTAAATATGATTTTGTCAGATAATGGAATTGTGAACAGAGTTTTCACTGTCAGCATGAAATTGCATTCTGTACAATTGTGATGTGCAGGTCGGGTAAAACCCAACCCACACTGACAAAGATCTACCCTCCCTCCACCTGCGCCCACCCACATCTGACTTCCGGTTTCCTTTTATAGACTCGCCCTGCCCTGCCGATGATGTCACAAACGGCCGGAAGCTGGCAGTGCAAGGTGGCAGGCGGGGAGAGCAGGAAGAGGAGCTCGACCTGGACCCACCCACCACCCGCAAATGTGGGTGCGAGGTTGGCCCAACTGACCCGCGGGTCCCGAGGGTTTCAGCCAGCCCTCACATCATTACTGTACAACAATTTATGGTTGTGAAAATCTGAGAAACAAACATCAAGTTTCCTTTATGGATAGGCTCATTCTCAGCAGCAACAGTCATAGACTGAGGGTTGCAGACATCTGTCTTTAATGTGGTACCTTCCAATGCTTTCCTACTTTCTCTGGCAATGGTGATTATCAAGCAGGCATTATAACCAGCATTTTTGGGGTGAAAATATTCTTTTCATATTGAAAATAGCTCAAATAGCAGCAAATTGTTTGGTTTCTAAAGTTGTTATTGGTAGTAGTTGATATGTAAAATTAAAAAAAAAAAGCACAAACATTATAGTAAAAATTTTTTGCAAAAATGTCCACGCTGCTTTAGGTTTAAACGTTCAGTAAAAAAAAAAAAAAGAAATCCAAGGTGTGATGCATCTGGGTCCTGGTGTTAAATTTCTTGTTTTGGCAATGACCCTTTAAATTTGAACTGGCATTTATGTGTCTTTTTTTTTGTAAACACCTGCTTCAATGTTTAAATTCCCACTGAACCAATCTGTTCTCACTATCTCAATTACTCTTGGCATGGAACCACACCAATTACATTCAGATTGCCTATTCTAGCTACCTCTGGGTTATTCATTTGAAAATAAAATATAAATAAGCTGTGCTGCAGCTTGAGTTGGAGGATTCCATAGAGAATGTTCGGCCAAATGTATTCAGTAGGCTTGGCCAGTCCACTTCTCCTAGTGTAAGGCTTTTCGTACGCTTTAAAAAACAGTTTTTCATATAGAAATGTTTTCTTCTGTATGCCACCAGCCAACATGCCTTATGTAAACACATCTAGCAAGGAATTACACCACTCTTTGCACTACTCCATAGACTTCTATTGAGTATGCATGAGTTAAACCATGAAATACATTGTTCTCATGGAATTAAATCTGGCACATTATGCATTACTTTCCAAAAATATCATTTGACAGTGAGTTGAGAGCACAGAATTTGTCCTATAAAGAGCCTTACTGAATGTTTAATGATGGGCATAACTGACTGTTCCGAATTTATGACTCCTTATTGCCTGCACATGCTAGAAAAATGTAACATTGCCCCCTTCTTCCCAGAACTGAATAAAAAAAGGAACCAAAGCCAACATAAGTGCATAATAACAGTTCCATCATAATAAGCAGTCAATAGAGGCTCAGATGTATAGAGGGCGAAGCTGGGGGTCCTGAATGAAAAATGGCTTTGCGTTCTAGTCATTTTTAGTTTTACCCATTTGTCATTTTTAATTCTTAAAGGAATGTGTCATGCCTAATATTAAAATGCAAAAAGGGGAGTTGTGGGTGCACAAGGGTAAGTAAAAATATATAAATACAATGGAAGTGCGACTGATCTGGCCAAATTAGCTACAATCAAACAAAAGAGAGGCAGTTGAGCAATGCACATTCCCTGTTTTCATAAGTAATCTAGCATCTACAAGTGCCTGTATGTTCAAAGACAAGGGTATGTCACCATACCACAAAAAGGTAAACCCATATGGTGGTACCATATGGGCATATTTTTTTCAAAGGCTGGCACCTCCCTGCATGGTAGCATTTCTTTGGATAAGTGTCTCCTGACCTGGGCATTGGTTTCAAAAAGAGGGCTTAGTCCTTAGTTTTAAAAGAAGAGAAATTGCCAAAACCAACAGCATTGGTTCCACAGGCGTAATCCTCCCCTGCTTGTAACTTTTAAAGGACCAGTAACATCAAAACAAAATGTAAAAAAAAATTGTTAGTATAGAACAAAATAAAAACAACAAGCCAAATTAAACTTTAAAATAGCAAAGCATTTATTAAGAAATAACTTACAGAAACTATGCTTCCTCTCCTCTACAGAAAAGGTGACAGGGCGATGATGATCCATTGTGCGGCGCTCGATTTCTTCTCCCTTATTCTACTGACAGCGTGAGTGTTCATGGAAGGCGATGTCAGCGGGCTCTTTATTATCATCTAGGTGTCCAACAGCGGCAGGGCAGAAGGAAGGGCAGCACCGGTTTGGCCTCAGGTCCCCAGCGCAGTGTGGAACGTATCAGTGTTGCTCTCTCTCTTCTTGCTGTCACAGTAAAGCAGCACACGGGCAGCACACTGGGATCGGTCCTTGAGCCGGTAGAGTAGATCTCTTACTGCTGCCCCTGTGCACCGGCACCTCCTGGCCCAGTCTCCCCTCTTGCTGGGTCGGCGGCGGCGGCGGTAGCAGTGCAGGGGGCAGCCGGGGACCCCGAGGGAGCTCAGCATCAGACAGTAGCAGTTCCCGGGGCAGCCAGCAAGAGGGGAGACTGGGCCAGGAGGTGCCGGTGCACAGGGGAAGCAGTAAGAGATCTACTCTACCGGCTCAAGGACCGATCCCAGTGTGCTGCCCGTGTGCTGCTTTACTGTGACAGCAAGAAGAGAGAGAGCAACACTGATACAGTTCCACACTGCACTGGGGACCTGTGGCCGAACCGGTGCTCCACTTCCTTCTGCACTGCCGCTGTTGGACACCTGGATGATAATAAGGAGCCCGCTGACATCACCTTCCATGAACACTCACGCTGTCAGTAGAATATGGGAGAAGAAATCGAGCGCCGCACAATTGATCGTCGTTGCCTTTTCTGTAGAGGAGAGGAAGCAGAGTTTCTGTAAGGTATTTCTTAATAAATGCTTTGCTATTTTAAAGTTTAATTTGGCTTGGTGTTTTTATTTTGTTCTATACAAACAACACCTATTTATAATGACATAAGACCACCATTTAAATGGGTAGGTGTGAGTGCCTTACAATCACATGGAAGCTTGGCCTGCAGTAAAACTTCACAGCTTCCAGGAGAAAAACTCCTAAAATACAAAAAGGGGGGTTGTGGGAGCACCCCAAAGCTAAGAAAAAATATACAAATACATAAATATATAAATATCAAAATGATCTGGTCACTAAGTTTGCCCAGGAGCAGTAACCCAAAGCAACCAATCATCAGGAAGCATTTACTGGTCACCGGTTTAAAAGCAAACTTGGGTTACTGCTAGTGAGGGGCGACACTCGGCAAAAAATCGCGAAACGCATTGAACTATTTTGTACAAATGCATTAAAGTCAATGGGCGTCTGAATAATTTTGACGTGCAACAATTTTTATGCGTTGATTCTATGAAATGCACATGATGCCCAGTCTAGCTGGTATGATTTCCCCTGGCCTGGTTGGAATTCCGGATTACCGGAGAGCAATATCAGGGCTGATGGATATTTACTAATTTGATATTTTCTTTGGCATAGCTTCCATATTGAGAGGGTAAATTTTATAGGCTTTGGGGCTGAAACTGAGAGTTGTGTTTTGGGATGATTTATCAATATCAAGTTACTGATATGGTAAGGGAATAACCAAGTAGCCTCTAATTGTGCCCACTTAGTGGGTGCTTGCGGCTGTAGCCAAGCTAAAGTTTGGCGCAGGTGGGAAGCTACGTAATATCGTCCTATGTCCGGGACTGCAAGGCCTCCCTGACTCCTCCCCGCTAAGAGAACTGAGCGTGGTATCCTAGATTTAGTTGTACCCCATATGTATTTGAATATCAGTTTTTGGATATGGCCCAATTGAAAGTGTCCTGTAGTGGATACTTTTGTAACAATTTAAGGTAAGCAAATAATAATTGTAACAATTTAAGATAAGCAGGTCTCTTGGGGAAACTGTCTTGCAGATTAAAGAGCAATTCACCTTCATTATAAAAACTGTAATAACACATAAAAACCACAGAAATGTGTTTAAACTTTCATAATCTGCCAAATTTTGTAAAATGAACATGGTAATTTGGGGGTGTTGCCACAAAATTGGTATGGTCAAAAATTGCAGCACTACGCGCCCCAGTTCTTTTTATTCCTCTTTCTATTTCAAAAATATTGTGATATTGATTGCCATGGGTTACTGCCCACAGGCAAATTTGCCCAGTGTTGACTAATCACCCCCACAGTTTTTTTTACTGTAAAAAACTTTTAGTGAGCGCAAAATGGCGAAAAATTTGCAAAACGGCGCAGGGGTCTAGTTTTTGACGGCAGTTTTGCAAATTTATTAGCTGGCGGCGAATTGCCGGAATTTGCCGCGAATTCACGCCTGTCAAATTAATACGCCCATCACTACTGTGTAGTCATTTCTCTCTACATCCCTTCATTCACACTACTGTCTGGTTCTTCCATATAATTTAGAATGCACATCGAAAACGAGTAAATCATTTTAATAGCATTCGTAACAGATTACCAGGGCTGATACAGTTTGCAAGTGCCACCGATATTTGTTTCATCAGCTGCGTAATGCATTTCAAGGCACAGTAATGGCTTTAACATCCGGCAAAAAGGTGTATTGTGTCAGTTTTCAGGAAAGTGCTGGCATTCTATTAATTTTGGCAATGGTGCTAAATATGAAATGTCAAGCAATAAAAACAGTTAGTATTAAATATACTGTACCTATAAACGTGCTACATACTTGTGGTTAGCTAATTCTTCTAGATATATGTAACTCCTGGATCTAGGGCAAAGTTTGCTTCTACGTCAAAGGAAATGAAAATGTTAAAAGGGCAATATACACATATGTTCAACATGAGTCAAATAAATTGGGCATTCACTTGCTTTTCCTTTATTAAAAAAATGTTTAATTCTTTTAATATGAAGTGCTTATAAGTGATTTTTTTTTTTAACTTATACTACCTATGGGATAAGGGGTCATTTAAGTCAGGGAAAGCAGTGTACAAAGTGCATAAAAAGGGTGCATTTTTCCACTTTGCACACTACCTTCCTTGGTGCTTGAATTTACACACCCTTTGGCTGCCCCGATGAATACAGTGTGTCCTGTGTTTGACAACGCTGTATTCATGAGGGACAGGCAGAAGAAGGAACATAGACATAAAACCTCTCGCCCCCTACCCATGCTCTAATTTTCATGTCATTCAGACACATAAGCGGTAGTAGACACAAAAGGGGTCCAGTACTTATCACCAGCCATATGGGATATTTATTAATCATGAGGAACAAAGCTTAGCCAAAGAAGAAATGCTCCAAAAATTAGTACCAAGGTGAACACTCTTACCCCCATAGTTCTCTTGCATTTCTTCACTGGGTTCAAGTAAATGACCATCATAGGGTTTGTATAATGAGTTTACCTTTTCCCCTATTGACTGCCTAGGTTTAGGCTTATATATATAAGGGGGAGATGTACTAAACACAGGGGTTTTTGCTAAGTATAACAATTAGATTGCATCTCCCTGTACACAAACAGTATACGTTTTAGTGTATTCTACAACATATTTTTTGTGATGTAAATCAATTATATAAGTCAATGAACCATCTTTAAGGGATTTGTTCCTTTTATGGCATCATTTTTATTTCTACATTACACTGCTTACACTGCAAATAATTCACTCTACCATATAAAATGTCATTCCTGAACCAATAAGTATTTTTTTGAGTTGTAGTATTGGTGTGTAGGTAGAGCAGTGAAGAGTGACTGAAGTTAAGCAGACCACAAATCACATGGCTGGGGGCTCCTGGGAAGCTGACAATATACCCAGCCCCATGTCAGATTTAAAAATGAAATATGAAAATTCAGTTTGTTCTGGAGCAGCACTATTGACTGATGCATACAAGTTCCTAATGTTATACATGTAACTAGCGAGGTTATTTAGCAAAGTCCGAATTTATCTCAATATTTTCTTCTACAAACCGATCAAATCCGCTCAGGTTTTTTATGCTTATTTATTATCACATTTCACATTTTCACATTTTGTATTTTTCACCTGAAAACTTTGATTTCTTATGCTTTTTTCCCGAAAACGTTGGGGTATTGCACGAATCCCAGCGCACATCAAAAAATCATTGGGACTTCTCCCATTGACTTATATGCAACCTCGAAAGGTCTGAGATGCTGGATTTTCGGATTCGGACTTTTCCATCCTCGGGGTTTAATAAATTCCTAAAAATTCGTGATTTTTTTAAGGGGCTGATTCACTAACTTTGAGTGAAGGATTTGAAGTAAAAAAACTTCGAATTTCGAAGTTTTTTTGGGCTACTTCGACCATCGAATGGGCTACTTCGACCTTCGACTACAACAATCGAAGGATTCGAAGTAAAAACCGTTCGACTATTCGACTATTCGATAGTCGAAGTACTGTCTCTTTAAAAAAAACTTCGACCCCCTATTTCGGCAGCTAAAAGCTACCGAAGTCAATGTTAGCCTATGGGGAAGGTCCCCATAGGCTTGCCTAAGTTTTTTTGATCGAAGGATATTCCTTCGATCGTTGGATTTAAATCCTTCGAATCGTTCGATTCGAAGGATTTAATCGTTCGATCGAAGGAATTATCCTTTGATCGTACGATCACAGGATTTGCGCTAAATCCTTCGACTTCGATATTCGAAGTCGAAGGATTTCAATTCCTACTCGAATATCGAGGGTTAATTAACCCTCGATATTCGACCCTATGTAAATCTGCCCCTTAAAGTCCGATTTTGTAAAAGAAAATCGTGATTTTTGCATTCAGAGTTTAGTAAATAACCCCTTTGGTGTTTAGTGTTATGGTTTATATATTGAATAACGTACCCCCTCTTGTAAAATATAAGGATATTTTAAATTACCGAGGAGTTTCATGACCATATAAAATCATGAAGCCAAAGTCCTAGGTGACTTCTAATATTTTGGAACAGGGTACTACACAAGTTTCAGTGAGTCATGTGACAGAAATGACATCACTAAGTTCCGATTATAACTGATGACATCACTGAGCACTGTTTATCAGGATATTATTTACAGGATATTCATGGCTCTTGTGTATTATAAATAAATAACTGCAGCCTTCTCTCTTCAACCAAGTTGTCTGGGAGTTTTATTGGGCACAAAGTGATAGAGGTTGGGCCAAGTGGGGAGGTAGAGGGGTGCAGTTTCAACCCAGCGCCTGGTGGTATTGCCTATTGATTGGTTATTTTTATTGTATTTTATTTAGGTACTACTGTAGGTTAGTGTTATATTTGAAGAATTTTAATAAAGCTCTTAAACAATGTGATTGTTATGGTGCATTTGTCCTTAGGCTGAAATTTTCATAGACTTATTATTAAAGTCATTATGTTAGAGAGGAAATAGTCCTTAATAAAGCTGAATATTCCACTGGAATTCATATCATTTTGGTCCACGTGAAATAATGATAAGCAATAAATATCCAATCTTTTCATTAATTTGTGAAGCTTGATGTTAGCCCTTCACTTTCCTTAAAAAAAAAAAAAAAGAAACATGTGGTAAAGTGTTTCAGTGAGATACACTGGCCTTTTCTTCTTGTGGAAAATAGAGCTCCTGTTTTATGGTGGCCTGGAGGCTGAAGAGCAGCCTGTTGCCAGGGTAGCTGTGTTAATGGTTTCAGCAATCAGCCTGGCTCCAACTTAGAAGCAAAGTGGTTAGGCCTCTGCTTACCGTTTGTTTATTCTGTAACCTGGAGCAGCTGAATTTTACCCCTTTTCCCTTTCTTCTCCTTCTTTTTAACTTATTCTAGGAAGTTAAAGTCCAGTATCAGCATAAACTACAAGAATAATCCTGTGCCTTTCACTGACTCAAATCTGCTGTTTTATGTAAGAGAAAGTGAATGTTACTGGGCAGGATTTTTTTTTTTCCTCCTCTTTATAAACATTATTTTACAGCTGTTTAAGGCAGGGTAATATTGTATATATCTGGACAGGGGCCAACACTAATAAACGGACAGCAAACAGAAATCTGCCTTGTATTTGGCATTGTAGCTTAGTATAGAAAAAAAAGAAATGAGTTAAGTGAAGCCATAAGCACAGGGAACATTTCCAACCACAGTGTAATACTAAAGAAAAACTGTCGGATATACAATTAAGTCCAGAAATTTTATATAATAAAAATGTGGTTTGCTTGGTTAACCAAAATAAAATGTACAGGTATGGGGTTTTACAAATAAAGGATCTTTCTGTAATTTGGATCTTCATACCTCAAGTCTACTTGAAAAGCATGTAAACATTAAATACACCCAATAGGCTGGTTTTGCTTCCAGGAAGGATTATATTATATCTTAGTTGGGATCAAGTACAAGGTGGTGTTTTATTAAAAGGAAATCATTTTAAAAAATTTGGATTATTTAGTAATATGTATATAAGAAAAAAGGCTTCTAGCAATTCTAGTCTGATTCATTAGATAATGTAGTACCTTGATGTCTGACAGCTAGTGATGGGCGAATAAATTCACCTGGCACGAATTTGCGGGGAATTCCCGTGTTTCGCCGTGTGCGAATAAATTTGCGAATCTCCCGTGAAAATTCGCCGTTGAAAACTCACCGGCATTGATATTTCATGAAAGTGTCTGATTTTTATGATTTTTTTGTGAAAACCTTCAAATTTCACGATTTTTTTGTGATAACCTTCAAATTTCAAAATTTTTTGGTGACACTGTTCGAATTTCACAATTTTTTCTCGAAAACGTTAGAAAAGTCACTATTTTTTCGTGAAAACGTTTGATTATCACTATTTTTCGTGAGCTGTCCAATTTCACAATTTTTCTGGAATTTTCCGCAGTTTCCCGAATTTTACGGGAAATTCACGGATTTTTCAGTGAAGTGAAATGGGAGAAATTCGCCCATCACTACTGACAGCTAAGAAATTATTTTAATGCATATAACCAGCCCAAAATTCTGTTAAGATGAGAAAAAAAGTGTCATTTTATTTGGTTGTACTTTGCTTCATTAGTACATTGTGCAGATTTTTTATATGCTGGCCCATTCCCATAAAATGTTGTGACCCCTATTTTTAGATAAGAACTGTTGTACGCAAAGGGCGTTATGTTATCAAAAAGTTATGTTATCAAAAAGTATGTGAAATGAAATCAATTTTGTGTGTTTGAATAAGGAAATAATTAGACGTGATCCAAAGAGGGGGTGTCATTAAGTAAATAGGAGGTTGTGATGACAACATCTGCAAATCCATTTGGAGATTGAAATTAAAGTATCACATACAAAACAAATGCCAAAAGTTCTTCAAGTATGGTAAATAACTTAAAATGGAAAATGCTAACCACTGAGATGATTAAAAAGAACAAGTAGGATGGGGGTTGCGGAAGCTGCTTATATATCAATTTATGTCTTATTTCCACAT
Source organism: Xenopus laevis (assembly GCF_017654675.1). Lineage (NCBI taxonomy): Eukaryota > Metazoa > Chordata > Amphibia > Anura > Pipidae > Xenopus > Xenopus laevis. The sequence goes on from NC_054373.1 coordinate 16,830,502, forward strand.
AAGAAATGGTTTAACCAAAGTTGACAATTAAAGAACTGAAAGCTTCTATTAAGGGACTGCATTAAATGTGAGGGTGGCTGGTATTCATCCAGGAAAAGGTCACACACCATCCTGTTTTAGTAGGAAGATGGAAGAACCAAAGAACAACACTGCCACAGTGATATTGCTGTTTAAATGTCTTTTTATTTAGAAATTCTTGGTTGCTCTTTGCCCAATGTTATAGTGTGGTCCTCAGTGTCAAGGCCTAATGGCACTTAAGATGCTGGAGTCAGGACCAAGGAGGAAGCTGCAATGTGGGCAGACAGAAACAGTTCAAGTCATCAAGTCACAATATACAAGGGGTAAGAGGACCAAAATCATAATCCAGACAAAGTCAAAGGCTGTTGGGATTCAGTATGGTCAGAAACAGGCAGAAGGGTCAGGAACTAAGGATCAGTCAAAATAGCAAATTTAGAGAACCCAGGAAGAACCTATATTTGGGCAATGAACCTAGGTCTCCATCTTCCTTTTATTTTGAAATTTCACACTGAAAGGCATCCTGATGATGTCACAAGACATGGTGCGCCACTGACTACATGGCCATGGTCGCTGCCATCTTAATGCTGAAGTTGAGCACTCCACAGCAGAGTGCTCCTGACACTTAGGTACTTTCATGCTCATGCCCTTATGTTTCTATTTGATCTGATCAGCACTTTAGCCCTTTATAACCTTGCTGCATGCCCCAATCTGGATAAATAAGCTGACCATTTTCTTGAGCGATTCTGACCCTGTATCTATCTAAATCTTGGGTAATTTAATAATATTTGATACATGATAGATATATTTTAATGACTTATACCATAAATATGCAAAAATAATGACTTTTTAAAATATAAGCCAAGTTTTATTCATTTTTCTTAAGGGGTACAGCACACAGAACAAATCCATGTACCTCTACATTTTGCCCTCTCAAAATTTGGTGTCAAAATGCCTGAAATTGGTCATTCTCTATTTCTGGAAAATTGCTTGAAAATGCCTGCGAGGCAAATTCCCATAAGTCTCATCTGATTTTTACAATCTCATGTTTTCCAGAAAGTATTGTGTGTAAGTCCACTATGGTGGGGTTTTTGACTCAACTCAATTGAAAGCACCAATAGGTGATTTTAAGCTTGGAGAAAAACACTTTCAGCAAGAAAATCATTTTGTGTGTCATAACCCTAAAGAAAAGACTGTAAATTTGATTTGCTTATATTGGAAAAAAAGTCAGAACCCTGAACAAAGATATCACAGGGCTTTTATAAACGTGTAAAAGGGGAGTTAACGGCGGGAGAGCATAGAAAAATTGCTCCACAGCACAGGAAAACAAAGAACTGCTCTTACAGCCAAGCAGGTGGCTCTGCCATCAAGGCTAGGGTAGTATTGACCAAGGTTAGCTTGAGAACAGAATGTGCATACACAGAATTATATTCTCTTTCACCCTCTTAGAGAAGACAATATCAGAAAGTAAATTACATTTTATAATAAGCATCCAGATTTATTTCTTTATTCATTTTTATAACTATTACAGAGCCGTTCAGCGACAAGGAGACATTGAGAAAAGAGGTCAGCAAAATATGGATCCCATTATATGCAGCTAAACTCAATATTGAATTTAATATCAAGTGGGGCGATGATATATAGTTTGCAAATTGGGCACAACAAGGCTTTTGTAATAATAAAATAAATCTTCAGAGCAATTTTGTGGATAGTAAAAGGGATACGTTTCCTAGATTCTTAATGGCTATTTCTATTAGAATTTTTTTTTTGTTTATTGTTTTTCAGTCCCTAAACATGAATTTCAATTACTTATATACCCACAATTCATGAAATATTCTGTCTTCCACATACAAGACGAAATCAAGATGAATCAGTTTAGTGGCCTTAGTATCAGCGCCTACGCTATAATTATTTATTATTTATACTATACACCCACGTTATATATATTTCCTCATGTTGAAGGTCCTGTTTCTTTACTTTTATTTCTTTCACAGATGTTCCAACCATCAAACCTCTATTTATGTTTTATCCTGTACCCTACATCTGTTTTTCTACTAAACATCCTTCCGCAAAGCAAAATTTCCATTTTTCATACCCTTCAATGTAAAAACATCTTTTCATACACACAATGTTGCAATGGAGAGTGGATGTCTATACAAGTCACCACAATATATATTATCTCTTCCAAGACATATTGAGAGAATCTCTTCTTTCTCTGTGAGGCTGGTCATGCAAGCCATGGCCTCTTGAAGAATTATTCATTGTGGCCTTACCTTATTCCATCTTTAGTCTGTCAGTCTACACTCAGCAAACCCTAGTTGTGAAGCCCTACTTCCTATTTCAGAAAATAAATAAAAATAGAGCAATCATTAACTAGATATTTGACTTGAGTATCTCACATTGTCACTTCATTTAAATAGATGTTTTTTTCTACTTTTCTTTCAAAACAAAAAAAAACTTATTCACACTCATTGACTCTGCTGCAGTTACTGTATGATACAATATGCCTCCCACAGTCAAATTCACTGTGCAAAAGTCCACAGGCAATAGAATAGCTGCCCTTTTCCCTTAAAGGAGAACCAAACCTTTTTTCTTAAAAACCCCTACCCCCCTACCCTACATAGACCCCCCTGCTCCCCCGCAGCCTAGGTGTAAATTTTGGTAATTAACCCTAACTCTTTACTTACCTCTCTTTGCAGATTCAGCGCAGTGGAGCTTACGGCCTCTGCATCTTCGGGTCTTCTTCTGGCGCTTGCCAATTTCCATGACTTTCGGCTCATGCGTAGTTGTCAAAGACCGGAAGACTTATTCAACTGCGCATGTGTCAATACAGGAATAATTCTGGTAGAGGACTGAAGAGCTGTAGATGGCGCCTGTGAGCTCTGCTGTAGTGATGGGTGAATTTCCTGCGAAATTCATGAAACGGCTAAAAATTTATGAAACGGTGTCTGTTTTTTTGATGCAGGCGCATTTTTTTGAAGCCGGTGAATTTTCGCAAGTGAATTTTCGTGGCCGTTTTGCGAATTTATTCACTGGCGGCGAATTGCGGGAGTTCGCCACGAATTCGGGCCTGGTGAATAATCTATTACAGGTATGGGATCAGTTATTCGGAAACCCATCACCCAGAAAGCTCCCAATTAGGGAAGGCCATCACCTATAGCGGGGTCCCCAATTTTACCTGTGAGCAACATTCAGATGTAAAAGGAGTTGAGCACTGCAGGTATAAAAAAATGTTCATGGGGTACCAAGTAAGGGCTGTGATTGGCTATTTGGTAGTCCCTATGTGGCCTATTTGGCTGTTCACCTGGTTTTTATACAACCAAAACTTTCCTCCAAGCCTGGAATTCAAAAATAAGCACCTGCTTTGAGGCCACTGGGAGCAACAGTCAAAGGATTGGTAAAACACATGTTGCTCACAAGCCACTGGTTGGGGATCACTGCCCTATAGACTCAATTTTAGTGAAATAATGTTTAAAATGATTTCCTTTTTCTCTGCAATAAACAGTACCCTGTACTTGATATACAGGTATAATTAATATTTATTGGAGGCAAGACAATCCTATTGGGTTTAATTAAAGTTTAAATTATTTTTTAGTAGAGTTAAATTATGGAGAGCCAGATTATTTAAAGACCCCTAATCTGGAAACCCCCAGGTGCTGATCATTTTGGATAACAGGTCGAATACCTGTATGTAGATAGTATAAGAAAGTAACATGGCGGTCCAGGTGCTCATGACGCAGACCAATCAGCATAAGGAAGCAGTAAATCAACCATATTGCAGGCTGGAACTAAATGGATCCCTTGCATAGAATTAAGTTCAGATTCATTTACATTTGATCCATTGATTTTCAGCCTCCTTTTTGCAATATTGTTCATAAATCCCTTGTACACTATGTTTATGCCCATACTGGTATGAGATCTGTCATCCATTACCCAGCACGTGCAAAAAAAACGTGAAAGTGCAATTTCCCAGTATGCTTTAACTAAAACAATTGAACTTTGCAATAATACATGGATACAGTGCATACAACAAAACAATTTGTTTTATGTAATTATGTTTTTCAATATTTAAAAATATTTGAACATACTTTATATGGGATTATATCCTAAATGTAACAAAAAAATAAATAAAAGCTAAATAATTTTTTTTGCCATCTGCTTCCAAATTTGTACTTCTCTAGAATCTCTAATAGTCCCTTAAGCACTAAAACGTCCACAGAAACAAAATTGTTAGTCTCTTATATTCATAAGGAAATCAAAATGTACACATAGAAACAAACAAAGAGAAAAGATCACCCATGGACTATGATGAAGAATCGATGGGCTCCCAAATGACTTTATGAGGGTCAGAACATGACCTACAGACTCTAGATGTCTCAAATATAATTTGCTGAGCTGTCACAGACACAATAGATACATAAAGTTGACGATGGATATTATCCAGTGAAGCAAGTTGGAGGTATCTATTTTATGAGTGTGAGAGGATGCTGACAGTCATAAAGGTTACATTCTGACCCCTCCATAATCACTCTCAGGAGGTTCTAGAGCAGATGTAGGATTTTTTTCCCTCCTTTTAAATAAAAATGTGCAACCTCTGTACAACTAACCACATATCATGTATTAAATACATTTCAAATGTCCAGACTACAAGGGGAAATGTTTCTAACAGCTGGTCAACGCTACAGCTTGAGTAAGACCAAGCACTGATGATTTCTTTCTTTCTTTGCACTGCAGGGAAAGTATTAAGCATTTCTAACTATAACCATATTCATAAATCCTGTATAACAGTCATAAAAATATAAAATTGTGATTGGGCTTTAAATTGGCATTGCGTGAGATCCTCATGTGAAAAAATCTTACCACAAATAAGTTGTTAGATTGTAGGGTCAATTTTGGCATAATTTTGCTGTAAGAGCAGGGTATAAATCCCATATTATATTCAACATTGAATTCAATACTCAACCACTTAGGGGCAGATTTATCAAGGGTCGAAGTGAATTTGAGGGAATTTTCGAAGTAAAAAAATTAAAATTTTTTTGGATACTTTGACCATCGAATAGGATACTACGAATTCGACATCGAATTCGTTTTGAAGTAAAATCGTTCGAATATTCGACTATTCGATAATCGAAGTACTGTCTCTTTAAAAAAAACTTTGATTTCAATACTTTGCCTAATTAAACCTGCTAAAGTGCTATGTTAGCCTATTGGGACCTTCTAGAGCTTTTTTCTAAGTTTTTGGAAGTCAAATTAAAATCATTCGATCGATCGCTGAAATCCTTCGAATCGTTCGATCAAACGATTTTAATTCGACCGCAGGATACCCAAATTCGCTGAAAAAAACTTTGACTTCGATATTCGAAATCGAAGTATTTCAATTCGATGGTCGAATTTCAAAGTATTTTTAACTTCCAAATTCGACCCGTCATAAATCTGCCCCTATGTGTTTTTTTTCTACCTCAAATAAACTCACAACTCGAACGTTTGCTTATGATGAAAAAACCCGAAAAAAAAAAAAACTGGACTGAATGCAATAGGGGTGAAAAACTCGAATACTCTAATTGACCAAGTTATCGGCAAAAAAAACTCGAACAGCAAATGGTTGAAGGGACCTCTGCCATTGACTTTTATTTGGAGTATTTTCGGATTGTGGCTTTTTTCAGCTTTAGGACATAATAAATCCTTGTTTTTTTTTTATTTATCCTGAAAAATTCAAGTTTTTACTGAAACTACCCTCGAAAAAATAGAATATTTCATGAAAAACACAACTCGACCTATAAAATCCCCTTGAACTGTCACTAAGATCCGGCAGCCACAGGAGTAACTGGAATTAAGACACAGCATGCGACGTTCACAACCGACAGTGGGACACCTCAACGCATCTGTCCACAATGCACTCAACATGGAGATCAGCCCTTATTCTCAAGATGGTGGTGCCCAAGGCCACGTACTAACATCATGAAACTGTGTTGTAAACTGTGTCGCCCCATTTCACCTCTAAAATTCTAAATTAAAGGATGCCGGAGACCTGGGTTCAATGCCTGAATATACTGTAGATCCTTCTTGGTAAAGCTCCTGGGTGCTCCTTAATTCCTGTTTTGATTCTACGGTTCTGACCTCCTGCTTTGACTCTGACTTTGTTGCTTGCCATGATCTTTTTGCCTGGATATGACTACAAACTTTCTAAAAACCCTTCAGACACTGACGTTCTGTATACAGCTTCCACCTTGGTCTCCACTCCAAACTTTGAAAGGTTTATTCTGAATTTAGCTCCCTCAGGAAGAAAACCAAATACAGGTATAGGATCTTTTACGCAGAAACCCGTTATCCAGAATGCTCTGCATTATGGGAAGGCTATTTCCCACAGACTCCAATGTAATCAACTTTTTTAAAATGATTTCCTTTGCCCCTCACGTGACAGTTGGATATCAATTGCGAATTTTATAGTTTGTGCAGTATATGTAATAACATTTCTCACAAACCGTTTTTTATTACAAAAATTTTGAATGAAACTTTAGAGCACTTGTTAAAGGTCCGCAATTGTGCAAATAAGATTTGCAATGCAATAAAAGCCTAACAAAGAATATTACATTGCGACATGCAAATGTTTATTCGCAAAGTTTTGCACTTGTCAAATTTCAAAATTAAAATTTCTAAAGTAGTAAATATACCCTGGTGATGAGAAAAAGATAAATCTGGAACGGATTAAAAATATTTTTTACTGTAGAAAATAACCTATAATTAACACACTGACCTGTGACACTTTTTATCTTTACTATTCCTCTCTCAGCATCTGTTTCTCTTCATTCTGTCTTCAGTTGGGTGTCATATGAATGATCCAATATATTTTATAGGGGGGCTTCCTTTCCTAGCAGATGTGTTAGAGCTCACTCAAATAACTGATTCCAGTACAAGCAAAATCTAACAAAATAACTGCCTTTTGCACAAATTCTGCATGTAGAGAGACAGGATTTCTGGTGATTTTAATAGAGTGAGTTCTAATACATCTTCTAGGTAAAAGGAGCCCCCTTTATAAGATATATTGAATCATTCATCTAACACCCAACTCCTGAATGAAGACAGAATGAGGAGAGAGGAATGGTAAAGATAAACTTGATTATTTCAGAAGTGGGACACAATTTTTTACTTGAAGTAATACAATTTGAAAAAGTTCAAAACTTTGTGAATAAAAATTTGCATGTCGCAATGTAATATTCTTCGTCAGGCTTTTATTGCATTGCAAATTTTGATTGTGCATTGCGAAAGTTTCTTATTTCAGTATGATAAAGCTTATATTAAATTTTCATTTTCGAGATAGTTCCCCTTTCATGTAGGATGGTAAAGGTTTTGCCCAAATGTTACTAAGGAAAAATTCTCTTAAAGGAAAACTATACTCCCAGAATGAATACTTTATCAACAAATAGTTTATATCATATTGAGTGGCCTATTAAAAGGTCTTACCAAATTGGAATATAGATATCAGTAAATATTTCCCTTTTACAACAGTATTTTATGACATTATCTGTGCTCCCTCAAAGATCACCTGACCAGAAATAAGACAGATCTAACTGTAACAGGAAGAAGTGTGGGAGTAAAAGACAGAACAATGTCCTTGGATTGGCTCATGTGACCTAACATGTGTGCCCCTGCTGTGATTGTGTGCACCATGAATTGTATATTCCCAAAGGGGGCCCTCAGTTTTTAAAATGGTAATTTTCTATTTAAGATTACCCAATTTAAAGTTAAGACATTCCTAGGAAGTTCTTTATTGGTAGTGATGGGCGAATTTGCGCCGTTTCGCTTCGCCGAAAAATTGGCCAAATTCGCGAAACGGCTCGTTTTCGACGCCGGCGCACTTTTTTTGACGCCGGCACCCGTTTTTGACGCCGGCGTCCGTTTTTGACTTTGACTCGAATTTTTGCCGGGAATTTTTGCGGGCGTTTCGCGAATTTATTCGCTGGCGGCGAATCGCGCAAATTCGCTGCGAATTCGCGCCTGGCGAATAAATTCGCCCATCACTATTTATTGGCAAATGGCCAGGGTGCCAGGTATCTCTAGTTTTAAAAAGGTTCTTGCTCTTTGGGCCCCACTTGCCGATGGGGTTGGATGGTGATAAAGAGACTGATAGAGAAGGACTCTGTTTAAGGAGAAGATCCAGAAAGATAGTACTAGCTGGTGTTAGATCCTATTACAACTCACTCTAGGAAAAAGAATAAGGCTAAGGGCAGATAGCAGAGCAGCCAGAGGTTGCACTGAGGAGAATAGAAGGGTTATTATCTTTGATTTTACCAACCAGCATGGGCACATAAGCAGATAGGCCCAGGAATAGAGAGACCCAAACAGGATCACCACTGTGAGGACCTTGTTCTCTGGACTTGAATTGTACCACTGGCTGTTAATAATGCCAAGCCAATGTCTAAAACCATCTAGGAAGTAAAGATTGAAGTACTGTGAAGTGATTTAATTGTGCCATCTTGTAATATCTGATGTGGGTTCTTGTCAACCAGTTATTGAAAGATCTGTTCAGTCTACAAGTCACTAAGGATTGCCTTTCCTCCATTCCTATAGTGAAGATACACTGAGCTGTGACTTACCTGTGACTTACCTGTACCTTACCTGTATAAGAAGGGAAAAGGCAGTGCCAAGTAGTGGTACAGATTCCCAAATTGATTAAATGCATGTGGCCAGTAGCTTAACTAGGGTTGCCACCTTTGTGCAGGTCAGAATCCATGCAGAGGGCGGTGTCATGATGTCACCAGTGTGGGTAAGTGATGTTGCGGGACCACATTATGTGGTGGGACTATGATGTGGTCATTGGCTGATCACCATGTCAATCAGGGGAGATCCTGCCCGGTTTTCCTTTTTTGGAAAACCAGGCAGACTGTCTTGACTCGGGCAACCATTCTAAAAAACGGGTTATCAGGTCAAATCCAGACTGGTGGCAAACCTATGTTTAACCATGGCATTTGATTTCATGTACAGGACATACTGTATATTTCAGTAGAGAAAGAAAGAGTTTCATTTGAAATCATTCTGAACTCTTTTCTTGTTTTAAACCCACAGGGGACAGCAGCAATCCATCACGGAGGCTTTAGCTCTCCAAAATAAGCATCACAGTTATGTAATATGGAATAAAATGATATATTTGAAGTAGTGATGATATTAAAATTGAGGACACAAGCTCTGCAGAGACAGAGAAGAACCTTCTTCTGTTTAATATCTTGTGATCTTAAATATCTGCCAGCAAAATATCTGCCAGCAAACGGGTGCACTGTGTCACCTAGAGTTCCCAAATCCTAATTAAATGGAAATCAGTTGTATATCTTTCTCTGTCTGGTCTGTAAGCTTTGCATTAGTCTCTAAAGCAAATGTAGCATTAATTCAGGTCAAATTTCTTGGAAAGTGGTTGCAGCCTTTCCTAAATTGGTTAACCAATTGATTTTATGCTATGCATGTTTTCGGCGTAAAGTGGGTTTTATAGAAATGAATCAGACATATTGGAAGCCCCCCTAGAAATTGCATTGTTTAGAGATGCTAATGCCTATCATTAATTACAATGACTTTGTTTATAGAACTGGTGGTCAGATTCAGCTAAATAAACTAAACACTTGGGGGAAAATTTGTGGCTTTGCCAAAATATTAAGTGAATTGATTTTGCTGGCTGCTTTATATTATTTATTGCATAGGAATAAGCCTTTCTCTTTGCAAATGTCTTTTATTGGTTGAAACTGGAAAATTTTAATTGTGTCAAAATGAAGGTCCAAGTGTGCATCATTACAGGAATCATTTCTCCCATATATAATTTGCCTTGGAGAGCTATGGTTTGGAAAGGGGATAGAGCAAAGTGGCTTCCAATTAGGGTTGTCCATCTGCCTGGTTTTGACCCAGACAGGTCATTTTCAAAAGGGTTATGCAAGTCAAAACTACCTGCCTGTTTTTTTAAATTAGGAAATCTGGACAGGCCTCCCATTCAATGACATAATGGTCAGCCAATCACAGACATCATATCATAGCCCTGCCCACTTGGCAGCACACGCCTGCTTGGTCTACTTTAGATAAAAATGAGAACAAATGTCTGATTGGTTGCAATGTGTAACTGTTCTGTCTTCAGCTTCAACCAAAGTGTTAGCTTTGGAGGGGTTTGTATAATACTTTAACCAAAAAGATAGCAAACGGTTTAAGTTGGTCATATTCATACTAATAATATTGTTTGAAACAAAGTCTTGTACAGTTATTGGTTCATGTCTACCAATCCCGACCAATATCTTTGTACTGTGGAAATTGGTCAGTTCGGGGATCCAGCAGGTTAGAAAATTTTAGAAATCTTCTGATGAACCATGTCAACTAGTTCATGGAATGGAACTACTGCTCATTTGCATGTATAGGTCTCTGGTAAGGCCTCACCTTGAGTATGCAGTGCAGTTTTGGGCTCCAGTCCTTAAGACATGAATTAAGACATTATCAATGAGTTGGAGAAAGTGCAGAGATGTGCAACTAACTGGTTATGGGGGTATGACTGTCAAGGTTGGGGTTGTTCTCTCTGGGAGAAAAGACTCTTGTGAGGGGCATGATTGCTCTTTACAGGTACAGTGCATTAGAGGACATTATAGACATAGCGGTGGCCTTTTCCCCATAAAGAATGCCTCCCCTTTAGACTAGAGGAAAATAGTTTTTAATTTAAGCGTTGTAAGAGGGTCTTCGCAATGAGGACAGTGAGGCTGGGGAATGCCTGACGGATGATGTTGTAATGGCTGATTCTATTAATATCTTTAAAGGAAAACTAAAGTTTAACTAAAGAATTATGCTAGAAATGTTGTAAATTATGTTTGGGGCTTCTGCACCAGCCCAAGGCAACCACAGCCCTTTAGCATTAAAGATCTGTGTCTCCAGAGATGACCTGGTATAGAGTATATGTGGCCAGCCCATGTATGTACTGACCTCAACTGACCTCTGATTAGACTGACCATACTTTTGGTGCACTGCAGAGCTCATGGGCAATTTAGACTGTAAGATCGGTTGCAGAAACAGCATATGTGAATGAACAAACCCTGCAAAGATATCTTCCTATAAATAGAAGGAAAATATCAGTAAAAATAAGTACTGTGCCCTATCAGCACTACTGTAATTGTAAGAAGCAGGTGACCCAGCACACACTAAAATTGTAAAGCCATGATCACTTTTATAGTGACATACCAGAAAGACACAACATTTAGATGAGTGTGTACCTCCTTTTGTCAGATGACCCAGTGTAATAATGCATCAAAGTATCGGTACCACCCCTCACACATAATGATGGTGTTTGTCCAAGCACTTCAGGTAAGGAGGAAGGTGCAAGAGCCTTTAGTTATAATGGTTTTGAGTACACTGTGCTTTACTTCTCTGCGATCAATCCAGCACCTTTGTTTCTTAAATAGTAATACTGGTGATCTTGTTACAGAGACAGCTGCAAAAATGCTATTTTTTTTACCATTTAATGAAACCTATTATTTCACCTAAACTATAAATAAAACATTTTTATTACCTATTTGAATTCTTTATTTAGCAAAGTGAAACTTTCCAGTGGAAAAGAAGCTACATCATCCTACCTATGGATTCTGGCCTGGTGCCATATACTGTACAGTTAAAAGCCAACTAAAACTCAGCACGCTGTGTACACAATTTAGCTGCTGCACAAAGGACTCCCAGTAAAACTCAGATGGAGCACATGGCATTGCAAACTGCATTGATATCCGACGCGAGACACACAAGTGGATCACACAATTTAGGATCTTGCTTTAACATACATTGAAATATTTCATGACATGCACTTCTCCGTCATCTACATCAGAGGTCCCCAATCACCGGGCCGCGCACCAGTGCCAGGTCACTAGCTGTGCTGAACTGGGTCCCCTCTGATCCCAGCTGAATTCTATAATAGTTGCAAAAATAATGAAAAAGGCCTGAATTACATGCAAGACCAACTGTGCGAAGGAAGGAAGCTTTCTACTGATCGCGATAAGGACCAAAATACAGTTTGGACAGTTTTTTTGGTAAGCCTGAAATGCACCCATGCATCTACACACCCCCCCACCTGGTCCTCATAAATATTGTCTTGGTTGAAAATGGTTTGTGGTTCAAAAAAAGGTTGGGGATCGACATATTAGCCAATTGTAATAGGTAATTAAGCATTTAAGTGCAAGTTATATCAAACAGGTGAAACTTCTGCCTGTTTTTCCCTCTTCATTTAGTTTGAAGCAAACCCCTATAGTCCTCATGTTGCAGGACTAATCAGCTCAAAAGCATGCATTTAGGAAATAGTGTGTCAGTTGAGGTTTATAGATTATCCCAAAATACACATGCTGGGGGTCATATATAAAGACAAGGCAAATATTGCACCTGGGCAGTAACCCATAACAGTTACTGATGGGCAAATTTACCGTGAAAAACGGTGAAAAGCATTGAAGTCAATAGGCATCAAAATTATTTTGCCGTGCGTCAATGCCCGCATCAATTTTTATACGGGCCCCTATTTTGTCCAAATGCATTAAAGTCAACAGGCGTCTGAATAGATTTCACGCACGACAATTTTTATGCATGCGACTATTCTGATACGTGAATAAATTTTTTTTGACACATCGGATTTTTCACCTGGCGAATGTATTCGCCCATCACGAATGACAGCCAATCAGATGCATGTTTTCATTGTTCAACCTGCAGTTGGCTAAGAAAAGCAAATTGCTGATGGGAGGTTGCTATGGGAAACTGCCCAGGTGTAGCTCAGTGTTTTTAAATGAGCCTCACTGTGTTTTGTACCCATAGAAAGTTTGCTCAAGGCATGAGTGCCCATACTTTACTAATGCAAGGTCTACTTTTTGTGATGTTGTCTCATTATGATCTACAGCCATAAAAGCATTGTTAGCATTCTGTTCCATGGAAAATATTACTAACATATTATACTGATTTATGAGAGAATTTATATTTCTATATTTAACACAAAACTATTTCTTATGTAACCTTAACATAATAAATATCTGAATGAAAAGAATGAAACAGGAGGGTGATTTAGACAAGCTTTTTGAGATCTACTGATCACCAGCTAAAGATCCTGATCCACCTTATGGGCACCCCTGGCATAACTCCGGGCATTGGTACATTTTGCGTTATAAGAGCCAAAAATTTTCTGGCACTTACACGATTCAAATGTTTTACCACTGGTGATTCACACTGACATGAAAACAAAGGTATTTTGTGATGGGAGGAGATTAAGCACTGACAACAAAACTAACCTGGTACCATTGCCCTAAAAATGAGGCCATATTAAATGCATCTTATATAGCAGCAATTAAGCATTCATGCAACTCAATATGATGACTTGGTAGTGTTTTTTTCTAAAACGGAACAGCAATGCTGAAAAATGATTGTTTTTTAAAGTGATGAAAATATGATGTAGTGCTGCACTGGTAAAACGCATGTGTTTGCTACAAAAGTCTAAAATATTATATATAAGCAAGCTGCTGTATAGCCATGGGGGCAGCCATTTAGTCTAAAAAAAGCTCATGTTACACAGAAGATAACAAATAATCTCTGTAGAATACAATGGAATTTTACAGAGCTTTTATCCACTTACTACTTACTTTAAATAAAAAGATTGTTTAGAAAACCCAGACAGTTACAACCTTACTTTAACAGCATCTTGAAGTTCCTTTCTCATCCTTAAAATAGGTTCTTAAAATATATTTAATTAAGCTGTCCAGATCTTCCCTTTTATCAAGAGCCCGTTAAAAATAGGAAGAATATTTATATCATTTTAATATATCCCTGAAAATACTTTAAAGCAAAAGAAAACAAACAAAAAAGATCTCTTATATAAATGCAGATCCTGTTGTGTTTGTTAAAGGGATTGTTCACACTTAAATTAACTCTAGTATGATGTAGAGAGTGATATTCTGAGACAATTTGCAATTGGTTTTATTTTTTTATTATTTGTGGTTTTTGAGTTATTTAGCTTTTTATTCAGCAGCTCTCCATTTTGCATTTTCAGTAATCTGGTTGCTAGGGCCCAAATGACCGTAACAAACATGCACTGATTTGAATAAGAGACTGGAATATGAATATTAGAGGTCTGAATAAAAAGATGAATGATAATGAGGAGAAATAACAATACATTTGAAGCCTTACAGAGTTTTTTTTTAAGATGGGGTCAGTGACCCCCATTTGAAAGCTGGAAAGAGGCAGAAGAAAAAGCCAAATAATTAAAAAACAATATTTAAAATAAACAATGATGGCCCATTGAAAAGTGGGTTAGAATTAGCCATTCTGTAATATACTACAAGTTAAAGGAAATCTTTCGTCAATTTTTCAGCGAAATGCCCCAAACGACGCAAAACGGAGGCGTTGTCTCGTTTTTGATGCTGGCATCCGTTTTTGATGCCGGCATACATTTTTTTTGATGCTGGCGAATTTTCACTGCAATTTCGTGAATTTATTCGCCGGAAGTTTTACTTCGGCAAAAAATGTGCAAATTTACTGCGAAGGTCCCCATAGGCTTCCTAAGCATTTTTAGGTCAAAGAAAAATAGTTTGATCGATGTATTAATCAAATGATTCAATGGATTTAATCGTTCGATCGAACGAACGATTTTTCGTTCGATTGTTCGATTGAACGAATAGCGCTAAATCCTTCGACTTCGATATTCGAAGTCTAAGGATTTAACTTCGACAGTCGAATATCGAGGGTTATACTGGGGAATATTTATTTGAGAACAAATAGGCAATTTTCCAAAAATAGTTAAAAAAGTCTATACAGCTAAATACAACTGAAGCATATTCAGCGATCAATTACACATGCCTTGTATGCCTCTGTGTAGTGCTTTGATGGGAGTCAAGCAGGGTGGTGGATTTATAAACACAAAGTGCGGAGAAGTTAATGCAGACACAATAGACAGATAGAGTACATGAGCCATGCAACGAGACTTTAGACGTCACAGCCCAGGACATAATTAAAGCATGTAAAGAAGAGGAAGCCATAGGTAAGTTAAACATATGGTTCACAGCTGGGGTAACAGAAAGAACTCTTATTAGTTTTCATAACTGAAGTGTGAAGAGACAAATATTATCAAAGAAATTAAACAGAGCAAGCATAACAAAGTGGAGAAAAAAATATATGTGAGCATTATTTCCAGGAAGGGCCTTCTACAGGTTCCTCTGTTCTCCTGCCCTCCAAAAAGGCCTACAGGTTTTGTATTTCAGCATATCTACATAGAAAGCCCATCTTTACATTAGCAGGCAGATTTATTCACTTTAGAATTTCTGTTTTTTCAAAATTTAATTTTTTTTTTTAAATAGCGCTTAAACTTGAACAATGGTTTTGATTACAAACCCATTTAAGAACCTTAATGTGAGTCCCAAAATCACTTCAATATCTTTTATCTGCAGGTTAGTGTTTATATACAAAACTATTCACACAACAAACATATTTACAAGAAAATTGAGTCATAGAAAAATAAACCTCAATCACAGCATCACATCAAATTGGTCTGTTCATTTGTGTAAATTGAAACTTCAAAAATACACCTCCACTGACTTCGATTGAAGCTGGCCAGGTTTTAGTTGCTGAATCTTTTTATTTGAGAAAATTCAATATTTTTTTTTTTGCCACAATTTCAGAATTTTTTGAAATGCTTAGTAACCCTTAATTAACAGTATTTTGTAGAACATATCTGTCTTAATAACTGCATTTTGGAGGTTGTATTTCAATTATTTGCCATTTTTTATTAAGCCCTTTCACATAAATGTAAAACTCTACAGTTAGCAGGGAATTTAATTTAATTTTGAATAATACCAAAAGTGAAAATAATAATAATAATTTATTATATACATTTTAGATAATTCTGTGCACTTTTTTCAGTTTTCAGATAAAAAAAAGCGAACTTATCTACAGAGTAGTGATTGGTGAATATATTCGACAGACACAAATTTGCCCCAAATTTCCAAGTTTCGCAGCAAGTAAATTAATTTCCAAGACAATTCCGATTCATCAAAAAAAATTGTCACGCATCAAAATTATTCAGACGCCCTTTGACTTTAATGCATTTGGACCAAATAGTCACACGTATAAAACATTTTTGCTCGCATCAAAATTATTTTGACGCCCAATGACTTCAATACGTTTCACAAATCTATCACCGTTATGTGAATTTCATGGTAAATTTGTGAATTTTTAGGTGAAACAAAATGCCACAGATTCGCCCATCACTACTACAGAGTTTGAAATGTTCAAAAATTATAAAATATGATCTCAAGATGGAAACTTCGAACTATAGTAGAGTAAAAACAAAAGTTGCCAAAGCTAGATAGTCACATTGGCTTACTCTGTGGTACACTAAAAGGATATTGTGGCAGCTCAGTACATTCAAATTAATTAAAAATTTGTAAATTTTGAATCCAGAAATCTACAACAGTTTCTAGATATATGTAGCAGCTATAAAGCCATAGGTTCAAAACGTGTGGTCACATCCATTTGCAAGTTATTGCATATGTCCAGGCCCAGATTTGAGGGCAGCCCATTGACAGCCATTTTAATCTCCTGCCTGCCTAGTCCACAACGGAGGAGATCCCACTGGAGGAAGAGCAGCAACGGCAGCAGAGGTGAGATGGAACTAGTCAGGGGGAGATGAGGAAGTGAGCAGGAGAAGTCTGGGGTTGGGGGATGATTAGGCAATATGGACTAGGGGTGCAAATTCTTTAAATCTAGTACTGCATAAGTCTTGACAGTGATATCTAGTGATGGACAAACGTAGCATTTTGCTGCAGAAAATTTTGTGAAACAGGAAGGTTGAATTTACTTTGTGCTTAAGAGTTTTTAGCTCTGTAATAGCATACAGTATATGCCCAACATGTTTTAGAGAAGCTTCTTTCCACAATGTTACAACTGGTCTTCATAGGAAAAAAGACTCCCATGTTACCAATTTCTTTCAAACCTGTACCCATGGAGCTCCATATTTAGATAGAGGGAGAGCTCTCATCCCATTGGTTTATGTGGAAGGCAAGGGACAGATAATAATGCAGCATGTATTTTCTAGTGCAGCTGACTACATTGCAAACTTCTAGCCTGGATTCACCAATTTTGCTACAAAATTCTACTGGGCAAAAAATGCCCACTCGTTCCTAGTGATAAATTGCTCCACTGTTTTTGAAATTCACATATCAAGCCTATTTCCATCTCTTTAAATGAGATAATTTACATTAATTTTAGCCGGAGTGCAAAATGGCCATGAATCAAGTTCCTTTGGTGGTATGTGAAGAAAAACACATGTCATGTGCATCAATCTCTAGCTCTACCCAATGTATTTCTATATTTGTTAAAAGAAAAAAAGTATTCCAGTTTATGTTGTCAGAGAATGTCAGCATATAAAAGTCACCACTGCAATAAAATATGATATATTAGCTTATGCAGTGATCATACAAGCCTGTGTTTATTTTAAAAAAAGTTCTCTAATTAGAAAATAAAATAGAGAGTTCCGTGACTGGTGCTTCCACTGTCATTCACACCCATCTCTAGGAGTTGGCACGGCTACTGGCTGCAAGAACTGGATCATTTAATAAGTGAGAGCAAAAAAGAGCACAGTCAGTACTGCCAGAAACATTGTTCGTGCCAAGATTGTTAACGTTAGACTTGCTGGGATGTGCCAATTTGTTTTTAAATTATTTCACTTCTCAGCAAATGGCTGAAGTGCAACAACGTACTGTATTGGTATTACTTGCTGTATTCTATTTACAAGACTTCATTTTATAATGTAAACACCAATCACTAGGGTTCTTGTTATTGATGCCTGGCTAGACTAATGACATGACCATACACAAAAACCTAGCAAGAAAAAAATACATATTTTTCCCACATTTTGGCAGGCAGAACTTGCTTTTACTTGTGCTATATTAGCAGGCTCTTCTAGAAAGAAAGTATGTGAATATTGGCATACACCGTGAAATGTAATCACTGCATATTTTTTAAACAAAGAGTATGCTCTAAAGTGCATATAAGCTGGATAAATGACATGGAATGCAATGGGGAAACAACTATGTATGTTATTGTGTAAATTCTGTAATCCACAGTGAGGGGGTTGAGGGCTACTTGTGGAGGAAGAAGGAATACCTAGGCGGAATACGTCCAGAATACTGTCTAAATGAAGAGTAATTAGCCAACAGTAGGATGCCAGTGCCATGGTTTGCAGGAATGGACTGAAAGTAGTTAGAGTAGGTGATGTTGAGCAGGAGAGCTTCAACATAAAGGGGTAGTTTTCCTTTAAATAAAGGATGCACCGAATCCAGGATTTGGTTTGGAATTCGGCCGAACTGAATCCTAACCAAATCCTAATTTGCATATGCAAATTAGGGGCTGGGAGAGAAATTGCGTGACTTTTTGTCACAATACAAGGAAGTAAAAAATGTTTTCCCCTTCCCATCCCTAATTTGCATAGACAAAAATAGTGGATTTGGTGGATCCCAACTTTAAATGAACTTTTATATTATGTAGACATTGATATTCTAAGACAATTTGCCATTGCTCTACATTTTTTATTTTTTGTGGCTTTTCAGTTATGTAGCTTTTTGTTCAGCAGCTCTCTAGTTTGGTATTTCAGCAGCTACCTGGCTGCGAGGGTTTTATTTACCCTAGCAACCAGGCAGTGGTTTGAATTAAAGACTAGAAGATGAATAGAAGAGGGTCTAAATAGAAACAAAAGTAATGAAAATTAACAACAAAAAATTTTTAGCTTAGCAAACCAATTTTTGAAAAATTGAAAATTTGAAAAGTTGCTAGGAATTCTATAACACACTAGGGGAAGATTTGTTAAGGGTCAAATAGAAAATTCAAATTCAAACTTTCGATTTTTCTTTATGGCCAAAACTGTCAAATTCGAGTAGGGAATTATCCAAATATAATTTGAGTTTTTTTAAAAAAAAAATGTAATTAGATTTTCGAGATTTATAATACTCTGGCCTTTTAAGAATTCGAATTTGACTATTCGCCACCTAAAAACTGCCGAGATGCTAAGTCAATGGGAGATATCCAGGGTTCAATTTGGAGATGTTTGCAGTCTTCCTGACATTCATGTTTTTTTCAGAGAAAAAATTCGAATCTAGTTTGATCAAATTCGAATTGAATTTGATTCAAGTTTTCGGTCGTTTAAATAACTCAATTTTATTAATAAATTTTGCCAGGTTGAATTTCGAATTCATTCGAATTTAAGGGAGTTAAAAAAAACTCACATGAATTCGAAATTCGACCCTTGATAAATGTGCTTCTAAAAGTTAAGCATTGTAATTAAGGATATAATTTACAGGATATGCATGGCCATTATGTATTACATATTATATAAATATACGTAACAAAATAGTAATAGAATGAAATTCTTTGCACAAAAATGTATATTTTATTAAATTGAATCTTTGGAAGGTAACGTACCACTATTAATAATCCACAAATTAAAATAAGATGAAAAAATTTAAAAAATAAAAAAAATCTTTAAAGAATAACATACATATGTGTTTTCCCATAGAGCTGTCTCCTATTTTTTTCGGGACTTACCCGATTTTTGGTTCTCTCCCCCTATTCTCCCATCATGCCAATTCTCCTGAATTTGACACATTCCCCCAATTTCTACATAGGTAGTATCTGCACATGTTTTGGAAAATTCTTTTGGCGCTGCTCTTGGTCCCCTGAACCATCCCAGAGGTTGACAGCTCCACTAAGATACATTGAGGGATAGGAATAGTCAAATTCAAATTCTTAAAAGGCCAGAGTATAATAAATCTCGAAAATCAAATTAAATTTTAAAAAAAAAACCTCAAATTGTATTTGGATAATTCCCTAGTCGAATATGACAGTTTTGGCCATAAAAATGTTTTCAATTTTCAATTCAACCCTTAAATAAATCTGCCCCCTGCATATGGGCATGACAGCGCGTGCAAAATGATGTCACTTCCTGGTTTTGGAAAATCTTTTGGCACTGCTCTTGGTCCCCTGGCATTACCATCACAGAGGTTGACACTCCCACTAAGATAAATTGAGGAATACCACTTTTTTTGAAGTACAGTATGTTGAGGCCAGTATCTACTTTATGTGGCAGAACATGATATTTGCAGCCAGGGAAACCACTGAGCCTTTAAAGAAATGTCCAGGGCTTTAGGACGACAATACTGTAGGACCATCAGCACTGACAGACAGAGTTGAGATCTAAATCTGAATCCTGCGCTTAGATCATTTTACAAGACCCCAGCTTTCCTCTTCAGAAAATACAGCCCTGTTGAATGTAGGGAAGGTCATGGTCACCATAAAATATAACCGACATGATGATATAACACAGAGTCTACCATCAACATTTCATAGCAACAATGTATAAATCATTCCCAGTAGTGCACCCCTACACCATATATCTCACTGCGATGGATGGAAGCCAATCCAAGCCACCTGGATTCTGAAATAATTTCTTGGAGCAGCAGTAGCAGTAAAGGAAATAGAAGCAGCTCATAAATGGTGGGTTAGTCCCTACAGACTGTAGCCAATATAAAATGATAACTGTCTTTAACTTTATCAAGCCTCCCTTCATGCAGGGACTTTTTTCTATAAGACAGAGCAGTGGAGGACCATCTTACTCTACTCATTTTGCAGCACCTGTTTAAGCACAGCACGATACAGCACGTTATTTCCAGTGCAAGTATGACCTCGGTAACAGAATATTTCAAGATATTTTTATTTTAAGCACTTAAGGGGGAATTTATTATGTTCCCCTAGCGCAAAAAAACTGCGCAAACACACTTGAGAACATCAGCGACCTCAAGGACTTCATCTCAAAGTTTGCAAACAAATAGTTTTTGCGGATGTTAGCATTGGATGTGATGAGATTTTGCAATAGCAAAATCTTTTTTTGCGCCAGAATATTTAAGAAAACTCCAGAGCAAGTGATAATGCTTAACTTAGCGAAAATGCGCAATGTAATATTCGCCATCGACTGATTTTAAATTGCTAGAAGTACTATACATTTGCAAAGACGCCAGTTTAAATAACGCTTATGACTTTAAGTGTAGTGTGTTCAGTCTTTACATATTGAGTCCATGGATAGTATTCCTGCATGATCATATGTATTTATGATTATCCCTGTGCTACTATGAACTACAGTATGCAGAATTGCCATGTAAAGAAATGCTCGGCATAGATCAAACAACTGATAGGAAGCACATGGTGTAATTTTCCCTATAATTCCAGTGTAAATGCTCCACACTCCTAAATTATGTCTGCTGACATTGCATTCTGCGCCTCCAAAGGGATACAATTGAGCTTGTTTTTTATGCCAATTGAATACAAGTTGTCTCTAGCTTTTTCAGAGGGAGAGTTTCGTAACTTCGGAGTGCTCATTCCAAGCTACGTTTGAATTTGATTTACTTGGCACAAATCTGATTTTGCCTATTAATTTAGCCTACACAGTAACAAAGTTAGGTTGAAAAAAGACACAAGTCCATCAAGTTCCATCTTTTAAGTCAATAAATAACCTGTCTAACTGCCAGTTGATCCAGAGTAAGGCAAAACAACCCATTTGAAGCCTCTCCAAATTTTTGCCAAGATGGCAATTGGGCTAGTCCCTGGATCAACTTGTACTATGAGCTATCTCCCATAACCCTGTATTCTCTCACTTGCTAAAAAGCCAACCAACCCCTTCTTAAAGCTATCTAATGTATCAGCCTGTACAACTGATTCAGGGAGACAATTCCACATCTTCACAGCTCTAACTGTAACAAACCCCTTACAAATATTTAGCTGGAAGCTCCTTTCTTTTAATCTGAATGAATGACTCTGTGTCATCTGGAAGGACCCATTAGAGATTATTATAGGATCTGCTTATATATTTATACCTAGTTATCATATCTCCCCATAAGCGCCTCTTCTCCAGCGTGAACATCCCCAATTTGGCCAGTCTTTCCCCATAGCTAAGATTTTCCATACCTTTTAACAGCTTAGTTGCCCTTCTCTGTAAACTCTCTAATTCTGTAATGTCCTGTTTGAGTGATGGAAACCAAAACTGTACAGTATATTGTAGGTGGGGCCTTACTAGTGCTCTATACAGTGGAAGAATAACCCCCTCCTCCTGTGAATCTATTCCCCACCTGCTGTGGGAATCCTGGAGCTGCTGCTAGGTCCAAAGAGGTGGTCCCCAGAGTTCCCCAATACCCTGCCAATACCTCAGTTGCACACAATCCCTCAGAATAGGCAGAATGGCAAACATATGGTTTGTTGAGTAAATGTCCTTTTATCTTATTTCTTAGTTTTATTTTCTTACAAATGGGTGTGGCTTCTGGGGTGTGGCCATCAAGTGGGCATGGTCAAAAGATTTCACCACGCTACGCGATCCACAACTTTTTGTCCCTTTTTCGTATTCTCAAGTGTTGGAAGATATGGAACTGAACAAAAAAGACCAGCTAAGTCTAAATGATCCCCAGATCTGTCGGCAGAGATCTAAATAAAGATAGTTTAAGAGCTTATTAGGTCTCACTCGTTATTAATCATTCACTGATTTATGCTTCACACTGCAAGGAGCAAGTTCTGCAAAGCCTTGTTGCAATACTTCACTCGGTTATGTTTTATGGAGTGTATTATTGCTCAACAGAGAAAATAAAAGTTACACTCCTGACAATATTTATGTTCTGTGTCTAGAAAAAAAATGCTGAGACAGAACAAAGTGTTGTAATAGACCCTACGCACAATGCAATCCGATCTGTCCACTTATTTGAAATGAATGTGGAAATGAACAATATTATGCCTGTGTGTGTGGCCTTGCTCCAGATTGCTAACATTCAAATGACTG
This sequence comes from Xenopus laevis, assembly GCF_017654675.1. Taxonomy (NCBI): domain Eukaryota; kingdom Metazoa; phylum Chordata; class Amphibia; order Anura; family Pipidae; genus Xenopus; species Xenopus laevis. Next base: position 16,853,351 of record NC_054373.1, read on the forward strand.
TCAAAATTGAAGCCTGTGTCGTAAGAAGCACAACTGTGGGTGAACGTTACATGTTTTGATAAAAAGTTCTATTTTTTCCCCCCACGTGTTGTTATTCAGAAGGTAAGAGAATTTAGTGAGTTGGTTTAATGGGAACAGAACAGTGTATAAGCAATGTACAGTAGTGTTCTACTTATTTATGTGACCCTTTTATGGACTATCCTAGGATTCGTTATCCAGAAAGTTCCAAATTACGGAAAGGTCGTCTCCCATAGACTCCATTTTATACAAATAATCCCCATTTTTCACAAATGATTTCCTTTTTCTCTGTAATAATAAAACTGTAGCTTGTACTTGATCCCAACTAAGATATAATTAATCCTTATTGGAAGCAAAATCAGCCTATTGGGTTTATTTAATGTTTACATAATTTTCTAGTAGATTTAGGACATGCAGATCCATTATCCGGAAAACCCCAAGTCCAGAGCATTATGGATAACAAGTCCCATACCTGTTTATACCTTACAGTTATGGGATCCATTATCTGGATACCCAATATCCAGAAATCTCCAAATTATAGGAAGGTCACCCTCCATAAACTCCATTTTAATTGCCTTTTTCACTGTCATAATAAAACAGTACAGGTGTAGGATGGGTTATCTGGATGTGTTATCTGGAAACCTATTATCCAAAAAGCTCCAAATTACGGACATGTTATCCTCCATAGACTCTATTTTAATCAAATAATTAACATGTTTAAAAATGATTTCCTTTTCCTCTGTAATAATAAAATAGTACCCTGATCCCAACTAAGATATAATTAATCCTTATGAGAGGCAAAATAATCCTATTGGGTTTTTAAGGTTTATTATTTATTACCAAAGCATGGAGATCCAAATTACAGAAAGACCCCTTATACGGAAAACCTCAGGTCCCAAGGATTCTGGATAACAGGTCCCATACCTGTAAATATATATAAATATATAGTGTATATGTTCTGTTGTTTGCCTCTTTTATTGGCAATTACACAAATTATGAGGATTAAGAAAACTCGTTTTGTCCAGCGTTAAACAATGAATACCACAAAGTTTCAGGCAATGTTTTCAAGGCGTTCGTTTTTTCCACCTCAGCTGTAGTTTTCATTGAATTTACAAGATGTACTTTGCATCGCACAATACACCTACTCTTTCCTTTTCAGGTTTAAGTTATAAATCACATTTCAATCCTCCTCCACAAAGTCAGCCTGGAACAATGAAATTAGAAGTAATCTAATATGTTTATATCTGAATCACCCAAACTTAATTAATAAGGTATGGGGGTTGTTGCGTAGAACGCTGCTGCGGAATATTATTTTAGTGCCAACTTCTGAAAATGATCTATAGAATGCCATAAGAACATATGCACTTTGTTATTTTCCTCAGCGGCAATGAAGACAATGTTATATAGCAAAATGTAGTACATAATTGTTTATCTTGAAGGTCGTAATTAACCGGGTTTCTCGTTTTCAGAATGATTGTTTAACGGCTATAAGAGTCAGCAATTTATTTTAAGTCCTAGAGTATTATAAAGTGTGTATGTACAGGTTAAGGGCCTCATTTATTAACAGGGCAAAGTGCAAGCAATTGACGCAGTGCCGTTTCAACATAATTGCACCCTTGGCTATAATTATAAGCTATGCAAGCACATGTGAATTATACTTGTACATGGCATCTGTATTTGTGTCATTATTGGTGATTGAAATGTTCATTCTTTTACACTTCCTCAAGTTGCAAGAGTAGGAGGGTAAAGGTTTTGCTAACCTTTAGGTCCTTTATTCCCCTCGGCATAATTTAGACAGCTAGATTGGGTCCTTAGTTACAGAAGGGAAGCTGTTTCCTATTTCCTATGTGAAAGGATTCTGCTTGCACTTTAGTGACTGGCCAGTAGATGTCACTACTCTATTTTATAAAAGGGTAAGGTTGGTTTATGCCCCAGGGATTTAGTTGGCCAGCTAGGCTGGGTCCTCTTTCCCAGAGGGGAGGGGGAGTAGTTATAAAAAGGGATGTTGCCATGTGTTCTGCCTCTGTCCAGTGCACCAATTGGAAGTGGGGTGTTGCTTCTAGGGCTTGAGGTGGAGGTAGGCCTCAGTAAAGGAGTAAGTGAGTGTCAGGTCAGAAAATGTAATAGGTCACTATAGAAGTGACAGGTAAGTTCAGTAAAAATAGTTAGTGAGCAGTTAATGCTCCAACAAGGAGATTAGTGAAGGGTTAGCACCCTGCGGGGACAAGGCCGCCAGGTTAGGGACTCAAGTGGTTAAGCTCAGGGAGAGAGATCCTTGGAGTGTAAAACCAGCTGTGAGGTTGCCTTCAATGGGGATTGGGCACCAAAGGCAGGAAAGGCAACTCACTTCACAAAGCTGACTAACAAAGAATCAGACAGTATCCGTGAGCAATACAATTGTGTATAAATGACCTGCTGCCACTACTTGCTTCATGAAGTGTACCATCTGAACACATATCTTGAATATGTGAATGAGTATTGAGAAGTGTACCATCAGTTCAACAAATGTTCTGCTGTTCTAAAGAACCGCTGGCACCCAAAGTTTATTTGATCAAGAGTATTGCTGTGTGCTTATTCCAACTGGTAATCCCTTCCTCCATACCATCAGTGGGGGCCCCTCTTAAGATGAAGAGTTTAAGTATATCGTGCCTACCGAGAGTTGCTGGGAGTTGGACCCCTTGCACGGGTACAGAAACCAGTGGATAGTAACCCAAGGGAAGGTTTAGGAAGACCCTGACCCATCCACCTGTCACACAAGTTATTCAAGTGCACATTGCACAAATGGAAAACCAGTACTTAAAGGGGATGTTCACCTTTAAGTTAACTTTTAGTATGTTATAGAATTGCCAAACAAATTTATTGGTGCAATAAGGGAGACTGGCCAGATGCAATTATAAGTGCAAATGCTTTGGAGTTCAACAGACTAGCACTGTACCCCTTAAATTAAACCAGATCTGTCAGCCTATTCTTTGTTTGCAATTTGTGGGCTTCAGATATGTTTATCAATGCAAGACACTCAACACAACACGTAACAGTATATAATACCAAATCTGGAAAAAAAAACGGAATCATGCCCAGCATGGATTTCTATTTCATATGGGGCAGTGAGTGGAATGAACCATCATGGGACTAGGAATTATCCAGTTCAGGGGTGATGCAGCAAAGAAACTGGGGCTAGACATTGGTTGTGGTAGGAGCGGCCAGATTTGAGATGGGGAACATTTCGTCTTTAAACCAGCTTCAGCCTCCCAATCTTTGAGATGAGGTGGCGGGTTGGTTAGCTGGGTTGAGGTTAAATAGTGTCAGCAGCACTATAGAATTCTGGAAGCCTATAGAATTCTGGAAGGTGAGTATGGTTAGCATGGTAAGTATTGGGGTTTGATGGAATGGTCGCAACTTAAGCCTGCAGAAAGGTTCTCAGAGTAAGTTTGGAAGAGAACTCTTAGGGGCCAATTTATTAAATCTTGAATTGTTCTGGTCAAGTTTTCAATGGGGAACACTCTAATTTTTAGAGAAAAAAACTCTAATTTTTAGAGATTTATTATACGCCAAAGATGCTACAAATCTGAATCCGAAAATACTCCATCTCAAACCTGTCGAGGCCATGTAGAAGTCAATGGCTGATGCCCCTGAAGTTGTTTCCTGATATCGTCATCCAATCAATTTGAGTTGTTGCAGTGACAATTCAAGAAAGTTGAGTTTTCGGAGCATCAATTTGAAAAAGTCACACAATTCAATTTTTCCCTCAATTTTGTCGCTACGTTTTTCATTCTGACTTTTTTGAGAACAGTTATTGATAGATGAGTTAAATTTGTGGATGGCAGCTGGGTTGCCTAACTGTGGTGAGGTTTATTGGTGCCTCAAATGTGGTTCTAAGTAGTGATGGGCGAATAAATTTGCCAGGCATGGATTTGCGGCAAATTTCTGTGTTTTGATGCCCGTGAATAAATTTGTGAAAATACAGCAAAAATTTGTTTGTGAAAAATCCATCTCGACAAAAAAAATGGTCATGAGTCAAAATTTTTGGTGCGCGTAAAAATTTTTGAGTTATTCGGAAGCGCATTGACTTTAAAGCATTTGGACAAAATAGTTGCGCGTGTAAAAATTGACGTGCGTCAAAATTATTTTGAGGCCCAATGACATCAAAGAATTTTGCTAATTTTTTACACTTTTGCAAATTTTTCGGCAATGAGAACCTTGACAAATTTGCCCATTACTAGTTTTGAGTCAATCATTGTTGAAAGTTACTAACTGTGGAGCCTAGGTTTATTGTACTATATTACACAATGGTTAATTTTGTTTGTTAATTGAATATGGTTTGCTGCAGCCTTTTTATCCGAATCTGTGTTTAGTGAGTTATTGTATAACATGGGGTTCAGGTAAAATGGGAGGTACATGATAAGGAAGTAAAGGTAGGGTCATAGGTGGGTGGGGAGGCCAAGGTTGATGCTGCCCCAGCCAAGTTTAGCTGAAGCAGAGCAAACAAAAAGAAAAATATTACATGTTATTTTACAGAATATAATACAAAAATTATTACAAAATATTACAAAAAGGGAGTCATTTTTTCATTGAAAGTGATCATATTTTGTAGTATAACTCTTGTGTGTTATTATATCATTCTTACTATACCTATATGCTGAATATCTGAAATCCTGAATTGTCTGAATTGCCTACATTGTCTGGCAGCCTGGTGATTGGCCGTCACCAATTGTAACTACTAAAAAAGCCATAAACAGTGACATAAGAACATATAATTATTTGTCTGTGCATATTTAAATTAGGATGATATTAGATTTATGAATAGTTTTTTGTGAATAATCCTTTGCTTTTTATATTTGGGCCTTGGTTAGAATTAGATCATATTCATTGAGGTTTTAGTGCAAACAACTCAAAAGGCCAGTGAAAATAATTGCAGGTTTGCGGTGGTAGAGCAAACATTTTGTAAATTTGTTAAAGTTAGTATCTCTCAAAATAGATAAACCACAACCTCTGCAGAGTTAAATCTAAACTCATCAACCTCTTTTCATCTCAAGTAAGCTCTGTTTGCCTTTATCTATTTGTGCATAAAATTCTGGAACTAAAGAAGTATAATTGTAAGGAAACCTTACCATGGTGTTTACCCGTTGGCATGCAGGGGCGCCCGCCATGCCTCCAGTGGGGACACCCGCCGCATGCGTCTGTTTCCCTATGGCGCGTGCCGCACGCACTTCCGGGTTTTATGCCCCGGCTTGATGACGTCATCGTGCAAGGGCGCGAGATTCAAACTATTTTAAGAGATATCAGTATTAAACCCATTGCCCGTTGTTAGGTTCAATTAGCTTGTTCCTGGGTGCTTATTTTATTGAATCCTGATTGTTCTTCTATGTATTGACCCTTGCTTGCCTGTGACTTCTCTGATCTCTCCAATCCTGACCCTTGCCTGTCTGTTAATAGTGATGGGCGAATTTATTCGGCAGGCGCAAATTTGCACGATTCGCCACTGGCAAAAAAATTCGCAAAGCGCCCGCAAAAATTAAAAAAAACTGCGCCGTTTCGCAAATTTTTCAGCGAAGCGAAATGGCGCAAATTCGCCCATCACTATCTGTTAACTCCGAACTCTCCAGTCCTGACCATTTGCCTGTCCACTGACTATTCTACATTCTCCTATCCTAATTCCGGCCTGTCTGACGATTCTCTACATGTGCTGGCCTGGCCTGTCTGTTCCTAGTGGTGTTCTTCCTTCCAGTATCCTGGTGAGACGATCGTGTGCCTTTGCCCTTCCAGAACTGTTAGCTTTGCTCCTCTCTCGAATAAGAACTGGTGGCATCCAATTAGCCGAAGACTCCTCCCGAGGTAAAAGGCGGTGGTTATAGGCAGAAGTGAGAGCTGAGACCAAGGAGCTTAGCTTGGGTTCTGGATTTAGGGTGCCGTTCGTGACAATAATTTAATGTTTGTTCTTATAGGAACCCCCTTTATTTTGTGCCAAAATGCAGACAAATTAGACAATTAATCTATAAGTAAGCAGTGTATATATTTTAGACTTTTTATTTTTATCAACTTATTGTCATGGAATTATTTTGCACAAGGATCCTTATTTATCTGCACAATTGTGTTTATTTTTGAATTGCCATGATTGCTCTAGGACCTAGGTAAAGTGATAAAGTAAAAAATTAAAGTAAATAATAAAGACTTCTGTTGGACATTGGCAGAATGCTTGGTTTATTTCACAAAGAAATATGTTTTCAAAGACAATTTCAAAAACGATAAGAGAAATTCCTTGCAAAACATGTATTGTCTTATAAATACATCGTTAAAGGGGATGTTGGCCTTTAAATTATCTTTTAGTAGTAGGATGTAGAAATTGATATTCTTAGACAATCTGCAACTCGTGTTCATTTTTTATTGTTTGTGGTTTTTGAGTTATTTAGATTTTTTATTCAGCAGTAGTGATGGGCAAATCTGTGGCGTTTCCCTTCCTTCGAAAAATGTGTGAATTTACTGAAAAAGCAAAAAGTTTGCAAAGTGCATTGAAGTCAATAAATGGAATGATGATTAATAAAATATAGCAATAACAATAAATGTGTTGCCTTACAGAGCATTTGTTTATTAGATGGGGTCAGTTTACCTCATTTAAAAGCTGAAAAGAGTCAGAAAATAATTCAAAAACTATAAGAAAGAATTGAGAAGTTGCTTAGAATAACATACTAAAAATTCACTTAAAGGTGAATACCCATTAAATGCTAGCATAAATCTATAAAAGGGCAAAATAATGTATTTATCCCTCAAAGTAATTCCCATTTTTATGCCAGACAGCACTTTATTTGCTTTAGTAGCTATTGAATAACACTGCCTAGGGTTGCATATTTTGTTATCCACAAAATTCCCCAAATTCTGTTTACTTAAGGATACAACCAACATCATGTCAAAAAATGAAGACGAGTAAAAGATTTTGTTTTAGAACATGACATGCCAAGGGGAGCAGCACTGCTGACTGTTATTTGTATACTTTACAAGTTATATATATGATTTACACTTTATATTGCATCTACTCACTTGAGGGCCAAGTGAGGGGGAATGTGTCAATCCCTAGTTCTGCTGGTTTGTGCAAAAGTTCACTCTGGAGAGCCAATTGGCTCTCCAGAGTGAACTTTTGCATATACCTTGGATATTGTGTGGCTTGGACGGTGCCACTGACTCTGTTTGATAGAGCCTCGATGACTTTGGAGTGAGGGACCACCCAACAAACAATTGAATTACTTCTGCTGGTTTGTATTTGTCTTTTTCTGAATGTTTAGTACTGTATCAATAAAGGTTATACATTAATGCACTGATCCAAAGTAAATCTTCCTTCTTCTTTACTTTTCTGTATTGAATGGGGAGGCACAGTGAAATGCTTACTAACTGGAAGTCTTGATTGCCGACAATGAACTCAAATGAATAAATAATGCGTTAACATAATTTTTGTCGATGGACTGATTGAGTTTCAAAATAGAGGCCAAACCGGTAGATTAATCCTCCATGAAGCTAATGGCAAAAGCAATTCAAAATAAAATAATATTGTAGAAGCAATAGAAACATATTTAGTACAAATAACATAACAGCAAAGGAAAACATGACACTAGAGTGTTGGGTTTATGTGTAAGGCTCTGTTGGGGTTCAAACCCAGGAGCTTGTGGTTGTTGGCTGCTCTCAGTAACAACTGTGCTAGGAGAGCAGCTGGTAGGTACTCAATAAGCATTTATTCTCCCCTTCATCTGTTTTCCTGGCTATGTCACCTCTGCAGCATTATTGGTGGGGTTGGGTCAGACATCAGGGTTGACTCTGCCCTACATAAGCCCAGAATTTATCACTTCCTGTGCCCAAGCTTTGGCCTCTGTTTCCTGAGCACCATGGCACTTCCTGGCTCTTGGGTTTGCTTGCTCTGGCTCTTATCTCCACCTTGCCTTCTTACAGTTCTGTTCCCTGCTCCAAGTCCTGTTCTTGGTCTTGCTCTTGTTTTTCTTGTTTGGATCTCTGGTGGAAATCATCAAGAGTACCAAATTACTTGGGTTAGATCTGGCGGAGAACCTCTCCTGGACCCTTAACACCAGCTCTATAGTGAAGAAGGCACAGCAGCGTCTCTACTTTCTGTGCAAGCTGAAAAAAACCCATCTGCCACCATCTATCCTCACTATCTTTAACAGAGGTTCTATTGAAAGCATTTTATGCAGCTGCATCACTACCTGGTATGGAAACTGTTCTGTATCAGATTGCAAGATCCTGCAGCAGGTGGTGAGGACAGCGGAAAAGTTCATTGGGGGTGTCGCTTTTCAAACAGCATTATCAGGGATGGCACCCACCCTGCACACAATCTCTTTACCCTCCTGCCATCCGGAAAAAGATACCACAGTATTCGGGCACTGACTTCCATATGTGCAACAGTTTTTTTCCACAAGCCATCAGGCATCTCAACTACAAAGGACTGAATATACTGTATTCATAAGTAACTGCATAAACCTTTGAAATGTATGTCTACCTTGCCAACAGGACCGTGCACCATGGGTTCTGGAGGAACATTATTTTGTTTCTACTATGTACTGTATTACTGTATATGGCTGAAATGACAATAAAATCCACTTGACTTGACTTATTTGGTTCTTGCTCCTGTTCTTGTTCCAATCCTATTCCTGTTCCAGTCTTGCCTCTTCAGTGGCACCATCCCGCTTCTGTCATTTCCTGTTCTCTATGCTCGCTCCGCCCTACTCCTTCCTGTCACTGTTTTTTTGTTTGCTCTGTCCTGCACCTGCCAGACCCTGACTCTTCGTCCACACTTTTACTTATGCTTTTGATCCTGTTCCTAACCTTTAGTCTCCCCTTTTCTGTACCTGTTGGCATGAATTGAAGTCCTCACCTTAAGGGCTCATACACCTTCCTATCCATAGTATTCCATACATTATGTTCAATTAATGTTTTCCTCCCAGTCAAATATAGGTCTCTACATAATATAAGATGGCCTGTTTCAACTGGCCAGGTGCCTATATGAAAGTAACTTTCATCTTAATCCAATAAGTAGTCAGGCTAGCCTTCCCCATGTACTCCTGGATAGATTCTACAACAGATGTCTTGCCATAGTAACTTGAGCAGAGGACTTAATGGATCTGAACTATGAGAAGTGAACTATTCTCTTTTATTTTGCTTTAGAAGGTTTATATTATCAGAAAGAGTGTTTGTTCTCGAAATATGTATCTTAGATATCAATCTTTGATAATAAGCAACAAACCACTAGACCAGTAAAAGCTTTTGTGGTGCACCTGCAAAAATTGTTGGGAATCAGCATTATGAATAAACACCAGTGGATTGCTTGTGACTACTTCCAGACACCATCATTTTCTATCTGATATTCAGGCACATATTCATAAAAGGGTCAATTTAAAATGTTTCATAGAATTCTATAGAAAATACTCTTAAAAACCAAGTGAATCCATTATTTAGGCTCTTATGTGTATTTTCTCTAGAATTAATTGCAAGAATTGTCCCTTTATTATTCAATAACTACATCCCTTTCTCTCCCTCTCACTGCACTTACAGTTACACTGAAGCCATATTGAAACATGCGATACCACTTCAAAGGCCACTTCTATAACAACCAAAGCAAAGCAGACCACTTTCTAAAATAGACCAGCTTTTATCTGAAGATTAAGATGACTTTACAGAGCTGTGTAGCCTTCTGTTCTCCCATCTCAGTGCTGTGAAGAAAAATAACTGCCGGTAAGACTCACGATTTATTCTTTTTGTCATCACAGTCGAAATGAAAAATAAATTAATTTTGGTAAACACAAGTGTGTGGCAGTATGATAAGTTTTATATTACACTAGCAAAACCCCAATAATGCAGATTTTTCAACACACACATGGAAAAGGATTTGCTGCAGCCCTATGAAAGTGCTTGTCTGAACCAAATCCAGAAAATCATGGAATTTTTTTATCACACAACCATGGAAATAAAAATAATGTTTAACTGATTGCTCTACACACGGTTCTCTTTCTCCCTCTTTTACCTAATTTGCATATGCAAATTAGGGTTCATCAAAGAATTCGGTGCATCTCTATTCCAGATAAGGGATCCCATAAATGCATAAAGATTCACTGTAGCCATGGATATTTTGCCTGCCCAAGAAGATATCCAGGCATTAAGGGATATCCTTCTGATGGAAGTGACCTTTGCTATAAACATAGTCCAACCAGTTTAGACGATATAAATCAGACTTGCAACTCTTTATCTGCAGCAGAACAAGTCAAGAAATATGAACTGAACTGATGGAGCAGTTCATAGGTCACATTATTGCCTTACTTATATTAAAATGTGAATTTGATGATTTGGTTCAGTCCATTCCAAAAATGATTTAGTTTAAATGAAGTATTGATTTGCAACTTTCTGTAAGACCTTCCTACAAATCAATTTGTTTTGCTGCAAATGCATCATTTGTTACTGAACTGATTTATCATTTCTGACTGCCACACACTCGATTCACAAGTCATCACTCGGGCTTTTCCTTTGAACTGCAAACTTTAATGATCCCCTTATATCTGTCAGCAACATTTATCTGCAAAGGAAAAAAACTCATTTAGTGTCCACAAACTCAAATTCTGATATTGGATATTGGATTTTGGAAATAAAGCTTTGTTTTTAGGAATGACATTATACAGTACATATGTTTATGATGTGATAAGATAGCCACACACATGGACATTCCATAGGTCTCTTTTCCCCTAAATGGAGCACAGAATTCTGCTTCCCCCACCCCCATGAATACAGCACTGCCTGTTCAGGAACACTGTATTCATGAGGGTGTGGTGGGGACAGGCATGTAAATGTTAACCCCCACTTTGCAGAGTCATTTCACTAAGGAGAACTGGGCAGCAAACTGGAAAATGAGTTGAGTTATAACCTACATAACAGTGTGTTGGGGGTTTCCTTAATTGAAAAGGATCTGGGAATTTCTGTGGACAATAATCTGTGTAACTATAGGCAGTGTCATTAAGTTGCTAGTAAAGCAAAAAAAGTACCATCTTGTTTAAAAAAGGGCATTGACTTAAGGGATAAAAACATAATTATGCTTCTTTATAGGTTCCTGGTGAGGCCTCATCTGGAGTATGCAGTGCAGTTTTGGACTCCAGTCCTTAAGAGGGATATAAATGAGCTGGAGAGAGTGCAGAGACTAAATGCAACTAAATTGGTTAAGAGGATCGAAGATTTAATTAATGAAGGTAGATTGTCAAGGCTGGGGGTTGTCTCTGGAAAAAAAGACACTTGCAAGAGGACATAATTAATCTTTACAAGTACATTAGAGGGCATTATAGACTCGTATAGTTACGGATATACACTATATAGTTTATATACAGTATGTATAGTAAATACTATAGATATATCTGTATCTGTAAGTATTGGTATATATGTGCACTGGGGTTCTTTTACAGGGGTTTAAGGACGTTGGTCTTTTTTCAACCCAACTTTACTATGCAGCTATGGAAATGGAATGCATGCTATTCAGACACCCACGTTAGGGAGCAATGTTGGGTGCATACTAGTGATATGCGGGCCGACCCGATACCCGTGGGACCCGTGGGTTGCGCGGGTTCGGGTCGACCTCGCAGTGCTCCTCACGGATGGAGGGCAGGTACGGGTTGAGCTCTTCTCCTGCTCTCCCCGCCCGCCACCTTCAAATGCCGGCATCCGACTTCCGGGTTCCGGTTTTATGGTCTCGCGTCTGCTCGCTGCTTGCCAATGCTCCAAAGTCAGGTTTATGGCTTCTGATAAAATTGGTCTTAGTGTGTTTTAATGTGACAGGGGCCTTGGATTGTATGTTCTATTGGGTCATTTACAGGGGTGTATAATGCTATATAAACAGCAGAAAATATATAAATAAAAAATACCAAAACTTGTCCATTTTGAATAAATACATGCACCGTCATTTTAACATTGCTATTACAATGCATGACCTTAAGGTAGGTTGGTTGGATCCGTGCCAATTGGTTTTGAGTGACCAAAGTGTCATCAGTGAGTAAATTTATTAAGAATCCTAAAAGATGATGTATGGGGGCCATATTCCTATTTATTTTGAATTTTAAGTGCAGATTTCAGTTAAAACGAATTTCCAAAAGCCCATTATTTTGCCGTATGCATGGATCAGAGACAGAATAAATACTCAGAATATTGATTGGGAAGATTTCCCAAAGAAGCATTAAATAAATAGCGAAACACGTAACACTTGCTGCTTCACACGTCATGAAAATTGCAGAATGAAGGGGGAATGTGAAACATTTTCCAGCAATTTTTGAGTAAAAAAAAAAAAAAGAGTGGAATTGACATTTCTGGGAAATGAACCACAAGCAACATTTTTTTTCAAGCTTCTATCATTTTTTTCAATGTCTAAATGAACGACAGGAAAATAATTATTCTCTAACCTAGGGGGAAAAAAAAATCATAAATAACAAAATTTGGATTTTGAGGGTTTAAACACAAGTCTTTCAATAAAAAACAAGAGTTCACAAGGTTGAAAGGAGGTGGTGGAGGAGGATTTTTTTCAGTAAGATTTACTATTCTGAAACATGCAACAGATGTATAGTGAGTTTTATGTATCTGGCTTTTACTATGTCCTGGCTCAGCACTAGCGTTACTGACAAGGAGCGACAGTCCATGCTTGCAGTGTTTTCCAGTTGCAGTATGAGGATTAAGGAGGCCAGTAGATGGCAATCTAGGATCAGGCATTTCTCTGATTCTCAGCAAAGCAAACTAAAACTGTGCAACAGTGAGACAAATGCTGATCCCAGTGCTGCTACAGTAAAGCAATCTCCCTAAATCCCCTCTAATGCTGCTTATATTATTTATCAAATAAAACAGCTTTTCAAAACAACTTCCTCACCCCCAGGATATGTCCTCAGTACAAGGAGGCTGAGATAGGAGAGTGCTGCATGCAGGGGGGTACCTGTGCTAAAGTAGTTCTATAGAAGCTAGTGGAAAATATAAGGAGAGGTTCCAGATATAAAGGGGCAGATTTACTAAAGTGCGACGTGACTAACGTTGGTGACGGTTTGCCAGCTTTCCCGCCCACAGGGAATTCGTTGATTTACTAACGGGTGCAGGTGTCACTTCGTTAGCGAAGGAGATAAACGCTAACGGTGATTTGCACTCTATTGCCAGGCGACTTACTCCACAAATTCACTAAAATGCGGATCTTACTAAACGTTACCTCTTTCGCCAGACTTGCCTTCACCAGCTCAGACCAAGCAAAGTGCAATGGAGTGGATAGATCTTCCTCAATCTTCTTCATATTTGTGAGTGGTAAAACTTCTAAGTTTCAAAAACGCTGGTGTCTTTTCCTTTTTTCAGCGTGATAGGCTGCAAAAGTCCAATATAATTTTTTTGTGTAACCGTTTTTCCCATACATTTTCTAACATATGGAACATTAACTTTACAGTGTTTGGTGTGTAGGGCATTAAAACAACTCTTTTGAATTTATTAAGGTTCCCTGGACATGTCTAGTTATCAGTGTCAATGTAATGTATTAGATGCAACACTTTAACAGAAAGAGGTCCATTCAACTTTAAACTTCCCACCATATGCAAATTAGACATCTAACGAATTTGCGCTAGGCAGAATTGAACGCTGGTGCATCTTCGCTTTGAAGTAATGCTAGCAAAAATTCGCCAGCATCCGTTGGCCAGGACGAAACTTCGCATTTTAGTAAATTAGTGTTGTCCCAGCACATTTTCGCCCGGCGAAGTGTTGTGATGGGTGCGAAGCCGTCGCTGGTGAATTAGTAAATTTACATCAAAAAGTATTCCACAATGAGGCTAAATTCACATCGGTTAGGTGAATTAAAACACAATAAGAAGGTTATGGGCCAGACAGCCTGGGACAAGGACATCTGAGCAAAGCAGCACTGGTCCTCTGTCTTGAGGCTTCTGTCACTGACCCTCAGCCAGATATTTGGAGTGAAAGAGCCATTGTATAATCAACTTGGTAGATAAATAAAATTTGTTGCAAGGTGTATTTTTTGCCATAAATAACATACAGTATAACTTATGTAGGATCTCATAGATTAAACAGTCCCTGATACCTTCTGACTGTTCCGTTTTCTGCGGGACAGACCCGATTTTGACAGCTCAGCCCGCAGTCACGGATTGTTACTGAAATGTCCCAAGTTTCTCTTTAATTTTCTGCACTGATGCAAGAAAAGGATACAACGTTTCTGAAACATAATTAAACAAGAGGCTTGTTGGCAGAGAGTGCTTAGAATACTCAGCACCTGCACTAAGATACAATTGTAAACATTTAAGATAAGCACAGATACAATTGTAACTATTTAAGATAAGCAGGTCTCTTGGGAGAACCGAGACAGAGCAGGTTGCAGGGCAATTCACCTTCATTAGCAAAACTGTAATAAAGCATAAAACATGGCCCTAAAATCTGTTCAAACTTTTCATAACCTGTTCAATTTTGTATAATGGATGCAGTATTCAGGGGGTGTTGCCAGAAAATGGGCATGGCGAAGTCTTCGATTTGATTTGCTCGCATTGCAGAAGTAACGCTAGTGGAAATTCACCAGCCTCCGTCGGCCAGGACGAAACTTTGCATTTAAGTCAATTAGAGTTTCCTCTTGAGGCAACATCAGACAATTTCAAAAGATTGAAGCAACATGTGGGTTTTACCACCAGCATTTTACTTCATTGCTGGTAGGAAGGCATTTGGAGGAGATTAGTCACCCACAGAAGAGGAGATTTGTTGTAGTTACTAATCTCTTTGTGGACCGTTGCCCTTAGGGCTATGACACACCGAACTACTTGTAGCCAGCTACCTAATGTGGCTTTAAATTGCCAGAAAATACCCTGCCATAGACAATACTGAGAATTGTCTCTGCTAAAGCACACATAGAGACATTTATTAGTATTGTCTATTTAGGGTGGTGGTAGGCGTAGACAAATCTTCTCTATGTTGGCTGACTAATCTCCCCAAATATATGAATCGCAGGCAGGATGGCAGACGAATTGCTTTTGATTTCCAAAGTCGCTCGAAGTTGCCTCATGAGGAAACTTAGGACAACTTCGCAAATATTAATAGATTTGTATCCTATCCCACCTGCGATTCAAATGATGGCGAAGTGTTGCCAGCTAAAATTCTCAGCGTGAGCATTTCATATGGAACTTTTGCTAGCGTTAATTTCTCCCTAGCGAAACGTTGTTAACACACTTACGCTTTGGTCAATTTAGGTCATGTATATACAGTATGTGTTTATTAGAGATATTGGTGAAATTGCTTGAAGTGGCCACTTATCATTACAAATGTCCAAAGAAGCAAAATAAAGACAAAAGAGATCCTCTAATGCCCTAGACATGAAACCACCCTAAAACAAATGCGACATGCCCCTCCAATGGTTAAAAAACTTAAAAATAAATATATTTAACAGTTACTTTTAGGGGCAGATTTATCAACTTCGAACTTCGAAATTCGACCATCAAATTAAAAAACTTCGAATTTGAATATCGAATTCAAAGTTTTTTCAACAAATTTGGTAATCCTGCGATCGAATAAAAATCGTTTCGAAATTCGAAAGGATTTCAGTGATCGATCAAAAGATTTTTATTCAATGTGTAAAGACTTCGAAAATGGTTGTAGAAGGTCCCCATAGGCTAACATAGCACTTCGGCAGGTTTAATTTGGCGAAGTATTGAAGTCAAAGTTTTTTTTAAAGAGACAGTACTTAGATTATCGAATGGTCGAATATTTGAACAATTTTTACTTTGAATTGAAGTCGAAGTAAATTGAAGTCGTAGTATCCTTTTCGATGGTCGAAGTATCCAAAAAATTACTTTGAATTTTGAATTTTTTCACTTTGAAAATGTCCTCGAATTCACTTCCACCCTTGATAAATCTGCCCCTTAAACATAATCCCACTTTAAAATAGGAAAAAAACACCAGCATTTTGGGGTTTTTTATGACTTTTTGGCATACAGGATATGATGTCACTGACATTAGATTGAGGAGGATGTCGCTTCATCTTATCAGTTCACCAGGTAGAACCTGATGAAGCAGACTCTGGCGAAAGGGGTAACGTATTGTAAAGTTCACACTTTAATGAATTAGTAACGATTGTTCGACTGGGCGATCATTAGTCTGTGAAAGGGCACCAAACTTTGTTAGCACTGACCTCTTTCGCTAGCGAATTATCCTCTATGCCTGTTAGTAAATTGGCAATGTCCCAGCGGATTGTCTTTCTGGTGAATTTTACCTAGCGATGGCCACTTCGTCCCTTGGTAAATCTGCCCCATAGAGAGTGAGAGAAAGAGAGAAGAGTCCAGAGACCAGGGAAATTGCATGTGGGCCTTTACAGAAGATTAGTAGAGGCAAAGTCTGTCCTTCACCTGCAGGAGGCCCCCCACACCAGAATGTGATAGTTGCACTAAGATGTATAGTAGTTTAGAGTACCAGAAGTCACCTCTGGAATTAATATTAATCCTTAAAGTTTCAGGGTGCTAAAGGAATCTAAAGGAGATTTGCAAGGACAGTGTTTTCTTGGTCTGTGAATACTTTTTGCTCATGTTTTGGACTATCTATTCCTTTAGATAGTGAGACATGTGTTGGTGAAGTTAGATATGGAGGCCAATTTTCCAGTAGCATGTTCCCTTTAATATTTACTAAAGAGTCATTATATTTACCAAAGGATGTTTCATGTGATATTATTGGTACTAGTGTGGCCACCCATAGGTATACTCTGAATCCCAGGAGATACTTTACCCAGTCTCGCTGCATACCTCCACTGAGTGACTCTTGTACAAACAGCTGAGCACTAGTGATGGGCGAATCTGGGTCATTTCGCTTATCCGAATAATTTGCAAAACGGGCGAAAAAATTTGCGTAACGCATTAAAGTCAATGGGCGTCAAAATTACTTTGACGCACAACAATTTTTGATGCGAGCGACAATTTTTATACGTGCTACTGTTTTGTCCAAATGCATTAAAGTCAGTGGGCATTCAAATAATTTTGACGTGCGACAAGCATTATGCGCGCAACAAATATGACGCGCAACTATTTTTTTTGAAAACATTGCGGGTGGGGAAATGCTAATATTTGTCGCCAATACATGCCTGGCGAATCACTACTGAGCACCACACAAAGAGCATAACATTGTCATAAGTGCCAGAAAGGGTGTCAATAGGGTAACCCTACCATTATACATTATACAGGTATGGCACCCGTTATCCAGAAAGCTCGGGACCTGGGGTTTTCCGGATAACAGATCTTTCCGTAATTTGGGTCTTCATGCCTTAAGTCTACTAGAAATTAATTTAAACATTAAATAAACCCAATAGGCTGGTTTTGCTTCCAATAAGGAATAATTATATCTTAGTTGGGATCAAGTACAAGCTACTGTTTTATTATTACAGAGAAAAAGGAAATACTTTTTAAAAATTTGGGTTATTTGGATAAAATGGAGTCTATGGGAGACAGCCATTCCGTAATTCGGAGCTTTCTGGATATCGGGTTTCCGGATAATGGATCCTATACCTGTACTTCATTTAGTATGACGTGCTCCCACAACCTACTTTGCGCACCTCTTAAAATATTTGGAAAGAGACTAGAAGCATCTATCTCATTCCTTTACTCCCTGAACAGAGGAAAGATACAGTCATTGCTAGAAAGTCCTATGGAATCTTGATACCAAAGCAAAGTGATAGCCAGATTCTGTAATGCAAATAACCTGGCCCGTTGTGATTGTAACAAACTGTTTCATGAATCAGCCATAAAGGGACCAACGAAACATTCGACAGATGGAGAAATTTTATTTAGATATTCAGCTCAGATGGTTAAATTGTCATGTCGCATTGCGTCACTTAATTTAAATAGATCATTATCATTCCTATTTCAGTGCAATGAAAGCTGTGATGTTGTGCAACGGAGTGGTGCTTGGGGCGATGTCAAAACAAAGTTTTGATTCATCGTGTTACAATGAAGTTTGCTGAAACCGTAAATAAATGTAATGTACTTTCCTCAATGTACAGTAAATGTCAAAACACACATTTTTATAATATTACCCACAATGCAGCACAGTGCCATCTGTGTGTGTAGGTGTAACTGAAACACATCAGACAGAAAAATGACGGCTTTGTTACTTAATGAACACCCGGGGGATACCGCGGCTGCCATGATGGGCCAGTAGCAACAAACATACAGAACTGAAGCACAAACACATGGCAAAGCAGAGGGCAAAGCCATGAAACCCATAAATAGACTGACACAAGAGGCATGGATATAGGCAAGCTATTGCAGACAATATCATATTGGCACATAGAACTGGGATTGGAAGGCACATGTAACCGCACACAGGGTAATCAATTATCATTGTATCAATCTGTACAAAAAAAAACAAAAATAGAGAAGTGTAGAATCACGAATCTGCTACAAACGGGGATAGTAAATTGCTGTGTAAGAACAAGTCTTCAATGACAATATTTCTCCACTCATGAGAAATGAACAGGAAGCGATGACTACTAGTGATGGGGAATACATCCACCAGGCGTGAATTCGTGGAGAATTCCCGCCTTTGGCCCCGGTGGAAAAATGTAGTGAAAATTTGCCCGCGTCAAAAAATGTTGCCGTCAAAACCTTTGCGCGTCAACATTAACCGGATGCCCATTGACTTTAACATCAGAGTCAAAATTGACGCAAACATCAGAATTGACACGGGCGTCAAAATCCGCTGGGTTTTTTTTGGCGAAGCGAAATGGGACAAATTCGCCCGTCACTAATGACTACAATTGTTCTTCACGTCCACTGGAGGGCAGCATGTGAGAGGGGGTTAGCTTTGTGTGTGTGTGTGTTTTTTCAATTTTTATTAGGAATATGTCAACTAAAGGGTAAGTGTAAGGGGAAGACATTTTAATCTTATTACATGTAAATAGTGTTATCTTGTTTGCGGTCACTAGAATGCATGGTTAGATAAAGGAACTCCTTGTGGAAGTTCTAGAGCAGGTTCTCCTCTGTTGCGTGTAGAGGAGATATCCCTATAGAGTTTTTATAAGAGGGAGAGCAGTGTGCCACTTTCTCTTAGGCTGATTTGAGAAGAAAGACTAAATGAAACCAGGGAGCCTGCAACTTCACCATCACAGTCATGTACCCAGGGGTGTAACTACAGTGTAAGCAGACTATATGGCTGGAGGGGGGGGGGACAGGAGGTATAGGGGCCCCATGAGGCTCTAATTCATATGCAATTTCAATTGATATTGGTAAAACATGTCAACCTCTAGACATTTTGGGGGCCTGAAAATAATTTGCTGTGGGGCCTGGTAATATCTAGTTATGCCACTGCATCTACCTAAGGTGAGTCAACAGTTAGGTTACCTAGTGAGTAATAGGTTAGACCACTGGAGCTCACTGTAGGTAGAGACACTGGTAGGACGAAGCTTTGAACATATGAGGCTCCAACAAGGAGTAAGGAATGAGCCTTGGTGGTACCTCACCAGACTGGGACCCAGTGAGGGAGGGGATCTAGGCTTAGATAGGGCCTAGGACCTCCAATGAAGGCTTAACCTGATGAAAAGAGGCAGGAAAGTAGGCAACATGTGGAACCAGTAGCCCGTGTATTGATACTTCTGAAATTAAAAGCATTCAGGCACTCTACAAGTGCATTTCTGCATGACAGTGACACTGGAGGCTTTAGGAGATGAACACAGAGTGATAACGTGAGAGTGTGGAGAACCTTGGAGAAGTGTTCATTGTGTATCCAATATCCTCAAGTTGGCAACCAGTGCCTCGGTCTGTGTATTCCTCCTTACAAGAAGCTGCAAATAAAAGTGTGTTTTCATTCATCGCAACACTTTGAGCATGCCAACTTCTTATAGTAAAGGACCTGCACATTCATCTGTCTGTAGCAGTCTACTAGCCACCGGTGGCCACTTTACACACTGGTTGGCAGACTTTTTCAGGTCAGACCACTCTGGGGAGCCAAATGTTTATTTCAGGCCCCCTTAACTGAAAGCAAGGTTATAGATATAGCAAACAATTTGTGAATGAGTAAATCAGCCATGGTGATATCCTGGCTAAATGACTGTCCATCCCAAATCTTACCCTAATTACCCTTTTAGCTGGATTTATAATGCACCAACATCTGGACACCCAACGTCAAGCAATTGGGCACTGGGGGATATTAGAACATATTGCTTAATGTGGCAGAAAACTGTCAGTCTGTACTATTTTGTGTCTGGTACTATACAAAACCTAAAACAAACCCATTCGTTTTTCAACATAGACTACACCTGCATTTGCTGTACTTACTGTACATTAAACAACTCAAATATTTTTACTTCTCTAACAGTAAAAAGAACCTTCCCTAGAATTTCCTAAAATGACTTAACTAGAGAAAATCCCCTACAAAGAGTCATTTGATATGTACATAGTGTAATTAAAAAAAAAAACAGCGCCCAAACTGGAAAACGTTGCATTTATAGTTACAGGAAATGTCACAAGTGTAAATGTTATTGATTTAACTTTTATTTGCTTTCACTAACACAAAGCTTTACTTTCTGTTATACATATGCTCAGCAGAGGCCAGATCATTACAATTTCTATTAAAAATGCGTTTACTCTATTCTTAAATGAATAATAAATATATATTTAATTTTTTTTTATATTATAAAGTTCAGGCATTGGATCTGTTATCCGGAAAACTGTTACCCAGAAAGTTTTGAATTACGTGAAGGCTTCATTTTAATCAATTGATTAAAAAAAATCCCTGTAAAAAGGAGATAGTAGCTTGTACTTGATCCCAACTAAGATATAATTTATCCTTATTGGAGGCAAAACCAGCCTATTGGGTTTAATTCATGTTTAAATTATATTTTAGTAGACTAACGTATGCAGATCCAATTTACAGAAAGACAATTATCTGGAAAACCCCAGGTCCCAAGCATTGTGGATAACAGGTTTTCACATTTACTGTCTCCCCTTTCACAACCTAGAATCAGTGCAGTTCATTTAAAGTGCATTGTGAAATTTGTACACACAAGTCCCTGCCTTCATCCAGTTGCCGCCTGTGTCTCAGTCTTGCAGATAAGGAGGGTTCAGTTTATAGAATTTAATTATAGATTGGTCTCATGAGGAGGTATTGTCACTGTAACCCTTATTTGGCTGAATTAGGCAACTACCAACTAGTGTGATAGAGCATGGGCTACACCAGGATGGGCTATCGCTAAATGGAAAGAACACATGCTGATGTTGTTGAACTGCAACTCACTACTGCCAAAGATGTAAAATAATAGAGTTGGATGCCAGGGGTTCTTTGCAAAACAGATAGAACATGCTTTATTTTAATACAAAGCGCCACAGGGTTAAAATACTCACAGCTGAGGTAGATCAGAATACAATACCAGATACATTCAAAGGGTAGTGGACACAGCATGGAAAGACAACCCAGTAGGCATAGCACAGGAAGTTGGTAGGATCACCTTAAAAGGTCTCAGTACCTTAAGTGGCCCGGATCCCCACGTGGAACAGGGATAGAACAAAACCTGATTCCCTTGTCAGTACTGTGGTTCCTTCACTACAGGCAAATGCGAAATGAATTTCCAATGTCATTTGACGAAATGTGGAATTCTGAGGAAAATCCATACCTGCAAGAAAATTATACTTATCACTAGTGATGGGCGAATAAATTCGCCAGCCGCAAATTTGTAATGAATTTCCGTGTTTTGCCGCAGCGTCAAAAAAAGTTAAACGTTCGTCGGAAAAGTTGATCGCGTCAAAACCGTTGCATGTCAACACTATTTGGATGCCCATTGACTTTAACGCTGGCATCAAAATTGATGCGAATTGACGCGGCCACCAAAATTGACGCGGGCGTCAAAATTCGAGTTTCGCAAGTTTAGCAAAACAGGAGAAATTCACCCATCACTACTTATCACTATTCTATTCTTATTGGATATCCTTATAATATACTGTATAGCTTAAGGCAGGGATCCACGACCAGTAGCTCATGAGCAACATGTTGCTCTTCAACCCCTTGGATGTTGCTCCCAGTGGCCTCAAACAGGAGCTTATTTTTGAATTCCAGGCTTGGAGGCAAGTTTTGGTTGTATAAAACCCAGGTGTACTGCAAGACAGAGCCTTAGGGGCAGCTGTATCAAGGGTCGAATATCGAGGGTTAATTAACCCTCGATATTCGACTGCCAAATTAAAATCCTTTGACTTCGAATATCGAAGTCAAAGGATTTTGCGAAATTCGTTCGTTCGAACGATTCAAAGGATTTTAATCCATCGATCGAAGGATTATCCTTCGATCTTAAAATTGTTTTCAAGCCTATGGGTTTTAGGTGGCGAACTAGGGGGTCGAAGAGATTTTTAAAGAGACAGTACTTCGACTATCGAATAGTCGATCGATTTTTAGTCGAAGGTCGAAGTAGCCAATTCGATGGTCGAAGTAGCCAAAAAACCATCCGAAATTCGAACTATTTTCCCTCTATTCATTCACTCGAACTTAGTGAATGGGCTCCTTAATGTACATTGACAATCCACATAGAAGCTAAAAATGGCCAATCGCAGCCCTTATTTGGCACCTCAAGAACATTTTTCATGCTAGTGTTGCTCCCCAACTCCTTTTACTTCTGAATGTTGCTCACGGGTTCAAAAAGTTGGGGACCCCTGGCTTAATGGAACCCATAACTGTCAGTTGCAGAGCAGTTATTGGATTATCATCATCTGGGCTTAGACACTTGGTGGATGCAGTTGGTTTACATAATAATAATTATAATTAAATGTTGGGCAATGCCAGACCCCCAATGGCTGAGCCATTAACGTCTGGACATCCTGGGAACATACCACCTTTTAAACAACAATAGAAAGTATTAATGAGGATGTTGTGTACTGAGTGCCTTATTTCATTACCCCATTATGTCACTTTGTGAAAAATGGCGGCACTTACTGTCATTAATAAAAAGGCAGCAAAAGAGAAAACAATCAGAGAAATCTGCTTCTAGCCTCATTCGAACTCATTGGGAAAGTAATTAAACAGCTCCTTTACTTCACAGAATTTTGATCAGAGGCATTACTCATTCCACCAAATGCCATGGAATAAATGATATGGTAATTTGTTCAACTTGAATTTTTAGTTTAGATAGGACTTCAGTTGTTTTTGAGAAAGTGTTTAACAAACATCTCAGCAATAACTCTCTCTGATAGCTCAAACTGAGCCCGCTGTGTCTTTTCATCTTCGTTTTCATTACATTTGGGTATTTTATGTAAATCCTCGGCGCTTTTTTACTATGGGCAAAATGCCAACCTGAATATAACAATATTGTCTCAGCTAACATGGTTTTACTTGTGCTAAAGTCACAGATATAAATATACCAGGATTACGATGAAGGAGAAGATATGTTTCACTAGCAATATATTCATTCCAGAATGACCAATTCCCACAGTTTCGTTATAACATTTTCTCCTTAAAAAATAAAGAACTCCCAGTGAAAACTGATCATGCTGTTTGAGAAAAACAAAAGGAACAACCTTATTCCTAAAAAAGAAACCTTAACTTTTTTTTCCTAGACAACCCCAAATCAGCTTAGCAACCCAATTGTTGGCTTAGAACCAGATATGCCTCTTGGTATTATAACTGTTCTATTGTAGGTAGGGTCGGACTGGCCTGGCAGGACACTAGGAAAAAGCCCATTGGTCCCTGCCGGCCCAGCCTCGCTCCCTGTCTTAAACCGTTGTTGCTGCCCCCGACCTCCATCCCTGGCCCTGGTCATGAGAAGAGAAAGGTATGCACTGGGGGGAGGAGGGGGTTGTGGCTGGGGTGGGGGAGCCTATGAGGTGTGGGGGCCCCTGATGCAGGAGCCCCAGTGGGCCCCAGGCCCCCCAGTCAAACACACTGATTGCAGGAAGGCTTTTCACATTAGCTGGACCATATTCATGATCTATAAAAACCACCATGCTGCATTTCTGATCAGTAATTCATATGTAGTGCTGAGATCAATCAATACAGTTCCCAGCTTGCAATAACCAATAACAAGCTCTGCAACTTGGATATATTACAGCTTACCTTTAAATAGTTGAGGTTCCTTTTATTTTTACATTATGACTAGGTTGGCTGGCACATTAAGGCTACCAAAGGGTTTCACAAGCAAAAACATCAGTACCATATTGCTTTATTTTAATCTTTATGGATTTTTCCAGCCACCATGTTGGCCATGAATAATGATGATGATGGTCTGCATATCTCATATTTGCAGTTGCTGTATAACCAATTTGACTTAAGGTGTCCATGCACACACCAATATTATTGTACATAATGAATTTCCTTGCGATATTCGGTGCGTGTATGGCAGGAGACGAGCAGACCAATATTGGCAGAAGGCTTGGATATCAGTTGGCTCGTCAATCGAGTTGGTTGGAAAATTTTGGGCGGGTGCCTTTGAAGGCACCAGAACATGGGCCATTGTTGTGCTGAATTTTCAGATACAGGTAGAATTCTATTGTTTCTATATGTATAACTGACGATTCAGCTCTACACGTGTGTATTGAAACAAATGATCTCTTCTGGAAAGATCTTTTCCAGAAAACATTGTAATTGTTACGTCTATGGCCACCTTTAGTGAGTGCATCTTCATGGACATTGGGTGTTCCCTGTGTAATAAATTGTTCTGCATAACGCTGAAGAACTTGATGTGCAAATTTCCAAAGCAACGGGGGCATAGTAAAGTGTTTAACAACCAAAAATGTCAATGATTCCCAAGTGTTTTTCTACCTTATGAGAACGTATTACTCTTCAGGATTTCCAAAGGAAAAACGAGATCCTCAGAATTCTGAATTGCAGTTATGTACTGGAAATGAAACAAGGGAACAAATGGGGAACAATTAAGCTTCTGTTTTCATAATTGCTCCTTCAGAGGCTTATTATTGTTTCAAAACCCTTTCTGTGAGTCATCACCTGTTTGAGCAATCGTACCATGATCATATTATTTCTTCCTACGTGTTCTTATTACCGCCTCCTACACAGCCGAATTACTTTGGAAATGCTAATTAAAGGAAATTCTATCTGATCCGTTTACCCAAATACTTTCACTTTGAAGACAATATGACTTGGCTTTAACGGTTTTTAGCTGTAATGTTTGTAAGCGGTGGAAGTTCTCCAAAAATAGATTTTTTTTCCTTTGGTGTCGGTTTATCCTTTGTGTGGCCTTCAAGAATATGGACTTCGGAAAATAAGCAGTGAGTAACCAAGTAGTAATGACGTATTTTATGAACCATGCCTAGTGACGGAAGTGAATCTAGTCTGGCTTGTCTTTATGGTTCTTCTTATGCAGCCTCATTGGCAGATGCAGGTCTCTGTTCTCCAGTTTTTTAAATCAAAGACCTGAAGTAATTCAGAAAAGTACAGGGCAGGGCAAAGTGTATTAAAACACAAAGGGGCAGATTTACTAAAGGGCGAAGTTGCTGCCGCTAGTGAAAATTCTCCAGAAATCCCATCGAAAGGGACATCACCAATTTACTAACAGGCACAGAGGACATTTCTCTAGCAAAAGAGACTGTTGCTAGCGCAGTTTTGCTCCCTATCACCAGGCGAATTTTCACTCAAACAATCGTTACTCCATAAAATTCACTAAAGTGCGAATTTTACATCACGTTACCTCTTTCACCAAGGTTTCCTTCGCCAAATTAAACCTGGTGAACTGATAAGAAGAAACTACATCCTCCTCAACCTTATGTCAGTGACATCATACCCTGCATGACGAAAAGTCATAAAAGTTCTAAAAAACGCTGGCGTTTTTTCATATTTTAAAGGGGATTGTCTTTAAAAGTTCTAAACTATTGAAAATTTTAGTGCTAACATTTTTTTTCTAACCTTTTGAGGGGCATGCCACATTTGTTTTAGGGTGGGTCTAGGGCATTAGAGGATCTCTTTTGTATTTATAAGGATATATACGACCTATATGTACCCGCCCTATTCAAATTGACCTAAACAACTAACAAAGTTTCACTCGGCCGAAATGTACATTAGCAAAAGTTTGCTATGAAATGCTCACACTGACGAATTAACGCTAGAAAACCTTCGCCAGCGTACGGCTACAGTGACTCAACTTCACATTTTAGTTAATTATCGTAGCAGTAGCGAGTTTGTGCCTGACGAAAATTCGCCCTTTAGTGAGTTTGCCCCAAAGGCTTGTATGTGTGTTTTGCACTATACATCCTGCCCTGCGCTTCGTAAATTAGTTTTTGCTTATCCATAGAAATATGTTATAATTGTAGGATAGCCATCCCCAATAGTATTTAGCAGGCAGTTTCCCTAGTGTTATAGACACCTAACTGGGTCCTAAAATACAGTTGGGAGGGGTAGCTGTTTCCTATTCCAGCTCTAAGCTATGCCCCTTGTTGTTTCTCACAGTGACCAGTAGATGGCATTGTGCTAGAGTATAAAAGACTCTGAAGCCATGCTTTCAGTGTCCATCTTGTGCTGGCTCTAGCCTGTGCAGGAGGCAGAGCTCGAGTGGAGCCTAGACAGGTCAGGTCTAGTAAGAATAGGCTACTCACCTTTATAGGTCGCTCTAGGAGTGACAGACAGTCAGGATAGTTAGATGAGCAGCTTGAGGCTCCTCCGAGGATTGTGAGTGGGATTAAGATCCGGGTACTAATTACCCAGAAGTAGGGACTAAGTGTACAGACCTAGGGTAGAGAGTATTCCCCGCTGCGAAACTTCACTCCCTAAGATTTTAAGGTCTCATCCGGAGCATATGTACTGGGAGTGAAGCTTATAGTAGAGTAAGGTGCACTCAATTTACTATAGCGCTACATAATTATATGAAATAAAAGAAAACTCCAGCTCATGAGTATATCTCTTGCTTTATTACTCTTGAAATAAGAAGGAATTTCAAGAACATCATAGTAAATTTATGAAAAATCTAGGAATAGTGATGTACTGCGCCGGAATGGGAGAACAACTCATATATAGGGTCGTGTTTACTAACAGGGCTAAGAACAAATTGCTCTAAAGGTGCAACATTTCCATCCATCTTTAAAGGGGTTGTTCACCTTAAAATTAACCGTTAGTATGATGTAAAGAATGCTATTCTGAGACAATTTGCAATTGGTCTTCATTTTTCTTATGTGGTTTTTGAGCAGCAGTTCTTCCTATTGTAATTTCAGCAGCTATCTGGTTGTTAGGGTCCAATTTAACCTAGCAACCAGGCATTGGTTTTAAAAAAAATAGACAGAAAATATGAATATCGGAGGGGGGACTAAAGATTAGTAATAAAAAATAATAAAATTGTAGTTTCACAGAGCAATAGTTTTTGGCTGTTGGGGTCAATGACCCACGTTTGAAAGCTGAAAAGAATCAACTTTCAATTGCTGGAAAGAGTCAGAAGAAAAAGGCCAAACATTAAAAAAGCTATAAAATATAACAAATGAAGACCAATTGAAATGTTGCAAAGAACAGGTCATTCTATAACATACTCTATCATGCAGTGCTCAGATTGATACCTGCTTAGTTTCGGAATTGCTGAAGTGTCTCCAGTCATTTACATAGTGCTGTGATTTTCTTAACAGGAACAATGTCCATAATGCATTGGACTTTCATGCAGGAACCCCTGTGTAATAAACCTTTTTAATAGTTATGAAACAAATGTTAAAAAAAAATCATATAAAAGCCATCAGATGGTAAAATAAAATATTATCTTTACATGCAATAACAAGTTAGATCTCCTTGAAACCGTATAGCCTGCTATTTACGGAGGGGAGTCTGAAGGGCTTGTCACTCCTGACAGCTTCAATAATGAAACATGAAACAAAAGACATTTTTTTTATGCTGCATAAAAATGAGCAGCCACAGATTTTCTATTGTTTTGATTATTGCTGTATTTATAGCCCAGCGAATGCCGCACAGATGTTCGACGCGGAACAATGGGACAATTTAAAAACCTCAGCACCCATTTTAGCAGCGCAAGTCAGAACGGTGGCGTTGATAACAAAAGATTAACATACACACAGATCATTTTGCATAATAATTAAACATATGTCTTTCATAGGAATAAGACTGTCCTTGAGAACTGTGCAACATACTAATGATATATAAGCCCTCACAGTTGCAGGTCTTTCAATTAGAAGGTTAACCTCAAATGCCGAATATTTCCGATGCGGCGAGTAACTTGGCAGTTTATAATGATGAGCGAGATGGGAAGTTCTAGCAACCTTTAAATGTCATAGTGCACAGACTGGGGAAACAGAACAAATATAGAGGATTTAGACATTTTTAGGGGCTCGTTACAGACTTTTATGATTAAAAGTGATTTAAAATGTATTACAGGGCTAATTTTAATATAGGTGCTAAAGAGAGGTGCAAAGAGATATGGGAGGCCTCAAATAGATATACACCAAAACAGCAAAACATATGGGAAGGCCAAACTGCATTCTAGCATATAGGAAACAACAAGAAATTGGGTAACAGAAAATCAGGTCTACGTGGCCTTACCAGGGTAAATGTCAGGACCAATGAGGAAGCTGTAACTCAGACAGGCAGAAATAGTCCAATGTGCTGTATCTGGAGTGTTCAGAACTTCAAGTTGAAATTCCAGGCAATAGTAAGGGCAGGCAGCAATCAGGTGGCCATAGACGTAGAGATCCACTGATTTGGTGATGTCGCCAAATGAGCGGATCTCTCCCGATATGCCCACAATGGCGATATTGGACTGATCCGATTGTGGGCCCTAAGGCCCAACGATCGGATCATAATGCATCCAATACGGGTGGTCAGATCGCGGGACCATACACGCACCGATGTGCGGGAATTTTTAACCTGCCCAATCGGAAAAGCCAGTCGGATGGCCCCACACATGGGCCAATAAGCTGCCGACTTGGTCTGGAAAAGTCACAAACCAGGAGATCAAGTCAAAGTAATTATTAGAAGCACCCAGGAACTTTGCAGAGAAAGACCTATATCTGGGCATTGAACTCAGGTCTCCAGCATCTTTTTATTTACATTTTTTGTGCCAAACTGCAACGTGAAGACATCACACAGTGGTGTGTCACTGCATGACGTGCCGTGACTTCACAATCAGTTACGATCATGGGTGCCTCCATCTTGGATCCAGAGACATGGAGATGAACGTTTATTTAAGTACTCCAATGGGCAAATTCATCGTTGGGGTGCAAGGGCTGCACCCCTCCTCTGGAACTCTCTCCCACGGTCTGTCCGACTTTCTTCCAACCTTTCTGCTTTCAAGAAATCTCTTAAAACGCACTTCTTCCGAGAAGCCTACCCTCACTCTGCTTAGCTACCAAACGCAACACCACATACAGTACCACATTTCTCACCCACTAAATTCGATCTTGCCCACTCCCACACCTTATGTATTACTCCCCTCCCTTTAGAGTGTATGCCTATGAATAGGGCCTTCCTCACCTTTTTGTACCTGTATTGATTGTGATGTATGTAACTCCATATGTTCTATGTATATAATTCATGTGATTTAGTTGTATAATCACATTTACTTTACAGTGCTACGCAATATGTTGGCCTATATAAATACATGTTAATAATAATAATAATTAGCAAAAATAATATCAGATTCTATTTTAATGAATATAATCTGGCATTTCCTGAATGAACCATGAGTGTCTCATGTCTGTCAGAAGGTACTGAGCATAAACACTAGGGGTGCGGGTTTCCTTATTTCAGTATAGCATTAAGCCCTCATGTTTTTATACAGGTCACATGATGTTAACGTTACATAGGGGATGTCAAGTCTGCACAAACCTAGCTGTAGATGTGAATACACGATCTATGGGGTAAAACAAACCAACTTGGTTCATTAGCTTCTTTAAACCAAGTATACTGGATACAGAAGGGATTGTGGTGAGTGTGGACTTTGGTTCAATATGCAGGAGGGAACCAAATAGGCAAACCAACTAAAATGTTGCTTTAAAAGGCTGATAAATTTATTATGGTCCCTTAAAAGGCACCTCATATAGCCTCCCTCACCAGAGGTGCGACTGAGCACACACTCCGGTGCAGGTGGCCATATTGGCATAATGATCATGTGCCGCAACTCACTCATTTTGCACATACGTGTGACGTCAGATTCTGTGGTGCCTACGTCAGAAGCTCATTATGCACGTGTGCACTACACAATATGGCTCAATCTCATTCTATATGATATAGCTCAGATGTAGCTCCAGGGTTTTCCTTTCCAACATCATCTCCTAGCAAGGTGCCTGACTAATCCTGAAAAATGAGGACTGAGAACATTTGAGAACCTTGTGAGCAGGTTTCACCGCTAAACCAGGCATCATATTGACTCAACCGTCCTGTTCAAATAGAGTTTCAAACCTTTCAGTTGCCTTACTTCTTGCACAAGAAGAAAGAAGAGTTAAAATGAAATTTCATAAAATGCATATTTGATGAGATGCAAGGTTACACTTAGAATCTCAAATTCAAATTTCATGGGGTTCATTAAAGTTAATTCATTTAAAGCCTCATTGAAGTAATTTTAATGACTTGCAATAAGAAGCAAATGGCATTATGTGCTGCACATTTTCAGTGCTGTGCTGAAGGGTGATCAAAATGATTGGTTTTCATATCTTTTGTAAACCATTTTTGTAGACATTAATGTTATCTTAAAGGAGAACTAAAGCATAACTATAGGAGTAGGGCAGATATGTCTTACATTATGTTTTGGGTTTCTGTACCAGCCTAAAGCAACCACAACCCTTTAGCAGTAAAGATCTGTGTCTCCAAAGATGCCCCAGTAGCTCCCCATCTTCTTTTCTGCTGATTCACTGCACATGCTCTGTGCTGCTGTCACTTACTGAGCTTAGGGACCCACTCACAATATACAGTACACATAGAATAGAAATGTCACAATATAAGGCTGATTAGTAATTAATACAGATAATTACTACATGGCAGCACAGAAACCAGTGCAATTAGCATCAGAATTTAATAATCAGCCCTGTAGCATCAGCTTATATTACAGACCAACCTCATTTTCTGCTGGATAATTAGTGACAAGCCCTAAGCTTAGCTTCTCAACAGCTGCTCAGAGCCCACTGAGCATGTGAGTGTCACAGACTATCCTAACAAAATCCAAGATGGGATGGCTTTGAAGGTCTGGATCATTCCTACTAAAAAGATACTGAACCTTTAGATTGGTTCAATACGTTCAATATTATTTCTATAATTTCTAGCCATATTCATTTTTAGGGTTTAGCTTTTCGTTAAATCAAGAGATGATTATATGCCTTCTGCCCAGTGCATTAAATCCTCACTTAAAGTCTGGGCTTGATAGTAATACACTTCTATACTTGTTGGAGGTGCCTTTTCTGTACATGTAACGATAAATAATGAGGGTCCCTTTGGGTAGGGTTAAATTAACCTTTAGTATGATGTAGAAAGTAATATTCATTATCAATTCATTATCAATAATCATTTGTTATTATTTGTGTTATTATTTTTATGCCACAGCTCTCCCATTTGATATTGCAGCCTTTTGGTTGCTATGGTCTAAATTGTCCTATAATTAAGTGTTGTGAGAACACAAAACGTGTAAGGTTGTTATCCACATTTGTACTTCAATAAAGACCTGTTATTTTACTACTACTGCCTGAAGGATTGCCCTTTGAGTGCCTACCCTACAAACAATACGGTGATGTCTGCTCCCTTATGCTGAAGGCTTGGGGCAGAGCACCTGCGCCTCCTTATCTATGTTTTTGATGATATTCTAAATTTGATTTGAATGAGAGAATGGAATATGAATAGGAGAGGGACTGAATAGAAAGATGAGTAATACAAAGTAGCAATAACGATACATTTGTAGCCTTACAGAGCATTTGTTTTTAGATGGGGTCAGTGACCCCCATTTGAAAGCTGGAAAGAGTCAGAAGAAGGTTCAAATAATTGAAAAACTATAAAAATAAATAAATAATGAAGACCAATTGAAAAGTTGCTTCGAGTTGGCCATTCTATGACATACTAGATTGTCAACCACCCTTTTAATAGAAGATTGTACTGTCCCAATATTCAATTCACATAGGTTTGTCTGCTCAAAAACATCCACAAGAATTGTACCATTTGACTGGAAGCCTGATGATGGCGTCATTTTATTTGTTGCTTTCCAATCATAAAAGCTTTGATAATTACATTACATTACAGTGCTAGTGATCTAGTCCTAGTAATATTATTCCTATATATTCCTATATTTAGTAACAAGTAACGTCAAAAACATATTTCAGTGCAGGATTCTGCTGGAGGAGCACTATTAACGGATGCCGTTGTGGTGTTTATATAAATGGCCTGTAGATGTCACTGTGCTCAAGACTTATACTGTGCATACTTTCTATACAGCTTGTGGTGTTAGAGTTGCTTACTGTTGTGTAATGGCTGCATGTGTTACTAAATGCGTTACACTCTACTCATCCTCAGCTACCAAAACATAACACCTTTTCTAAAAAAAAACTTGTTTTCCCAGAACAGAATCCCTCCAAGAACAAACAACTTATTGATTACTATCGATTACTGCCACTGGACAAACTTAGTGCCTCATATTACATTTAACAACCTAGGCTGACCCATTCATTCAAGTTGTTTCCCATAAACAGTTTAGTTTGATTAAGCCACAAGCAGCCTACAAGCAGACTTATGTATGTAGAGCCATCCAAAGAGATGGGCCCCAGACTTGAATGGAAAAAGAGTTATTGTATTAATGTTTTCCAAAAACTGCATGTAATGCTGTGGCTTTATGTTCTGAAATAGTTACTCTGATCCAAAAATCCCCTTTGTTACCTATTTCTTTTTTATTTTGCATGTACATATCTTTTCTAAACTAAGGTCTGTTGGGCTTAATGAAGTCATTTGCACGTGGATAGGAAACTGGCTACAGGATCGGGTACAGAAGGTGGTTGTTAATGGTACATTCTCTACTTGTAGTAAGGTTCTTAGTGGGGTCCCCCAGGGCTCTGTATTAGGTCCACTTTTATTTAACTTGTTCATTAATGACTTAGGGGAGGGTGTTGTAAGTAATGTATCAGTGTTTGCAGATGACACAAAATTATCCAACCCAATTAATTCCATCCAGGATGGATGTGGCATCCTTGCAACAGGATCTTGACAAACTGGCAATCTGGGCAGCTATGTGGCAAATGAGATTCAATGTTGATAAATGTAAAGTCATTCACCTGGGATGTAAAAATATCCACTTATACCCTTAATGGGACTGCACTAGGCAAATCCATTATGGAAAAGGACCTTGGAGTCCTTGTAGATGATAAACTTGTCTGTAGCAAGCAATGCCAGTCAGCAGCATCAAGGGCAAATAAGGTCTTGAGCTGTATTAAAAGGGGCATAGAGTCAAGGGAGGAGGGGGTCATTCTTCCACTGTATAGAGACTGGTAAGGCCCCATCTAGAATATGCCGTACAGTTTTGGTCTCCATCACTCAAACAGGACATTATTGTATTAGAGAGGGTACAGAGAAGGGCAACTAAACTGGTGAAAGGTATTGAAAATCTTAGCTATGAGGAAAGACTGGCCAAATTGGAGATGTTCACGCTGGAGAAGAGGCGCTTAAGGGGTGATGTGATAACTATGTATAAATATATAAGGGGATCATATAAAAATCTCTCTAATGCTTTATTTACCAGTAGGTCTTTCCAGCTGACACGAGGTCACCCATTCCAATTAGAAGAAAAGAGGTTCTGCCTAAATATTCGGAAGTGGTTTTTTACAATGAGAGCTGTGAAGATGTGGAATTCTCTCCCTGAATCAGTTGTACAGGCTGATACATTAGATAGCTTTAAGAAGGGGTTGGATGGTGTTTAGCAACTGAGGGAATACAGGGATATGGGAGATAGCTCATAGTACAAGTTGATCCAGGGACTGGTCCGATTGCCATTTTGGAGTCAGGAAGGAATTTTTCCTGGCAAATTGGTGAGGCTTCAGATGGGTTTTTTGCCTTCCTCTGGATCAACTGGCAGTTATGCAGAAATAAAATTAAAAAAAAAGAGGTTGAACTTGATGGACGTATGTCTTTTTTCAACCTTACTTACTATGTTACTATATAACTAGGGCCAGGCCTGCCGGGCGCCCTAGGAAACCCAGCTGATAAACCCCGCCCCTGCCAACAAGCCACACCCATGGCCAACAAGCCCACCCCCAGCATGCAAGAAGAGATGGACGGGGAGGGATGACTGAAGGAGGGAGTGGACAGCATTATAGGGGAGGAGAGGGAGGGAGAGACAAAAGACAGGAGGATGTCAAGAGGGAAAAAGAAAGACTAGAACTATTATTGCGCCCAACGCAGCTGCCTCTTCTGCCTACTCCTAGTTCTGGGCCCTGCATATACTGTAACTGGTGCTGGATAATTTTTCAATAATGAATAAATCCTGTTTTTCTATCATTATATGTATTAAAGGTGTTGGCTCCTTTATCTGGTTAAGCTTTTTTTTTTAATCTTAATTAATGAATCTTATTAAAGGTTCAAAATCCTTCCGTGTTGCAAAAAAAGGGAACAGTGAATGCTCTGTTTGTGTTGGTTCATATCGGAACTAATAATTATCAGAATTTAAGATAGAAGGAAAAGGCCAGAGTTGCTTACGGGAAAGACTTTCATTGTGGTTATTTTCTTAATTATTTTTTTTTTTTCTGAATTCACCTGTGTACTGTGCTGTGTAACAGGAATATAAAGGGCATATGTTGTAAGAAGCATAGTTTATAGCTTATTTTTAGCTTGGGAACAAACATTACAAGCAATAAAGTATGAACCGCCCATGCATGGCAAGCTGCCTGTGGAACAAGAAGAGAATAACAACTTGAGAGAATTTCTGCTGGGTACAATAGACAAGTGATGGGCATAAAGAAAGAACTGGTTTTAGATTATAGTAAAAAAAATGAACCATACATGCACGACTACAGTCATTTACTGCATACAGTTAGCTACAAATGCATGCTATAAATATGCATTGAATATACATTAAATATAAAGTAAAGGAAAGTTCATTTTAGATTGTAGGGAATTGATCAATGCACATTCCCTGGGTTTTTAGTTTCAAAGTTATTACCAGCGAGAAATACACAACCAATCCAAATATATAAATACAATGGAAGTTGAAATGATCTGGCCAAATTAGCAATAAACATACAAAGAAGACGAGGGGGTGATCAATGCACATTCCTTGTCCCCTGTTTCATAAGTAATTTAGTATCTGTGCAAGTGCATATACTGTCAAAAGCAGGGGTCAAGGTGAATCCCATATGGTGGTATATGATACCCTCCATCATATTTCTCATAGGCTGGCACCTCCCTGCATAGTTTCCTTCCTTGAGAAAAGTGTCTCCTGACCAGGGCATTGTCTCAGTCAGAGGGCTTAATCCTCCCCCAAACGCTAGCTTTTTATGGAGAGATATTGCGAAGGCCAAACATTGGCTTCCCAAGCTTAATACTCACTTGCTTGAGGCTTTTAAGAAAAGACATGGCCCAGATGAACACGCATTTTTAAAGCATAAGACCATCATTAAAGTAATGGGTATGGGGGAGGCACAACTACATGTAAATTCTTTCTACAGAATAACTTTCTGTAATTCTCTTCAATTACTTTCTACTGTACCTTTCCAATTATTTTGTCTATGTTCCTGTTGGTAATTCTGACCTTGGTAGGTGCTCCTAGTTTCCCTCGTCTGTGTGACACTGTCTGCCTGTATGCTGCCTGCCCTGACCTGGAACTTGGATTTTCAGCCTTGTTATGCCTTAAATTTTACCTTCTTGCCTGTATGTTATCTTGTATGTGTTAGTACCTTCGTCCTACCTTGCCTCATTACTCTGCAAGAGCTGCAGCATATTTTGCCTTAGTTATCTTGTGCCAGTACCTACCTTTTGCCTTCCTTTTTACCTGCATGTACATTAATAAAGATATTCCTCTCTGCCAAGCAGCTTCCTTACTTATTTTCCAGGCAGCTTTGTCTGTGTCGTATTTTAAATCATTAAAAGTGGCCACAGAACCCTTGGTGGTAAATAGTGGTCCTGTTTTTTTCTGACCCTGGCTCTCCAGGAGATCTGGTTCCTTGACTTAGTGAGTCATTATCATCGTTATGTAAGTTGAGCCTCATGTGGCTCAATCAGGGCAGAGCAGTGGTCCATAAACACAAGAAACTTGGTTCTAAAACATGTCCCAAAATCATCAGAAATCCATGCAACATGAATGGCTAAGAAGATTGGTCCTGGTCGGCTGGTCCTTATCACACAAGTCCTCAGATGATTGTAGCAGATGTTTATTTGGAGCTATGCGTGCCCTTGTCTTAAAATATATAGATATACAGAACAATATCTTTAGAGACATTAAAGAGAAAACAGAAAAAAAGAATGTATTAGACAGTCGGTAAACAATGAAAAGATCTCTCTCTGGACACAGTGCAAGAAAAATTGAAAAAAAATTTAAACAATCAAACTAAATTTGTGACATTGGTGCTGGGCTGCTTTTGAATTTAATAATTTGTTTGCAAAGCAAAATGATACTTAGCTGCTCATAAAGTCTATGACTGTCATTACTTTTAAGGATTGATATGAAAAGGTTAACATTCATGAAGCCTTTCAGATATTAGAAGGCTACAATTTTCTCATGTGCTTTTATTTTTATGACACTAATAGCTTCAGTCATACCACTTTAACATGAGTGGCAAATCTGGGCAGCAGAGAAGATGATGTACTCAGTGGAGTTATAGAACCTTGCTGGAATTGTATTTTCTCTATTTTCTGGACACGTTGTAATTGTGTAGCTCCCGTGAACTGTAGATTTGTAATTTTTTCTTAAATTCAGCCCCTGCAAAAAAAAAAACAACAAATTTCATGAAATTAAAAAATAATTGCAGCTTATTATTTTATAAATTAGTTGATTAATTGATTATTAATGTATACATTTTCTTTTGTTTGCTGTTGGGTATGTAAAGCTATAGTAAAATAAGCAGCACCATTAATTTCACTACGAGCTTTACCCCAATAATTGCTCTGGATGAGACCTATAACTCTCAGGAGGTTAGTCCTTGCTTTGGTGTGTAGACAGGGTGTAATATTCTGTAATCTGTAGTATTATAGAAGAAGGGGAGCCAGTGGTTCTTTGAACAATAATCAGACCTGGTTTATTAAATCAGATCCACAAGGGAGAATATTGCAAAGGTGCATAGCACAGGCATTGATTAATAAGCACTACTCACAATAAATCCTCAGTAATGCTGGAGAGAATGGTAATTTACAGTCCTCCCAGAGTGTCTCCTGTTTATTCAGGGGACCTTTTACATGGAACCCAGGTGGAAATCAATCTAGTCCATATAACCTGTCTTTGGTTCCCTCATTAGGCAACAATTCCCTTGGGAATCTAATCCTATATTTGGTGGAGCAAAGAGCTGCTCATATAGGTAGCCCTATGCCTTACTGTCCTGTAAAAGAGCTCACTAATATTCACTGAACCCTACGCTTACAGTGGTTTCTTCTTCTCTCCCTCCCCTTGGGGAAGATGCTGCCCAAAAGCTCTAAGGCTCATTCACTATATATTATTACATACAACCTCAGGATAGTGAGGGGTCATGCCGTGACCCAGGAAGGGAAGAACTACTCCCTTCATTATATTAAGTGCCCCTGTAGTGGCCAAACCTTAGAGGAATGTACTATAAATAAGCACACATTTATCATTCTCCTAGAGGTTCAAAAATAAAATGTTCAGTCATGTCTGAAATCGAAAAAAATTATACTTCATACTGTGTGTGCGTACCAACTGGTGTGGCTTCTGTGAAAATACACATTTTCGCATCAAAAACCAAAGGTGCATTTTTTGTGTTGCAAAAGCCCATTATATTTAGGTGGCCACACAATACTATATATTTCTCAAACAGTACAATTTCTAAAGAATTTAGACTTCTGCCCCATGGCAACATTTTGCCAGATATATTGGATTTTTCTCCATGTTTTTTCTTGTACACAAGAATAGAAAAATTTAAGAGTTACTTATCCTGGGAAGGCCATCCCTTAAGATTCTCCATGGGGATTATACCAAAAAAATAACTTTGAAAACAAATATTTATTATAGAAAAACTGCCATAATATAATATGCCCTGCACAGTTTCATAAAAAAAGGTCTTCATCAGGGGTGCAAAAACAATAAAAAAAATACCTTTTTTAAAAAATTTGGCATTTTTTTCTAATTTCAAACATTGATGTCAACGAGTGTTTTTGACAGAATTTTTTTTCCAACCAAAGCTAATAATGCTGTTGGTATTTTTACTAGTAAAACAAAATCCATGGCTGAACTCTAATACTGCCATTGACATAATGCCTTGTGTTTTTTTCCCATAGGGAAAAACATGAGTTTATTTCCAGTAAAACAAAACTCAAGGCGAAATTTGAGCACAGATTTGCAAAAATGTTTGGCTCTGCATAAAATTAAAATGTCACAGCAAAACTGTATCAGGCAATACAATGTGCTCATCGCTGTTATTACTAAATATTAGTAAATCATAAAAACACTTGATATATATATATATTGTTATAGGTCTCCTAATACTCCTATGCCACATATACATATGATTACTCAAACTATATTTCTTAATTATGTCTTATGCATACCGTTAATAAATGCTATTGCTATTTAGCTTGTGAAGCTATTATTTTTAATGTAACCCATTTATTATGTTTCCCCTTATGGAGATATTGAAATATCAATACTTTCCCTGGGAAATGTGTAAAAACAGAAAAGATACATAATACTCTTCCATGGGAATTAATTATATTAAATATTACAGCGTGCATCTACAGAGTCTCGCATTGTTTCTTATTAGGTATCTAATTAAATAATCAAATTGAATAATGAAATGTAAGTGAAAAATGTTGAACTCACACTGGGAACTTTAATGATATAATTTGTATTGAAAAATAATTAAATCATTATTGAAATATAGTTTTATCTCCTTTAATACAATGTTTTCCTTCTCGGGGGATTAATTACATGTAAGTTCAATGAATAATTGGTCCCATGCCTAATATCTGAGCAATGTAAAATGTGCACGTTTGCCTGAAAATAAAAAAAAAATAACAGGAACTCTGGAACGAATAGATTTAAAAAAAAAATAGGAAAATAGTTTTAAGATAATTAGCTAAAATGTAAGAATATTTTTCAATGGTAACGAGCTGTAAAATTACATTGGGGAAATTTTTAATGATAAAACGGGATTATATTTTAATTTAAAAAATGCTGTGTTTATTCAGCTGTGCAATGGTTGTGAGCCAGTATGGAAATAATATGGAAGTCAATATGGAAAGAATGCTCAAGGATCCCACTGAGATCAAGATAAAACATATTTTGTGTAAATTCATTTACTTACCTCTAGGCAATAATAGAAGTGAATTAGATTGATTTAATAATACCTGCAAAATATTGTTACCTCTTGGCAGGACTTACCACCAAACATTTGAAGGAGAACTAAACCTCCCTAATGAGAAAAGCCCCATCCACTACCCTTCTCCCTGCTTCCTCTTCACATGCATTAGTGCAAAAAGTGTCCCTGAATGTCAATCTCGCTTCTCCATGCCGAGTAACACAGCAGAGTTGAAGGGTGCCATCTTCTGCATCTTCAGTTTTCTTCTGATACTCTTCCCTACAGCAATTTACAACTTTTTCAGTTTCCGTAAATACCGGACTGCCTCCAACTGCGCATGTGCCAACGACAGTCCATTGTACACCATTTTGCTTCTTGTGTTTCATTAAGGTATGTAAAGATGGAGTTCAGTGGTAGGGCAAAGGGTCAATTGAGGAGTCCCCTTGTCATGGCTTGAAGGCAAGGTTTGGTTGCATAAAATCAAGTTGTACTGCCAAACAGTGCCTCCTGTAGGCTGCCAGTATGGACTACCATACAGCCAATCACAGTCCTTATTTGGTACCCCTCCCGGAAAGTTTTCAGACTTGTGTTGCTCCTCATCTCTTTTAACATTTGAATGTGGCTCAGGGGTAAAAAAGGTTGGGATCCCCTGTGCTAGAATGAACTTCAAGGAAGTGTCTGATAGACCCGCTGGGAGATGTTCTCCGCGCTGGTGCTCGATGCCAAGCGTCATGACCAGGCCCGGACTGGCAATCTGTGGGTTCTGGCAAATGCCAGAGGGGCTGCTATAAGGTCCCATAGAAAGTCAGTATTTAGTGGGCTGGTGTGGGCGGTTTGGGCCTCTGTGTACCTGAAATGCCAGGGCCTATTTTAATTCTCAGTCCGGACCTGGTCATGACACTCGCATTGTGATGTCACAGAGGGCACCGAATTTTGAAATCTGTGGTGCCAAAATAGCCTTAAAAGCCCTGTCCACCATTTTGCCAGTGCCAAAACTGCCTTCAGTTAGCTGATCCTGCCGAAGCATTATTTTCCTGCTTGAATTTCTGCTTGAATTTTTACTTCGATTCCTGCTGCCTGTCTCGATCTCTTTGCCTGAACCTCAACTACATCTTTTCCTAATCCTTGCCGGTACCTTGTTTTTGGACTTGTTGCTATTTTTGCACTACCTCTTGTTTGGTTCCGCAGCAGAAAGTCCGGGGCTCCAAAACGGCGTCGGTGAACACCGAAACCCGCAGGGGTGTCCTGTGCATCTCTGGGTACCCGCAATCACCGAAGGTTCCGAATACTAGTACGTTACAGTGTCTATGAAGTGAAAGAAGTTATCAACACCTCTATTCAGCTACAGATTGACTCTGAATAGAATTTACATTTTTTTGTGTTCATTAAGTAATGAAATTTTACTGCTCACACAGCAACATCTCTAACTTCAATTGTAAACTCATTTGCTCGCTGAATGGCCTGTCAAATCAATTACGTGAGGACAAATCCCCAGCAATTTTATCTGTCTCTATAAACAACTGAAAAGTAATGAATTCTAATATCATTAAAAGCTACAAACCAATGCTCATTTTAAATTTAAGTAACTGCACTGGGCGATTTGATCTGATTGGAGATTTTTTCTAAAACTGGCTGTACCCATCAACGCTAGACTCAAACATTTACAGACTAGAGAGATTTGTTGCTAATGGAATATAAATTTTCATAACTGAAATATCCTTGATAATATACAGTATCTGACTGGGAAAGAGATCCCTACAGAATTTACTCAGGTCACATCACCTTTGGAATCATACTTTCTTAGACATGTATGGCCTCTATAGGACTTTATCCAATATGGTTCCATTTATAGGTTTCATTAGGTCTCATCTTTGGATTAGTGTTAACCTTAAAACAGAAATTGATGTCAAGAAAATACAAACAATTTTCTATGCCATACGTGAACTAAAGGCAGTTTTATTACAGAATGGATTGTGGATTTGAAGTGGAGGTATGCGGAGGTGAACATAGTAGCATGCATGCACCCCTTGAAGGCAAACTTCTAAATGTAGAAGTGTACTAGAAATTTTTTGTGATTGCATAATACCCCTTCAATCACACATGAAATGTCCATGTAGCAAAGATACCAGCTACCTATCCTTTGCATGTTACTTACATGCACTCCATTCCATGGGCTCAAGTTGAAACCTCTGCGGGTGCTTGAGCTCTGGGCCTTAAACTTATTTAATAGTTCCCTGTGCCAGCTGCAATGACAAAGTCACAACCAATACAGAATAGTGTCCCTGCACTAAAGAGGGGTGATGATGCAAGTGTTAGGGAAATGGTGCATTAATGACTGCGCTTCTGCACTTAGATTGCTTCAAATTTGCACCTACTCTATGTAAATGAAATCACAGCTAGTTCACTCGAATCCAAATAATAATTACAGGTATGGGTCATTTTATCCAGAATGCTTGGGACCTGGGGTTGTACGGCTCAGGCATCTTTCAATAATTTTGGATCTTCATACCTTATGGGGCAGATTTATCAAGGGTCAAAGTGAATTCGAGGGAATTTTCGAAGTAAAAAAAAAATCGAAATTCAAAGTAATTTTTTGGATACTTCGACCATCGAATAGGATACTACGACTTCGAATTCGATTCAAAGTCAAATAGTTTGAATATTCGACCATTCGATAATCGAAGTACTGTCTCTTTAAAAAACTTTGACTTCAATACTTCGCCAAATTAAACCTGCCGAAGTGCTATGTTAGCCTATGGGGACCTTCTAGAGCAGTTTTCTACGTTTTTGGTAGTCGAAGTAAAATCGTTCGATCGATCGCTGAAATCCTTTGAATCGTTTGATTCGAAGAATTTAATCGTTTGAACGATTTTACTTCGACCGCAGGATACCCAGATTCACAGAAAAAAACTTTGACTTCGAATATCGAAGTTGAAGTATTTTAATTCGATGGTCGAATTTCGAAGTATTTCTATCTTCGAAATTTCGACCCTTGATAAATCTGCCCCTATGTCTGCTAAAACTTTATTTAAACACAAATTGCCTCAATAAGGATTAATTATATGTTACTTGGAATCAAGTACAGGATAGTGTTTTATTATTATAGAGAAAAAGGAAATTATTTTTTAAAAATTTTAATTATTTGTTTAAAATGGAGTCTATAGAAGATGAAAACTGATCCTCTACCTGAATCATTA
Source organism: Xenopus laevis (assembly GCF_017654675.1). Taxonomy (NCBI): domain Eukaryota; kingdom Metazoa; phylum Chordata; class Amphibia; order Anura; family Pipidae; genus Xenopus; species Xenopus laevis. The sequence continues at coordinate 16,895,919 of NC_054373.1, forward strand.
TTTAGGCATGTAACCATTGTTTTGCATGTACAGTATAGTTTTCTTTTTCTTTCTTTTTAGCTTCATGCAGTAATAGAGAAAGCTAAATATTATTTGATACTATCATCCTTGTCTGGCAATCTGTGGATTATAGCAAATGCCAAAAGGGCTGCTGTAAGATGCCATAAACAGTCACTATATATTGGGCTGGTGGAGGCTGTTTTGACCTCTATATTCTTGAAATGCAATGGCCTGTTTTGAATCCCAGTCTGAGCATGATTGCCATATATTATCGATGCAGAAAGGAGACATGGAGATTAGTAGATCAGTGGGCAGATTGCTGTAAGGCAGTTGCACCCCTTGAATTCTGCTCCAAGTGGTCTCAAATCAGGTGCTTATTTTTGAATTCCAGGCTTGGAAGCAAGTTTTGGTTATATAAAAACCTGATGTATAGTGATGGGCGAATTTCATTAAAAAAATTGCGAAACAGCGAAAACTTCGCGAAACGGCTCCGGAGTCTTGTTTTTGACACCGGCGTCCGTTTTTGATGCCAGCGTATTTTCACCAGCGAATTTTCACGGCCGTTTCGCAAATTTATTCGCCGGCGGCGAATCTCGCAAAGTCGCCGCAAGTTTGCGCCTGGCGAATACATTCGCCCATCACTACTGATGTACTGTCAAACGGAATCTCCTGTAGCCAGCCAGTCCATATAGGGCCTACCAAATAGCCAATCACATTCCTTATTTGGCCCCCTAGGAACTTCTTTTATGCTTGAGATGTTCCCCAACTCAAGCATAAGTTGACAGTTGCTCACAGTAAATAAAGTTGGGAACCACCACTGTAAGGAGAGAAGACTTGCTTGGCACCAGTCATGTGCATTTCTGGAAGATACCATTGTTTACTTTGCTATAAAAACATAAGAAAAACATAGATGGGCCAAGTTATATAAGCAGCCATGTTAAAGTTTTAATTATTTTGGCTGGGTAACAACGTCAGGCAAACGAGAATCAACATCAATAAATCACAATGGCAGGAGTAAGGAAAACAAACAAAAGAAAATGAATGCATCCTTGTTTGTGGAAATGAAATAAAATGTGATTTAAACAACATCTTCACAAAATTGATTGATGACTTTTTTTCTTATGTAATCGAAAAATGACAATGTTTTCATCTTCCAGTTTCAATCAGATCTCATTATCAATGCTTTGTGGTTTCGGTAGATAAATAGGACAGTGAAATTGAAAACAAGTTTACATTGATTTTAATGGGCTTCAAATATAATGTTTTTAAAACCATAAATAAGCCAGTTTAAGCATCATAGAAGCTGCAACTTTTATAAGCAACTTGTGGTGACCTGTTATCCAGAATCCTGTAATCTAGAAACATGGAGTTTCTGTGCTTAAACCATAACCTTTTGCACTGGCTGTATATACATGCTTTCATACAGCCACATCCAGGCACTGATTTCTCACGAGGGGGTCCAGAGACCAGCGTCCTCCGGCGCCCCCTCCCTCCCACAGGATTGCGCACATGCACATCCTTTCGTACTGGAGCACTAATCATCTAAATTGAATTTGCTGTGAAGTCCAGTAACAGCTAGAAAAAAACCTGTAGCATATTTGTACCATTCTGTAGCAAACTGTTCCATTTTTGTTCTAACCAATATGAACAAGACCACTCCCTGAAATACAGCTCTTTTCACTTCTAGAATGGAACACAAAGAGTTGTGCCTGGCGTGAGAGCATCTTTTGTACCACTCTCTAGCTCAGTGATCCCCAACCTGTAGCTTGGGAGCAACATGCTGCTCACCAACCCCTTGTACGTTGATCACAGTGGCCTCAAAACGTGCTTCTTATTGAATTCCAGGCTTGGAGACAATTTTTGGTTGTATAAAAACCAGGTGTACTGCCAAACAGAGGCTCCTGTAGGCTGCTGTGCCCTTATTTTTCACCCCGGGTATTTTTTCCTGCTTATGTTGCTCCCCAACTCTTTTTACAAGTGAATGTGGCTCACAGGTAGAAAAAGTTGGGGACCTCTGCTCTAGTTCAACAATCCCCAAACAGTGGCTTGTGAACAACATGTTGCTTACCAACCCCTTGGATGTTGCTCTACGTTCTCAGTTGCTCAGGTGCTTATTTTTGAGTTCCTGACTTAGAGACAAGTTTTGGTTGCATAAAAACTAGTGGTACTGTCAAACAAAGCCCCCATTTAGGCTGCCAGTCCACATAGGGACTACCACATTCCCAATTACAGCCCTTATTTGGCACCCCCAGGAACTTGTGTTGCTCCCCTCTCTTTTTACATTTGCATGTGGCTCACAGGTAAAGAAAAGTTGGGGACCCCTGCTCCAGCTTGTGCATGAACTGATGTCAGTATAGGGTCTAGCGGTGATCAAAAGGATCTGGGAAATGGCTATTGTAGGCTAAGGCACATTGTTTCAAATATTGTAGTGCATTGCTATCTTAGCGGCCCGAGGTGCAGTTTGTATCCTTCACAGACCATTTTCCCAGTTGCATGTTCCCAGTTGTCCCTGTGGATCATGGGCACATTAGTTCAAGAGGTAAGCTAGACCACCATGCAAGAGTACAGTACATTAAAACCATCCTGGATATTTATTTTTCAGTAGCATCTAATCTGGTGGTCACTTTTGCTATAGTGGATCTCTATCTCCTCCTGACTATAGATGAACTAATTACCATAGCTGCAACAAAGTATTTCAATAGGTTTCCAATATATATTGACCCCGTCAACCTCTTATACTGATCACATCATTATCAGTTTGATTCTACATCTGTATGCAGATTACAATAAAAAGGAATTCATAAAGAATAAAGTTTGGCTTCCTTACAAAACAAGGTTTCCATCCAACTCTGAAGCATCAAGAGAAAAAAGTCACCATCCTCTATGTGCATGCTTTGCATAAATATTTGAACGTGCTCCTGCTACTGTGTGAAATAGAATTAGATGTTCCCATACTGTACTTATGCAGTGTATAGAGTGACTCATACGCTTATTCAGGATACCAGTTTGGCTTGTCTAAATACCGAGCACCCATAGACATTGTGGTTCCTTCAGATGCAGCAAACTTTGTGTTTTTGGTGGAGAATTTAACAAGGTTCTTGGAAAATGTACATTATAAACTAATGCCAAAGCAAAGCAGAGATAATCGTTTCCATTAACCACATAGATAATGATATACGTAGAATGCCTATTTGAAAACTCTCCTGCCAAACGTCTACCACAAACCAAGCTCTTTATTGAGACCACCTAGGTAAAAGTCATACCCTTGTCTAATTAAGGGAAAATATCCCACACAGGTTTCCTTAAAAGAACACTGTCATTATATTCTGCCGTTTCTACTTGCATTAAAATGACACATACACCCATATCTCTACATTATGTGTGTATAAAATTAAGGATATAGTCTGTTTTGTTCTTCAAACATCGGTTGGTTGATCTGAACAAGAAAGACAAACTCAGTAATCTGCAATATTCTACCTTGCCCTAATGCTCATCATTGCATCAAATCTGACTGTATAGGCAAATATTATACTTCTACCTTTGTGACTGAGATACCCATATGCAATGTGCCAGGAACTTGATCCCCAAAGGAGCTTATACACCACGAATACTGACTTCAATATGGTGAACTGTTAGCTGGTCTGATGGCCCAACATGTAGGGGTCTATTTACCAACTTTAGAATTTCTATTTTTTTCGCAAATTAAATATGTTTCTCTAACAATTTGTGTTTTTTAAATTTCTCTAAAAACCCTAGTTTCTAAATAAATTTGAAATTTGTAAAGTGTGACGATCATGAAAAACTTTAGTAAGTAAAAGCAGTCAAGGTCCCACGGAAGCCAATGGGAGCTGCCCTGATCCGTTTGGACATTTTTTTCAGCCATTCACACTTTTAGAAATCTTAGGATTTTTTTCTATATTAATTGTCTAAAAAACTTGAATTTTTAGAGGTTTTAGTAATTTTCAGCACGTTGTTCATCGCTTTTTTTTGTTCATACTTTTTATACTTGGATCTTTTAATAAATTACATGACATTCATGGTTTTAAAGAAAATTATTTTATTTGTGGTTTCAAAATCCTCTAAAACCACAGAAATTAAAATGTTGATAAATGGGCCCTCCGGTGTCATCCACTATTTAAGTCTGTTCATGGTGTTCCTTGCTGTAGGGTACAGGGTGCCTGCAACTTAACTAACCACATCTAGTTTCACAGATTATCTGGCAGTAAAAAAAAAGAATTATAAAAAGTAATTAGAAAGAACATGCAAGATATTAACCATCAAGTCAACAATGTTGTCCTATTGCCATTCATAAATCTGATCCTTCTTTAGTCAACAACCCTACCCAAAAACATCAACTTTTGCATAAACCAAAATTCATAAAAACATTAAGGAATCTAGTGCTGGAAATTGAAATAAAGGCTATGTGGCACAGGTAAGTAGTGGATACCAGATAATAACATTATGTTCTACAGAGCTTATCTGCTGTGTAACCTGAGCATTTTCTCCTTTCAATGGCTGCCCCCATTGCTACACAGCAGCTTGTTTATATGACCTATAGTAGTGTTTCTGAAGCAAACACATCAGTTTTACCAGTGCAGGGCAACACTGCATTATATTTTTATCACTTTAAAGCACTTTAATTTTTTGATTGTCCTTTTAAAGTGAGAGGACCAAGGGGGAAGGTCTGGGCAGGCAAGGGAACTGTAACATATACAGAAAGGACTGGGAACAAGGAGAGAGGTCAATACCATACAGACAATTTGGTACCAAATCAGGAAGTAGAAGCATAGTCGAGGTCACAGGCCAGGGTTAAACCAATCAGATATGCGGTACATTAGTTGAAGAACAGGCAGAGGTTGGTACAGACAGCAGAACAACAAGGGTCTAGGTCAGGCAGTCGTCAATAACAGGATCAGAGACCCATCACTGTTTTTTTACCCTGATATTTATTGTCAAGATGTACTTTTCCATTTAAGCATAAATATTCCCCTAGGCCCCTAAAAGTAAGTCATTATTGCATTATAATCCCAATATTTTATGAATACAAAGGTTATGCCAACCTTGAAAATGAGTCACTGAAATTAATATTTACTGAAAACATTCATTCAGTTTTGTAAAATATTAAATCAGATTGCTAATCTTGTGACCGGGCTGGTGCATGTCTTCCAGAAAATTGACCAAAGTTACTAGGTTACTAGGGATTTCACCTGATGCAGATTTGGGCCACAATTCGCATTTTTGGTGAGTGTTAAAATTTTTAAGAATTTGCACTGGAACAAATGTTTTCTGAATGATGTATTTTTCTGTAATTTTCATACCTTAAGGGGCATATTTATCAAGGGTCGAATCAAGGTTCAAATTCAAAAAGACCAACCTAAATAAAGTTGAAGTTTTTTTTGGTTGAACAGGTCCGTTTTCGATCGAATAGGTCTGTTTCGGCCGAATTCGAATCGTACAAATCGGATTAGAAGTTTTTCCCAAAAAAAACCTTAGATTTTTCAAAGTCCACCAATTGACTCCAAATAGGTTCAAGGAGGTCCCCCATAGGCTAAACAGGAATTCCACAGGTTTTAGATGGGGAATGGTCGAAGTTGAATTTTTAAGAGACAGTAAATTATAAATTTCAATATTCTAATTTTGGAATTTTTTTCAAATTCTAATCCAATTTGGACTATTCCCTAGTCAAAGTACACAAAAAATAGCTCGAAATTCAAATTTTTTTCATTCAAAAATTCACCTCAACCTTTGATAAATCTGCCCCTTTTAAGTGTACTAAAAAAAAATTAAAAATTAATTCAACCCAACAGGCTTGTTTTTTCTCCAATAAGGATTAATTATTTCAAAGTTGGGATCAAATAAAAGGTACCGTTTTATTATTACAGAGAAAAAGGAAATCATTTATAAAAGTACAGGATATAAATACATTCATAATTGAAAACATAAAATAATATTATTGGTCATTTTTCTTGAAGTAGTTGATTTTATGTACCCTTTTTTTTTGCCATAAAACAGCTCTATATTTCCCTTTTACGTGGGTCCTATCATATAAAGTAAATTAATGTGGATGTCATCAGAATGAGCAATGTTTCACTGCTGAGAGTTATATTATTTATGTATTTATTGCATTTTTCTGTAATGAAAGTAGGAAATCACTGGTGTGCCTTAGAGATCCAGAACACAAAATATATTTATTTCAACGCAACATCTCTGCAGTAATTTATTATTATAGCGTAAAGGACATGAGTAAACACCGGAATACAAAAAAGTGATTTGATGACTACAGCAAATGTGCAGTTATCGGAAATACCTTAAAAACTTTGGAAGGATAAAAAGGGTAATTTACAGCCACAAGTGCAAGTGCGGACACAATGTAGTATGTATGTATGTATGTATTGACGCTATTTGGTACAAACATGCTTCTTGCACTTCTGGTTTTATTTCATCTGTCTCGTCTCTTTTGATGAATTTTGCACAATTACAACTATTGCCACTAGGGGCCGCTAGAGATATCATTACTCTAGACGTGGCAGTAATTCCAGGATTGCCACAATGGTGTAACATCTAAAGGCACTTCAATCTTGTCCCTAGTGGGACCCTGGTTCTGGTAAGTAAATGTTTCTTAAAATGTCTATTCACCCTAGTTCTGTACTTAATTATGTACATAATAATGCAGTTCATGGCTTTTTAACCTCTTCCCTTCCAGGTGCCTTTGATCTTGTAGTGCCTTATGCTGTTTGGCAAGAGATTAAAGGGGTTGCTCACCAAGTTGCATTTGGTTTTGATTTTTAATTTTTTTGAGTTATTTAGCGTTTTAATCAGCAGCTTTTCAGCTTACAATTTCAGCATTCTGGTTGCCAGGGTCCAAATTACCCTAACAACCATGATTTGAATAAGAGACTGGAATATGAATAGGATAGGCCTTAATAGAAAGAGGAGTAATAAAAAGTATCAATAACTTTCAATAACAATACAATAGTAGCCTTACAGAGCATTTGTTTTTAGATGGAGTCAGTGACCCCCATTGGAAAAGCTGGAAAGAGTCAGAAGAAGACGGCAAATAATTAGTGATGGGAGAATAAATTCACCAGGCATGGATTCTCGTGATTTTCCGTGGACATGTAAATCCTACATTTTCCTACCATGTAAATAAATTGGACATATCTTCCCAAATCAAGCCACATCATTTGTACTGCATATACCCCTCCATTTGCCGGCACCATCACATTTTACTTAACAGATAGCAGCTTTCATCTGGCGGCCATTTTTCCTGGCAGCCACATCATCAGTAACATTGAGACATGTATGCTGTACATGTCATGGAATGCAGAATGCAGATTACACAGGCACAGCATACTTTGATAAGAAGTTCTACTGGGATTGAGCAGTGTAATGGTTAAACTGAGGAGAAAGAAATAGGATTAGACAGCTAGAGTATCTATGGGAACCAGCAATGCTATCTCTTTGTTGGCTGTTAAATTGGAGGGTGTGTTTAGTAATCTGAGCTGAGAAGATCTGAGCATGCTCATTAGCCAACGGCCAAAGTAAATTCCTGAGGGAAAGGGCAGAGTGGGTTAGAGGAGGAGAAGTATTTCTAAGTGATTAAGGTAATGTTGCAGCCTTACTGTTAACCTTTTAACAACCAGAGTGACAGTTATCTAAAGATTTTAAAGAGGCTGTTCACTGATTAAACTGTTGTAGGGGAGGGTTTACAATCCTTTAAAGAAAAGAAAAATGCATGATTCTTGTCTTAGATAGATGAGCTTCTGGAGGGAGTTTTAATAATTATTTGGGCTTGTTAGCCTGAGACTGCAGGGACCTCTTCTCCTAAAGAACTTCCAGATTGTGGTACCCCTGCAGTATCTTCTGTTACCAGCGGGATAATCGCTAAGAAATAGGGTTCAGTTGATACCAGAGACACATTATCTCAGAAAGCACAAGTGGGCTTTAATTAGAATTAACCCATTAAGTGCCAAAATGTAGGAGAATCTACAGCATCAGCAGGTACCACCACATCACATGGTATGGCAAGATCAAAAGAACCTGGTTCTTAAAGGGGTGGTTCACCTTAAACGTAACTTTTAGTATGTTATAGAATGGACAGTTCTAAGCAACTTTTCAGTTGGTCTTCAATATTTATTTTTTATCATTTTGAATAATTGGTCACTGACCTCATCTAAAAAACAAATGCTCTGTAAGGCTACAAATGTATAGCTATTGCTACTTTTTATTACTCCTATTCATATTCCAGTCTCTTATTCAAATCAATGCATGGTTGCTAAGGTAATTTGGACCCTAGCAACCAGATTACTGAATCTGGAGAGCTGCTAAATAAAAAGCTAAGCAACTCGAAAACCCCAAATAAAAAATGAAATTAAAGAATTAAAAAAAACTTGAATTTTAAGAGAAAAAAATAAATTTGTGAAAAAAAAGAAATTTGCATGTTGTTAAATAGGCCCATAAGATCCAGTTGCGAATGGAAAAGTGTAACTAAGTAGCCTATTTATTACATGCTCCTTTGCAAAGATTTTGCACAGGCCTCCCAAAGAGCACATTGCTCTCACAGACTTCATTAACCCTTTGAGCGCAGGTCAGCCCTTGTATACTTTGTGTCAAGCGCTGCCGTGTAAATATTGGCACTGCATGTATCAATGAGGCCACCATAATAATAGTTTTACATGGGTTTTCACACTTTATTTATTAGTCTTAATTTTTTAGGGTTTTAAAGAAATTTAAAAAAAACTTGAATTTTAAGAGAAAAAATTTAATCTGTGAAAAAAAATGAAATTTGCATGTTAGTAAATGGCCCCTAAGATCCAGTTGCTAATGGAAAAGCGTAACTAGATAGCCTATTAAGTACATTCTCCTTGCAAAGATTTTCCACAGGCCTCCAATAGAGCATATTGCTCTCATATACTTCATTAACCATTTGAGCGCTGGTCAGCTCTTTGATGTGCTGTGCCAATCACTGCCATATAAATATTGAGTATCAATGAGGCCAAAATAATAGTTTTTCATGGTTTTTTACACTTTATTAGTCTTGAATTTTTAGGGTTTTAAAAGAAATAAAAAACCTTGAATTTTTAGAAAAAAAATTCAATCTGTGAAAAAAATAGAAATTCACATGTTAGTAAATAGGCCCCATAGATCCAATTGCTAATGGAAAAGCACAACTAAGTAGAATATTAATTAAATTCTCCTGTGCAAAGATTTTGCACAGGCCTTCGATAGAGCATATTGCTCTCGCATACTTCATTAACCCTTTGAGCGCTGGTCAGCTCTTTGATATGCTGTGTCATGTAAATATTGGCACTGCATGTATCAATGAGGCCTCCATAATCCTTTAACATCGGTGTCGAGTTTAGACACTGCCGTGTTGTTATGATCCATGGCACTGAAGGGGTTAAAAAAATGGAGATTTGACTTATAGCATCGGACAGCCTTTCCCTGAAAGCACAGGGCGAGTTCCCAATACTTCTAAAGTGCTGACAGGCCGAGCTTTGTCATTTTTCTAATTATCTCTCAACAGTCCAATTATTTATAGTCTCTCGCCAATATGGTGTTGTGTGTTGTTATCCTTGGAAACAGGACTTGTCAGCCAAAAAGAGAAGCAGCGATGCACCTATGCAAAGCGAGAGGGGCAAAAGATCTATTTATAATGCTTATGAGTGATGAGATAACCTTGAGAACATGAATGTGTTACCTCTTCTTTCTATAATGAGGGCTGAAGTTTCTTTTTTTTATTTTCCCCTTCAGCTTTTGCTACATGCCGCAGGTTTCAATGTTGCACAGGGGAGAAGCTGCTGTATTACCAACTGACCTATAGATGGCGCTGTTGCTTTTTGAGTCTTCTGCAACGTGCACAGCAGGTAACTTTGTACTGGAAAGATAGAGACTTAAACTGCAAAAATATTATGAGAAAATAATATGCCGTGGCACTAAGGGAATTTGGGGAAAGGTGGCTAATGGCAATAAAATAAAGATCTTCTCCGATATCATTAGCAAAACACGGTCCAGCATCACTTTTTCTTTAATGATCGGTGAAGAGGCTTCACCTTGCACGGCAGGGATTTTAAGCAACGGGGCATTTGAAAAATATTATATATATTATATAATATTATAATAAAATGTTAGAAAAACCTAGTTTAAAAAAGGAAATGCAGGTATGGGATCCGTTATCCGGAAACCTGTTATCCAGAGAGCTCTGAATTATGGGAAAGTCGTCTCCCATTACTTGCATGATAATGACATATTTAACATTTCTTAAACATATTTCATTTTTCTCTGTAATAACAAAACAGTACATTATACAGGTATAGGGTCCGTTATGCAAAAACCCGTTATCCAGAAAGCTTCTAGTTATGGAAAGGTCTCCCATAGACTCCATTTTATCCAAATAATCCAAATTTTACTTGATCCCAACTAAGATATATATATCCCTATTGGATGCAAAACAATCCTATTGGGTTTATATAATGTTTAAATGATTTTAAAGGGGCGGTTCACCTCTAAGTTAACATTTAGTATGTTATAGAATTCTAAGCAACTTTTCAGTTGGCCTTCATTTTTTATAGTATTGGAATTCTTTGCCCTCTTCTTCTTCTTCTGACCCTTTCCAGCTTGCAAATGGGGGTGACTGACCCCATCTAAATAATAAATTCTCTCTAAGGCAACACATTTATTGTTATTGCTACTTTATATTACTCATCTTCCTATTCAGGCCTCTCCTCTCTTTTTGTGTTTTTTTTAGCTTTTTATTCAGCAGTTCTCCAGTTTGAAATTTCAGCAATCTGGTTGCTAGGGTCCTAATTACCCTAGCAACCATGCATTGATTTGAATAAGAGACTGGAAAATGAACAGGAGAGGCCTGAATAGAAAGATGAGTAATAAAAAGTAGCAGTGATAATACATTTGTAGCCTTACAGAGCATTTGTTTTTAGATGTTGTATTTATGATGTATTTTATATTTCTAAATTTACACTGCAAATAATTCACTCTACAATATAAAATTTCATTCCTGAACCAGTAAGTGTATTTTTTTTAGTTGTAATATTGGTGTGTAGGTGCATCTCAGGTGATTTTGCCTGGTCATGTGCTTTCAGAGAGAGCCAGCATTTTAGGATGGAACTGCTTTGTGGCAGGCTGTTGTTTCTCCTACTCAATGAACCTGAATGTGTCACAGTGAGACCTGGATTTTACTATTGAGTGTTGTTCTTAGATCTTAGACAGCTGTTATCTTGTGTTAGGGAGTTGCTACCTGGTTACCTTCCCATTGTTCTGTTGTTAGGCTGTTGGGGGGGGGGAAGGGAGGGGTTGATATCACTCCAACTTGCAGTACAGCAGTAAAGAGTGATTGGCGAATTTGTCCCATTTCGATTCGCCACGAAATTCGCAAAATGGGTGAAAAATTAGCATAATGTGAATTTTAACACCGGCGACAATTGGTGCATATTAAAGACAATGGGCGTCCAGTTACTTGTCGCTGGTGTCTAAATTGACGCCGGCATCGGAATTTTCGGTGGCGAATTTTCGTGGCAATTGCGCAAATTTATTCGCCAGTGTCGAAATGCGGGAATTAGCTGCGTATTCACACCTGCCGAATAAATTCGCCCATCACTAGTAAAGAGTGACTGAAGTTTATCAGAGCACAGGTTACATAACTGGGGCAGCTGGGAAACTGACAATATGTCTAGCCCCATGTCAGATTTCAAAATTAAATATAAAAAAATCTGTTTGCTCTTTTGAGAAACGGATTTCAGTGCAGAATTCTGCTGGAGCAGCACTATCAACTGACGTGTTTTGAAAAAAACATTTGTTTCCATGACAGTATCCCTTTAAACAGAAGCCTAGAAACCCAAGGGACTATTTCATTTTAAAGTAAACGCCTCCCTCTCTGTGTCATTGGGAAACAACATCACTTGGTTACAGAGATGAGAAATCCAAGCATTAGATCCATTTGATAGATATCATCTTGGGTCTGGACACATTTGTATCTGAGCCGAAGATGAAAGAAAACTCCCATCCGTAGTTCTCGGTAACACAAAAGCCCCAGGATATGCATCACATTCAACTGTTGATGAGAACGTCAGAGTTCCATTTTTGCCTCATTTTCACATGGCGTGGCGTGCGTTCAGTTTATGTTTGCATCTGTGTTTCTATAAGCCGGTGTCAAGTAATGTTTTCACTTGGCCATTAATTACGAGCTTATAAAGCTATTTTCTCTGAGTTCCCAGTATATATCATCAAGGGTAAAAGAAAAGCATCGGAAAGCACAGAATTCTCTCGAAGCCAGATTTTTTTTTTTTAAAAAAAAAAAACCTCTGTATCTGAGCAGAAATAAATTCAATGATCTCTTCAAAATCGAAACTTTAAGGTGCTCCATAAAACTCAAGTTAACTTTGGCAATTATTTTTTTTTTCTTTTTCAACTCAGTGTTTTTATTTAATAGTCTGAAAGAGCAGAGAGAGATCATTTTAAAGACACATTGAAGTGACAGAATGCAGCCCGGCCGCATACACTCCAGAGTGTCATTAAGCAGCAAACTATACAGAAGAAAAAAAAAAAAAGGATACATGTTCCAGATATTTCCAGGGTGTTTTTTTCCCCACTATTTCAAATTTCAGTAAAAAAAAAAATCAATTACAAAGAGCTTGAGCTTGCCATTCAACAATCAACAGTAAACATTCTATCCCATTAAATCCTCTGCTGTACTCGAAAAATAAAATTGCTATAGAGAATTATCAGATATGTTTTGTTCAAGGACGTAAAGGTCTTCTTCAGGGATGAAGGAACAGATGATTAGATGGTTCACTTCAAATTTACTGTTTAGGATGGAATTTAAATGTTTGCCTTTGCCACAAATGACCACAAAGGAAGGTTTAGGCATTTGAATCCCTTCTGCAATAGGGTTTATTGTTTTCAATACACAGGTATGGGATCCATTATCCGGAAACCAAAGCCGCAAATTAAGGGGTGGCTATCTCCCACAGAATTTCAAATTTTAAAATTGTCCATGTAATAAGAAAACAGCACCTTGTACAGGTGTGGGATCCTCTATCCAGAAACCCGTTTATGAAAACTGTTGTACAGAAAGCTCCGTATTATGGAAAGGCAGTCTCCCATAGACTCTATTTTGTCAAAATAATCCACATTTTTAAAAATGATTTCCTTTTTCTCTGTAATAATAAAACAGTAGCTTGTACTTGAACCTAACTAAGAAATAATTAAAGGGCATGTAAAGGCAAAAAAATAAAATCCCATTTTTACTTTCTTTAATGAAAACGAAACCTATCTCCAATATACTTTAATTAAAACATGTGTACCGTTTTTATAAGAAACCTTACTGTATGCAGTGAAATTCTCCCTTCATTTACTGCTGTGGATAGGAATTGTCGAACAGTCCCTAACTGCTCTGCAGGGAAACAATCATACGTATGAACAGCAGGGGGAGCCCACACCTTCTTTCCCAGCCATGCAGAACTCAACAGCTTTGTTTGTTTCCCAGTTTTGATAATTTATGACGATCCCTAAGCAGCCCAGACCACATTGAGCATGTGCACAGTCTTGGTCTTGCAAAGATGTTTAACAAAGTTACAAGATGGTGACCCCCTGTGGCCAACTTTGAAAGCATAAATCATTTGTTTGATTAGGCTTGTGGTGCAGTAAGTTCATGTTTATGTTTAGTATTCAAAATGCAGCATTTCTAGCCTTATTCTCTTTTAGACTTTACTTGCACTTTAATCCTTATTAGAAGCAAAACCAACCTATTGGGTTTATGTATTGTTTACATGATTTTCTAATAGACAAAGTATAGAGATCCAAACTACGGAATGATCTTTAATCCGGAAAACCCCAGGTCCCGAGCATTCTGGATAACAGGTCCCATCCCTGTACTTGATCCCAGCTAAGATATAATTAATCCTTATTGGGGCAACACATTCCTATTGGGTTTAATTAATTATTAAATTAGGTTTTAGTAGACTTAAGGTACATTGGATCTTACTAGAAAATCATGTAAACATTAAATAAACCCAAATAGGCTGGTTTTGCTTCCAATAAGGATTAATTATATCTTAATTTGGATCAAGTACAAGCTACTGTTTTATTATTACAGAGAAAAAAGGAAATCATTTTTAAAAAATTCGGATTATTTGGATAAAATGGAATCTATGGGAGGCGGCCTTTCTGTAATTCGGAGCTTTCTGGACTATGGATTTCCAGACCCCATATCTGTTAGATAATCTTATATCATAATAGTGTTACACATGGTGTTATGCCCTGTTTGATATTGCTGAATATTAATGCAGTACTGATACACATTTCTATCACTGCTGCTAGACTACATCTCTATCATCATCTGATGGTTAAAAAATGTCTAGACTCACATTGTCATTCAGCTATATCATTCTATGCACATAACACAGATCAGTGAGTAAAAGTCTTCAACACATTTTTGTAAAATCATCCATTTTTATGTCATATAAGAATATATACTTTTCCTTTAATCCTGCTCTGGTCGCTTTTGTGCCCAACTTCCCTGGCTTCCCGTGTGTGATTAAATAGAATATATTAATGTAGATGTAGTTTGGTTTTTTTCAGTCCAGCAAGAGTGATTTCTATAAAAATGGTAGAGAATTGTGCCCTGAGATGTGTTTGCTTTAGAAATTTAAATATAGCTTATATACAAAAATCTGCCTTGTAACCATGGAGTCAGCCATTCAAGTAGAATTAGGCTATAAGGCACATATTTGCATAGAAGATAATGGACCAAATTACATTTTTGTGGATAACAAGTTGTCTAATTCCAGGCAGTGTCATTCTGTGGCTACTAAAGCACACATAAGCCTGTCCTGCATAAAAAAGGCATTAACTCATGGAATGAAAACATCGTTATGCCTCTTTATAGGTCCCTGGCAAGGCCTCATCTGGAGTATGCAGTGCAGTTTTGGACTCCAGTCCTTTAGAGGAATATAAATGAGCTGGAGAGAGTGCAGAGACTAAGGGGCAGATTTATCAAGGTTCGAAGTGAATTTGAGGGAATTTTCGAAGTAAAAAATTCGAAATTCAAAGTAATTTTTTGGATACTTCGACCATCGAATAGGATACTACGACTTTGAATTTACTTCGATTTTGATTCGAAGTAAAAATCGTTAGAATATTCGACCATTCTATAATCGAAGTACTGTCTCTTTAAAAAAACTTCGACTTCAATACTTCGCCAAAATAAACCTGCCAAAGTGCTATGTTAGCCTATGGGGACCTTTTACAACCATTTTCTAAGTCTTTACACATCAAAGTAAAATCGTTCGATTGTACGCTAAAATCGTTCAAATCGTTCGATTCGAACGATTTAATTGTTTGATCAAACGATTTTACTTCCATCGCACTATTGCTAAATTCGTTGAAAAATACTAAGGGGCAGATTTACAAAGCTCGAGTGAAGGATTCGAATTAAAAAAACTTCGAATTTCGAAGTGTTTTTTGGGCTACTTCGACCATCGAATGGGCTACTTCGACCTTCGACTACTACTTCGACTTCGAATCGAACGATTCGAACTAAAAATCGTTCGACTATTCGACCATTCGATAGTCGAAGTACTGTCTCTTTAAGAAAAACTAAAAGCTACCGAAGTCAATGTTAGCCTATGGGGAAGGTCCCCATAGGCTTGCCTGTGATTTTTTGATCGAAGGATATTCCTTCGATCGTTGTATTAAAATCCTTCGATCATTCGATCGCAGGATTTGCGCTAAATCGTTCGACTTCGATATTCGAAGTCGAACGATTTTAGTTCCTAGTCGAATATCGAGGGTTAATTAACCCTCGATATTCGACCCATAGTAAATCTGCCCCTAAGTATTTCAATTTGATGGTCGAATTTCGAAGTATTTTACACTTTGAAATTCGACCCTTAATAAATCTGCCCCTAAGTGAAACTAAACTGGTTAAGGGGATGGAAAACTTAAATTATGAGGGTAGACTGTCAAGGTTGGGGTTGTTTTCTCTGGAGAAAAGACACTTGTGAGGGGACATGATTACACTTTACAAGTACATTAGAGGGCATTATAGACCGCTTGCATAAGATCTAAATTTCCATAAAATTGATCATCGAACCTGAAGCCATCCCTTCAGACCAGCGATCCCCAACCATTGGCTAGTGAGCATCATGTTGCTCTCTGACCCCTTGGATTTTGCTCCCAGTTACCTCAATTCAGGTGCTTCTCTTTTACTGTCTTAAAGGCACATTTACTTAAAAACAAGTGTACTGCCAGAGTCTCCTGTAGGCTGCCAGTCCACATAGGAGCTACCAATCACACCCCTTTTTTGGCATTCCCATGAACTTTTAGCCTGCTTATGATGCTCTCCAACTTTTTTTTAACATTTGAATATGGCTCACGGGTAAAAAAAAGGTTGGGGACCTCTGCTTTAGACTATAGGAATAGAACTTTTATTTCAAGAAGCATAGTTGGTTCTTCACAGTCTGGACAGTGAGGTTGTGGAATGCTCTGCCGGGTGATGTTGTGATGCTGATTCTGTTAATGCCTTTAAGAAGGGCTTGGATGATTTCTTGGACATGCATAATGTCCAAGGCTATAGTGATACTAAAATTTATAATAAGTTCTTTTGTTGAACTGATTTGCTGAAATGTGAAAGCTAAAGAATTTCAAGTATTGAAATAAAAGGTACAGAACCTCTGTCTGCCACAAAACATAGAATCAATTGCCCAATTCTGTAGATATTGCATTACGATGTAAAATTGTATCGTTTTACAAAAAAAATAGTGATGGGCGAATTTGACCCGTTTCAATTTTGACATCAGCAACCGTCGCCGCTGTCGAAAAAGCTTTGACACTGGGGTCGGAACTGGCAAATTCGTAAATGTATTCGCCGGCAGCGAAATGTGCAAATTCACCGCTATTCATGCCAGGTGAATAAATTCGTCCATCACTACAAAAAAAAACAATTATTGGGCAACACATCTCACACATGGAAGAGCTTAATGCTAATATAATTACTGCCCAGCACATTTGTTTGAAAACCCCTGCCAAAAATATCCAAATGAAGGAAATATTTCTGGTAGGTCTGTCACCTGTCTGTCTCCTGTAATGGTCAATGAAAGATGGCGATAAAAACAACTTGACATATGAATTTTACATGATTTATGAGAACATGTTCGGTTCCCGTTTCTGAGTGACACTATCCTTTCAGTAACATTTTTCAACTTTTTTTTTAAAAAAAGAATGATTTTCCCAGGCAGCTTAATACTACTCACATATGGAACACGTGCATTTTTAAAATGACATTTATATTTCAGTATGGGCTGTCCCTTCTGGTAAATTTAGATTACACTTAGCTGTGTGAATTATAACATTTTTAGAACTATCAAAAAAGAAAAAATGGTAACATTGGTTTATCTGGAAGGTTCTAGTTTAACATTTTTTTTTTTCATTTTAGACTATTTGCTTTTTATTTGCAAAGAGAAGACAGTAGGAAATATTTATATCATCTATCATGGAGGTAACATGGAAAGTGCTAAAAAGGGGCGCACTCAAGGGAACACTTGTCGGCCGGTACATGGGTGTCTCCTGGAAAATGGTTTAAAAAGTTTAGGACAAAGTATGCTACTGAGTACAGTGTAAGTATTGATAAGTTGATAAGTTGGAAGGCAAGAGTATTGGTGACAACTTGACCCAGCAACAACATTCCTTTAACACTGTTTTTTGCTCTGAAACTTTTTTTCGGAAGTGACCAGTATTGACATATTTTGTATTGTATACTGCCTTTATCAAAGTTTTCTCCTTTGCAGTATACCCCAATATGGGAGTCCTCTCACACTACTAACTGCAGACTAGCACACTGCAAGAGAGAGGAAGTACCTTCAGTTTCCTACTTCTTGGCTAAATATTGGCAACTTTTTTTTCACACTCCAATTGCATTAAAGTCAATGGGTGTTTTCTTCTCAAGTTTTTTCTCACTCCAAATGAATTGAAGTGAATGGGTGTTTTCTCTGCAAATATTTGTCGAGTGTGCAAAATAATCCGCCAGTGCCAAAATACGTGATGAAAACATGGACTGTAACATGCATTGAGCAATTCCTTTTGTGTGTCTGTGAGGCTTTCTTATTTTTCTTCCAACCTTGTAACTTGTGTTAGAGAAATCATTTTAAACAAAGGATATCAAATGAATTTACTTTATTTTTTCACTCACTAGAGTAGAAAGTGCTTTATAAACCATGCACTTAAATAAAAGAAACTTGGGAAGGAAAGAATGGGGAAAACAACTTAGAATTAGAAGGATAAAAAGTTATTTTTTTTCTCATAGTTTTTGAGAAAACCTTCTATTTCTGACTCTTTCTATCTTTCAAATGTGGGTCACTGACCCCATCTAAAAACAAATGTTCTGTAAGGCTACAAATGTATTGTCATTGCTTCTTTTTATTACTTGCCTTCTTATTCAGGCCACTCCTATAGTGATGGGCGAATTTCTCCAGTTTCGCTTTGCCGAAATTTGCGAAACGACGATAAATCATAAAATCGGAAAGTTCACGAAAAAATCGGAAAATTTTAAGGTTTTCACAAAAAAATCATGAAATTTGAAGGATTTCACAAAAAAATCTGAAATTCGGAAATTGATGCTGGCAAATTATGACTGGCGAATTTTCGCTGGAGATTAGCAAATTTATTCGCTGGTGGTGAAACACAGAAATTTCCCACAAATTCATGCCAGATGACTGCTCTCCTACTCTCACTACTCTCCTATTCATATTCCAGTCCCTTCTTCAAATCAGGACATGGTTGCTAGACTAATTTGGACCCTAACCAAATTGCTGAAATTACAAACTGGAGAGCTGCTGAATTAAACTAAAAAACAAAATAACTAAAAAATCACAAACAACAAAAAATGAAAACCAATTGCAAATTGTCTCAAAATATCCCTCTCTACATCATACTAAAAGTAAATTTAAAGGTTAACATTGTTACATGGGGCATTTTGTTGCCTGTTTAATAGCCAGCCAAATGGAACTGCCCCTCCATTACCCTGAAAGAAACCCTACATACACTAACAGGCAAGAAGATATGGAGCGTGAAGCTGTAAAGGAGGAGAACTACTTACAGGGTTAGACAGTCTTGAAGATGGGTGTGTGACTAATAGGAGTATTCAGTATTGGATGAATTAGAGAAAGATGTGGCAAGGCCACAAGGAGGTTCTGAGAAAGTTGAGGAGAGAAAGAAGAAAAGAAGAAAGCAAGCTGTGAGTGCCATTTGCTTTCTTCTTTTGCCGTTTGAGGACGGTGCCGATCATTCCAAGCAATTGAGCACCTGGCGGAGCTTTTAAGGCCTGGGTGTGCGAGTTTGGCCATTATCTTCCAAAGTTGAGGAGAGATCCATTCCAATAATTTAGGTGTGCTGTGCTCAAATTGGGACTAATTGATGTAGCCCTCTGTTTTTGGGTGGTTTAATGTTCTACAAGTGCACATATACTGATATATGTTTTTAATGTTTACTTGTACAATTGGCATGTTTTATTTTGGTTATTGTTAAGTAACAATCTGCGGCCATTTCATCCCAAAGAATTTTGTGTCTGGTTTCTGAAGGGGTGTAGGGGCAGTTTTAGTGGAAATGTGAGGGAATTGGTTGGTTAATATAGAAGGATAGCCATTATCCAATGCTGACCCTGGATCCTATTGGTGCACTTGTTGATTAAGAGATTATTACGCGTGAAAGTGAGCATCTCTAGGTAAAAGTCGCCCAACCCACATGTGCACCAGCTGAGTTCAAGCAATTGGCATTCGTGGCAATAAATGGGAGAATTACAAGCATTTTGCCACTAAATCAGATTGTGTATCATTACCAGAGCCGGGCCAAGCCGGGCAGGTGCCCTAGGCAGCCTGCCCCGCTGCTGCGCCGGGTGGTTGAGCGCTTCTGCGCATGCGTGAAAAGACGCATCTGCGCATGGGCGAAAAGACGCTTCAGCGCATGCGCGAGAAAACCTCTTCTGCGCATGCACATATTGACGCATGCATACGCGCACAGATGGGAACAAGTGGGTGGTCGGCAGGGAAGGGACCGGACTAGGGGTAGGAGTAAGTACATGCCTGGCGCCCCTCCACCTTTGCGCCCTAGGCACGTGCCTACTCTGCCTACCCCTAGTTCCAGCCCTGATCATTACCCCAAGAAGAGTAACAACGGTGAAAAAGCAACTCAATCTCAATTCATAGACCAGCTTTCAGATGAAGTTCTCAGTTTGAGATTTGGCATGTCAAGCCAATAGAGCAGTTTCCCACAATTTCAGCATGTATTGCATGTTAGAGTGGTAAGTGGGTTATGATTAGTTATCGGTGAATTTATTAGACAGGTGCGAATTTGCGGCAAATTTCCAGGTTTCGCCGCAAGACAATTCTGACGCCGGTGACAGAATTGTCGCCGGCGTTAGAATTGTCGCCGGTGTCAAAAATATTTTTACGCCAGCGTCAAAATTTGAAACAGAAGAAATTCACCAATCACTAGTTATTAGGGATGGGTGAATTTTTTCGCCTTGTTTCGCCGTGGAAATGACGCCCATAGACATGTATAGCGTCTTGCGTCAAATAAAAAAGACGCGCATCAAAATAATTTCACCACGCAACAAAATGTTTTTTTGAGGCCCAGAGATTTTAATGGCGACATTTCGTAAGGTGGACACATTTTTGGCACAGTTAGAAAATTACATTAAGGGGCACTTACTACTACTACTACTTACTCACTTTACTTAGTTCGAGTGAAGGAATAGAATAAAAAAATCGAATTTGGCTACTTCGACCATCGACTACGACTTCGACTTCGAATGGAACTATTCGAACTAAAAATTGTTCGAATATTCAACCATTCCATAGTCGAAGTACTGTCTCTTTGCGGTAAATCCTACGACTTCGATATTCGAAGGATTTACATTCAGCAGTCGAATATCGAGGGTTAATTAACCCTCGATATTTGACCATATGTAAATCTGCACCTTAGTACTGTGCTGTAAGGACTACACACTATCATATATACCATACCTTTTTCTGCAACCCATATTTTTTATAGTAAATCTAAAAAGGCATGCCAGATTACCCTGCAGCTTTTTCTCTGAATATAGTACTATCCTCATCATATATCTCTAAAGGGAGTATTTTACAAATGCATTTGTCAATGTAGAAGTAACTTATATATAATCACATGAGTTGGAAAACTTTTTAAAATTGGATTTTTGGAAAAGTAAAAGCTTAAATCTAAAACGACATCAAATCTGTAAATCTGTAGACCTAAAAACCAAATGTTTCGCGTTAATACAATAATAATGAAGTCTTTTAGGAATAATCAGAACTTTGAAATGTAGAATATTAAATATATCAAGGCAGTATGTCCCGTGCATTTTTTAGGCAGTTAATACAAGTTTGATTTTGTGTTTACTGGGATTATATGCTGCACGAGGTCTACATGTCTCTGCATAAATAGATTACAATTAAAATTCAAAATTGTGATGCTCTGTTTTTATTACTGGCAGTTCTTGGATGTAAAATGAAGCCTAGATATTTTGCTAAGAATCCCTCTTTCTTTTGAGATCCTTTGTTCCTTTATTTAAACCTACTGTAATTAAAGGATATCTCATTAATCATGTGGAACAAAGGAGCCTTGTGAAAACAGATTATGATCCAGAACCGTAGGGTCACTTAACATCAAGGGAAAGTTTAAGAAGAGATAGTTAAACAGATAATTACCTGAAGGTGGACATTGCAATTTCCTTTAAAAAATAAAGCAAGAGCAGATTTTTTTTTTTAAATTAGAATAAGTCAGATATATATACAATATAAAGCACATAAAGTCACAAAATATGACAATGGGAGGGAATAGGATATTTCAATATGACTATGGTGGCAGGATCAAAACCCCAGGGAATTTGTTTAATACATTCCCAGTCAAGTAGTTGTCTTCTGTTGGCCCATCGCTTTTTTAAAGGGGAAGTAAAGTCTAAAAGAGAATAAGGCTATAAATGCTGTTTTTTGTATACTAAACATAAACATGAACTTACTGCACCACAAGCCTAATCAAACAAATGATTTATGCTTTCAAAGTTGGCCACAGGGGGTCACCATCTTGTAACTTTGTTAAACATCTTTGCAAGACCAAGACTGTGCACATTCTCAGTGTGGTCTGGGCTGCTTAGGGATTGTCATAAATTATCAGAATAGGGAAACAAACAAAGCTGCCTGAGTTCTGCATGGCTGGGAAGTAAGGCGGGGGCTCCCCCTGCTGTTCATAAGTATGATTGTTTCCCTGCAGAGCAGTTAGGGACCGTCTGACAATTCCTATAAATGAAGGGAGTCAGTCAGGTTTCTTATAAAAACGGTACACATGTTTTAATTAAAGTATATTGGAGATAGGTTTCATTTTCATTAAAGAAAGTAAAAATGGGATTTTATTTTTTTGCCTTTACATGCCCTTTAAGTAGCTAAAACTATATGATTGAAGTGGTCATCATAAGCATTTATTTATATTGCACCAGCAACAAACAAGGATTTACAGATTAAGAATGGGATTAAAGGGCCGTACTCACAAGAGTTTACAATCAATTACTCTTCTTTACTAGCCCTGCATCCTAAGTCTTATTATTTGGCTGTACAACAGATTAAAGAAACAATAGGGCTTATTTAGAAAAATGGGGCATGGTGTAATGTTATTTGTTATTTGCATCTTGGACCAAATGAATTTGCTTTGGCGTTCTAAGATGCTTATCTGGTTGACCCAGCATCTCATCTATGGCTTCCTTGATATGTTGTGGCCTTGGCTATACGTATACTAGTTGACTTTTGAATCACATGCATTAGCAGGTTAAACAACATCAGGAAATGAAAATGCCCTAAATGCATTAACATATGAGAGGTCATTTACAACAAACCAGCAAAATAAGTGAAGAGCAATAAAGGGTGCAAGGGTGTAGCCCCTAATGTAAATTCAGCAAGTACTTCCTTCACTAGTGTGGTTACAATATGCAGGTTTCAGTATCAGTTGGCCCATGCCAGCCCTGTGCCTGACTTCCCATTGTGGCCATGCCTAGTGATGGGGGAATTTATTGGGCAGGCGCACATTCACGGCAAATGTTCGCGTTTCGTAGCTTGCGAATAAATTCGTGAAATTGGCACGAAAATTTGCGTCAATGTTTTTTTGACGCCGTCGACAATTCCGATGCCAGCGACAATTCCGCCGCTGGTATCAATTAACCGACACCCATTGACTAATGCACATCAAATGTCGCTGGAGTCGGAATTGTCACCGGCGTCAATTTAGACGCCCACGAATTGACTCCAGCATCAAAATTTCACCAATTTTTCATCCATCTCGTAAATTTTGCTGAAAATTCGCAAATTTAGTGGCAAAGCAAAATGGGACAAATTCGCCCATCACTAGCCATGCCCTCGACCTCTCCCCAAATTGCACATCTGAATGATGCAGGTTGACAGTTAAATGCAAATAAATTGGCATTTACAGATTCACACTCCCAGCAATTCACAATTCCACACTCACAAAGAAGCACTGAGTGTTCCAACATTAATTTAGATTTAGGCCACATCTTGTCTTTAAAAAAAAACCAGTATCCAAAAAGTTTAGAATTACTTGAAGGCCATTTCCAATGGAGTCCTCTTTTAAGCAAATCATTTACAGTTTATACAATTATTTTCTATTTCTTTGTAATAATAAAACAGAACTGTGGATTTGATCCTAACTAAGCTACATAAATCCATATTGGTAGCAAAACAATCATATTGGGTTTGTTTCATGCTTAAATGATTTTAAATAGAATGAATGAATGGTGATCAAAATTATGGAAAGACCCCTTATCCAGAAATAAAACCGTATGGGAAATGGTGCTGGTTTATTCTAGAAATGTCTGTGTCATGGGTTTCTATATAATAGATCCTATACATGTGTCTAATACAAATATGGGACCTGTAAATCAGAATGCTTGGGACCTAGGATTTTCTGGATAAGGGATCTTTCCATAATTTAGATCTCCATCTTATGTAAACTAATTTAAACATTAATTAAACTCAATAGGTTGGTTTTGCCTCCAATAAGAATTAATTCATTCTTAGTTGGCATCAAGTTTTGTTTAGACAATTACAGAGAAAAAGGAAATCATTTTTAAACAATGGAGTCTATGGCCTTCCTGTAATCTTTCTGGATAACAGATCCCATACTTAAAAGTCAAAACTAGTCAGTAACTGTATATTAAGCACTCTGGTGCAATTATAATAATAATGATTCTATTGTTATTTTACTTTGAAATGTTTCTATTTTCTAATGTGTTGACAATAAGTCAACATGATAAATTATGATTTTTTAAATACTTTTCCCCTCATTGTGTCACCAGCATACAGCACAATAAATACCTATTCTTCTCCTTTTCTCCCTGGAAGTTTAATACAGTAGGATCAGTCACTGGCACAGAAAGACTCTATAATTGCTGCCTGTGTGATGCCTCTTTCATAAAGGGTCTGAATACAATGGACAACAGGAATCTCATTGTCTTGTAATTTGTGTTGAGTAAGTCATTTCAATTATAAAAATCTGTATTGCTCGGATATGAATGACCTTATTCACCACACTTCTCGTTCAGCCACTTCCAATAGGCAGATTAAATGAATATTCAGGAAATCCAATCATTCGAAGACAAAGCGATATTTGTTAAACCTATGACATCATCAGTTCACACCGACAATAGCGAAGTGGTCACCTCTTTAACTCAAGAGAAAATACGTTAAAGTTATTAAATGTGGCATTTTAACGGTTCCTCTTCTTCTTCGACAGCAGCAAGCACTTGTTTTCCCATTTACGAAGAACCGTCATATTCTGGAAAAATTAAGCTCTTTGCTGCACAATATGGTCCAATTACTGCACATGGAGTGTGCCGACAGGCAATATGGAGCATTTACAAAGTCAATAAATTGTTTGCAATATCTGGGCCCACACTAGAAAATCTATTTCACAATACTTATTTCTAATAAAAATTCAATACAGTGAAAGTACGTTTTTTTCTATTGATATAAATCGATATTGTTTGTTATTATGACTTCACTGCTATTGATGCAGTTAATGCACATGCTGTAGGTTCATGTCAAGTTGTGCAATTATAATGTTTTTTTTACAATAAAAATCAATACACAGCTTGATAAATAAACATTTTTTTCCATGGGGGTGCCTGGAGATATACATCGATGTGTGGTGCATAGGGCCACCATTAGTGATGGGCGAATTTGTCCCGTTTCGCTTCGTAGCAAGATTAGCAAAACGGGCGAATTTTGTCAAAATGTACGCCTGAGACAATTTAGACATCGGTGACATTTGAAGCGCATTAGAGTCAATGGGCGTCCGTTTACTTGCGCCAGAACTGACGCTGGCGTCAAAAAAACTTTGACGCCGGTGAATTTTCGTGGCAATTTCACGAATTCGTGCCTGGCAGAATAAATTTGCCCATCACTAGTCCCCATAGTTTTGATTAAAAGGCATTAAAAAGCCCCATAGTTTAGAGCAAGGTATGGGATCTGCTATCAAGAATATTCAGGGCTTGGGATCTTCCATCTAAAATTCACCAAAAGGAATTGAAAACATTTTTTTGATGCTCAACAATTTTTTTCACCCATTAGAGTATATGGGTGTCATTTTTGTGGCAAAACTGGGCAAAAAATTTAGTTCATCACTAATAAAAATAAGTTTTAAAATAAGTTATTTATTATTTCATTAAATTGGAGTCTATGGGGAACAAACTTGTCACAATTTGGCACTTTCTGGATAGCGGGTTTCCTGATAATGGATCTTATAAACAGTGGAGACTTTCCTTTAAACTCAGTGAAGAAGCCAAAGAATGGGAGAAGAATGGGCCACTGAGGGCGCATCATATAGACACCACCAAGGCACTTATTGTTATATTTAAACCTGAACTGTTTTTAGAATCTTTGCTTCATGAACTCTTCACCTACACTGAGAATTAGAAGCTCACTGAGTGAACTATTTGGGAAAAATAAGGAAGGAACCACAGACTATTTAAACTTTTGGCATGCTACACGTTTTCTGTATTCATTCAGGTTTTCCTTTGGGGAAGTGCTTCATAGTTTTATGTATAAATGAAAGGACATTGAATTTTTACAGGTAAACGTCAATTTCAAAATGGAGTATAATGGCATAACAGGACACACATAGGGGCAGATTTATCAAGGTTCGAAGTGAATTCGAGGGAATTTTCGAAGTTAAAAAATTTGAATATTCGATAATCTAAGTACTGTCTCTTTAAAAAAACGTTGACTTCAAAAGTTCGCCAAATTGCCAAAGTGCTATTTTAGCCTATGGGGACCTTCTAATGCATTTTTCTAAGTTTTTTTAGTCTAAGTAAAATTGTTCGTTCGATCGCTGAAATCATTCGAATCGAACGATTCGAATGATTTCAGCGATCGAACAAACGGTTTTACTTCAACCGCAGAATGCCCAAATTCGATGAAAAAAGTTCAAATTCGATATTCGAATTCAAAGTATTTTAATTCGATGGCCGAATCTCGAAGTATTTTTTACTTCGAAATTTGACCCTTGATAAATCTGCCCCATAATGTAGATTTACCTCTGAAAACAAGATGCCATACTCTATTAAAGGAACAGTTCAGTGTAGAAATAAAAACTGGAAATGTAATGTATAAAGGCTGGAGTGAATGGATGCGTAACATAATAGCCAGAACACTACTTCCTGCTTTTCAGCTCTTTAACTCTGAGTTAGTCAGTGACTCTAAGGGGGGCCACATGGGACATAACTGTTCAGTGAGTTTGCAATTGGTCCTCAGCATTCAGCTCAGATTCAAAAGCAACAGTTATGTCTCATGTGCCCCCCTCAAGTCTCTGATTGGTTACTGCCTGGTAACCAATCAATGAAACCCAAGAGAGCTGAAAAGCAGGAAGTAGTGTTCTGGTTATTAATTTACACATCCAGTCACTCCAGCCTTTATACATTACATTTTTGACTAACTAACTATATTAGAAACATTTTTTATTTTGCACAGTCTGTATATTTACCCAGTTTTTATTTTTATACTGAACAATTCCTTTAAAACACTATTGTAGACCCTTTTAGCTGCATGTTCTTTTCACATAACACCTTAAATACTACTTCCAGATCAGTTTAGTATATATTTCCATGTTTATTTTATAATACCACAGGGTGTGGGACTCTTTTCATGAACATTGTACATAGGAAAAATATACAGTCTCATTACCGGAAAAATAAATACAAATGTAATTAAATACATACACGAGGATGAGATCCTTGGCCCAAAGAGGCACATATGTAAATAGACACATGGACAGCACCACCTTCCATAGCTGCCCCTCTGCACGTAGAACCAGTACATACATAGAAAAAGAAAACACCAGCACCAGGGTTCTTTTGCATCAAAAAAAACAATGTATTGTGTTGCATGTAAAACTGACGTTTTGGCACCCCTGGTGCTGGTGTTTGGTTGAACAAAAAGATTGTATAAAAATGTGGGGAACTAAAGCCCTTTTTAACACAATCACTTCATTTCAGGTGCTCAAAAGCAATGGCTATTTCATGGGCAGGTGTGGGCAATGCCTGTCATTATCAATGAAGCAGATAAAAGCCCTGGAGTTGATTTGGGGGGGTGCTTGTATGTGGAAGATTGTGCTGTGGACAGACAACATGCGGTCAAAGGAGCTCTCCATGCAGGTGAAACAAGCCATCCTTAAGCTGCAAAAACAGAAAAAGCACATCTGAGAAATTGCTACAATATTAGGAGTGGCAAAATCTACAGTTTGGTACATCCTGAGAAAGAAAGAAAGCTCTGGTGAACTCAGCAATGCTAAAAGATCTGGACGTCCATGGAAGACAACAGTGGTGGAAGATCGCAGACAACCCCTTCACAACAGCCAAACAAGTGAACACCACTCTCCAGGAGGTAGGCGTATCCATATCCAAGTCTACCATAAAGAGAAGACTGCATGAAAGTAAATACAGAGGGTGCACTGCAAGGTACAACCCACTCATAAGCATCAAGAATAGAAAGGCTGGATTGGACTTTGCTAAAAAAAAACATCTAAAAAATCCAACACAGTTCTGGAAAAACATTCTTTGGACAGATGAAACCAAGATCAGCCTCTACCAGAATGATGGCAAGAAAAAAGTATGGAGAAGGCATGGAACAGCTCATGATCCAAAGCATACCACATATCTAAAAATAAATACAAATGTATTAAATACATACACCAGGACGAGATCCTTGGCCCAAAGAGGCATATATATGTAATGGCTTGGGCGTGCATGGCTGCCAGTGGCACTGGGACACTAGTGTTTATCCATGATACAAGTACAGGTATGGGATCTGTTATTTGGAAACCCATTATCTAGAAAGCTCCAAATTATGGTAAGGCCATCTCCCATAGACTATCCAAAAAATGTAAATAAAACAGTAGCTTGTCCCAACTAAGATATAAGGAATCATTACTCAAAGCAAAACCAGCCTATTGGGTTTATTAAATGTTTACATGATTTTCTAGTAGACAAGGTATGAAGATCTAAATTACGGAAAGATCCACTATCTAGAAACCACCAGATCCTGAGCATTCTAGATAATAGGTCTCATACATGTATTAAAAATGAGCTAAAATACCTTAACCACAGTGCAAATCTCGTTTTCCTTATGACTTTGGTGAAATGTCCTTGTTTTGCAAATTTTTCTGTCATTTTGCTCATCACTAGTTACCAGACCTAGTACAAACATTTCAACTGTCTTTCTATTCTATTTAGCACAATTTAATATTCACTCCCCTTACTGCTCTAGTTATTAAATGCTACGCTACATTACTAAACAGGGCACCTTTTTACATTTACTACTGGCTTTTGTTTTTGTCTCACTGTATATTGTGCATTTCAGAGTAGACTTATCACATGGAGTAGTGTTCTGGTGTCACCCACAATATATGACTTCATTTATATGGCGGGTGCCTGAGCTACTAGAGAGGTTTTTTGTTTCAAGTTGAATGGTGTTCATTTGAGAAGGCAAAGCCCTTAGTTCAGCAGTATAATATTCCATAGTGCACATCATCCCCAGAAATAATGAGACACAGCCTAGTTTTGCAGGAAGCATGACATCAGCCTGTAGTTTACTCTAGACTGTACATGCCAGTCACACTGATGCACTTCTGTTGAGTATCCTTCCATTTCTTTCCATCATTCTGTTGTCTCATTATTTAGGAGCATGTATTTTCTCACCACTGACACTCTTTGAATGCGCCTGCTATTCATTGGCTTTCATGCACACTAATAGCTAAAAATAAATAGATACATACTGTACAAATACAGAAGCCAGCAAGATGTGTGGATATCCTTATTGTATTTGAAGCCATGTGAAAGTTATATTTTCTGTTACAGATTCATCTCTAATAGACAATAATGCATTTGGAATATAAAATGGAATATAAAGCGTTTATAATAAGGAATAGGCATCTGTATGAGCTGTGTATTACATAACTACTTAAATACATTTAACTTATTTCTGGCAAGGGAATATGATAACTTTCTGCACAATTACTTTCCTGCCTTATTCCTATTATTTGCAATATACGTCTCATAAAGAACCCTGGATATTTTGGTTTTATAAGTTATTAAAAAATATATGGAGAGTTAATCGAGCTTGTCCGACAGTCTTAGGATAATGTGCAAGTATCTATATTGTAATAACATTAAACCTCTGGTTATTAGTTTGTTTCACTGATTTAAAAACCATATATATACATGTTGTCAGGAATCTTACTCAACGAAAGAAGAAAAACGGTAAATTTCTGATGATGAAAAAATAAGCCAATAGTATTTTTTCAAATGTGGTGGGCATGCAGGACAGTAACAGTATTTTGGGAGATGGTTGCTAACCATCTGTTATAAATGAATGTGTTTTAAAGTAATGAAAATATAATGTAGTGTTGCCCTGCACTGGTAAAACTGTTCTGTTTTATATAAACAAGCTGCTGTGTAGCAATGGCGGAAATTGAAAAAAGTCTATATGGCACAGGATAAATAGTGGATAACAGATAACACCATTATGTTCTACAGAGCTTATCTGCTATCTGCTGTGTAACCTGAGCCTGTTCTCCTTTGAATGGCTGTCCCCATGGCTACACAGCAGCTTATTTATATAAACAATAGTAGAGTTTCTGAATCAAACACAGTGGTTTAACCAGTGCAGGTCAACACTGCATTATATTTTTATTACTTTAAAACAATTACATTTTTCGATGTTACAATTCCTTTAACCATCTTCGAAAACTGAATTGATCCAAAATCCAATCTAGTATCAAGTAACTCAAATCCTGTAATAACAATACACTGGTAACTTGCAGCAAAAACCCTCAGAGTTGCCAACTGGAAAATGACCTTCCCACCCACTCAACTGACATTCATCACTAATAGTGATGGGCGAATTTATTCGCCAGGCGCTAATTTGCGGCGAATTTGCGCTATTCGTCGCCAGTGGATAAATTCACAAAACGCCGGCGTCAAAATTTTTTTTCCGAAAAAACGGACGCCGGCATCAAAAACAGGCGCCGGCATCAAAAACGGGTGCCGGCGTAAAAAAAAAACGGGTGCAGCGTCAAAAACGAGACGCCGGCGCAAATTCGCCCATCACTAATCACTAAGGTTAAATCCGTTAGGTCAATGTGGCCATAAAGGCACAGCTACTGGGTAAAGGTTTTAACTAAGAGTTACAGTGGCTCCAATGAATGGAGTTTTAAAGAAAACAGCTAGGAACACCATGAAACACATTAGTAGTATACTGGAAGCCCTATTTATTGCCCCCTTCCATGACTGTTTCCCAGTTTTATGGTAAATAACGATTTACTGTTTACAAATAATTAAATGCACTACAATAGTTACACATCTATACAAAATATGGAGAACAACTCCAGCTATACTGTTACTTGATAGTACACACGCCTCTTTCTTACTTTTCCTTTTATGTAAACTGAATTTTGAAAAACTGATTATTAAAATAATAAAAAAGAATAATACTCCAGCAAGTTTATAAAGAAAATGACAAGTGGATGATTTATCTTAAGCTAAAGAGAACACAAATACAGTCAGTGAGTCTATTCTGAAGGCCACTTACTTGGTTTCCATACTTGTTTCAATGGTTTTCCAAGCGTTATGGAAAGCAAGTGAAAGCTAATTGGCTGTTACGGATAAAATCCACAGGTACAATCTAGCACCTATGAAAGAAAATCATCTCTTTAGTAAAGTTGCAGGACTGCACTGAAAGATCAGTTCACAGCTTACAGTGCAGAAAATCCTTAGTAGTGATGAGCTAAAAATTTGCTGTCAACTTAAGTGTTTAGACTGCAGTGAAAATCGTCGTGAACTGGCTTTATAAATTTTCCATGCCAATTTGCATCATAAATTATCCAAGGATCGAAACCATCCCACTGTCTATATAAGGACATACAGTAAATATATGGTTTATTCATTTTAATGTGGTATACGCCCAGATATTATTTGTGGGTGGTCAGATTTATTATTAGTTGTGATTGTGTTTGTAAACTGGTAGTAATATATAAACTATAGATAGTGGTTTTTGCTTAGACAGCAACATATTCGTGTAGTAGTAGATACCATTTCCAGAGATAATGTCAAAAATCACAGACATGTTTTTAACATGGGTCCCTTTTTTAAAAGGAAAAAGCAGTGGTGGCCTAGTGTATAGGAGCGAATGTGTATAGAAAACGGATCCGCACACACACACTGGTTAATGCAGTCGGGGAGTACCCCTTTTATTCAGCCACCAAACATTCAATGTTTTGGAGGGGAACACCCACCCTTCATCAGGAAGGCGTGTGCGGATCCGTTTTCTATACACATTCGTTGCTAAGGTCAACAGAAGAAACACACCACCAGTTGCAGGATTGGTGAACTACAGGTGTGCCATAGGAGAAATTACATTATAATCTAGTGTATAGGAGGTTCTCTAACAATATAGGGTATGTGTGTATTAGTATACTGAGCGAAAAATGCATGTGATTTTGCCTTCCGCTAGACTCCAATGTAATTCAGCAAATTTTAATACCAGTTTTCAAATTTTGACGCAGTGTAAAACATGGCAGATTTGCTCAACACAGTCAACAAGACTTGAAAGTAAGAAAAAACTTTTTTTAGTGGTAGCCCCAAAGCAGAAACAAGGTGCCATGAAAAAACTCCCATAGATTATAATGTACTGTAGTTTTTACTACAAAATTGTTTCCCGAATTGTTCAGCAGCTTGTTATTTTATCAGCGAAGCAAAATGGGACAGATTTGCTAATCCTTAGGTCTCTAGATCTTAAAAGGAAAAGCTGCATTTTATTTGAGCAAGGTATCCTGAGTTTCTTCTTCTTCTGTGCTATAAGATTAGTGTGGAATATAGGATATGCTGATCACCACTATGTACTAATACAGCCACTACTCCATTGTATATTACTCCACTGTGCCAAAAACGTTTTGCTGCAGGTTCATGTGGTTAGTGTGCCAGAAGTCATCATTGTTGGCAACCACACAAAGGGGCACATTTACTAAAGGGCAAAGTGACTAATGATGGCGATGATTCGCCAGCATTATCACTTTCAGGCACTTCACCAATTTACTAATAGGCACAGCCGTAACTTCGCTAGCGAAAGAGACAGGCGCTAGTGGTCATTCGCACTCTATCGCCAGGTGAAAGTTTGTTCTGGCGAAAGGACTTGACTCCGCAAATTCACTAAGATGTGGATTTTACTGAATGTTACCTTTTTCACCAGACTTGCCTTCACCAGCTCAGACCAGGCGTGCATAGATCTTCCTTAATCAATAAGTCTCAAAAAACGCTGGTGTATTTTCCTTTTTTCAGAGTGATAGCCTGCAAAAGTCCTTAAAATTTTTTTGGGGTAACTGGTTTTCCCCATACATTTTTTTAACATGTGGAACATAAACTATACAGTGTAGGGCAATATAACAACTCTATTTTCTTTATTAAGGTTCCGTGGACTTGTGTAATGTAATGTATTTGCTGCAACATATACGTCCATTCAACTTTATAATTTCCCGCCGTATGCAAATTAGCCTGAGCGAAGACCTCTAATTTGTGCTAGGCATAATTGAATGCTAGTGCATCTTCGCTTTGAATGCCAAAGTAACGCTAGTGAAAATTCACCAGCATTCAACGCCCTGGACGCAACTTCACAGTTTAGTAAATTAGCGTTGTCTGAGCGAATTTTCATCTGGCAAAGTGTTGCGATGGCTGCGAAACTGTCACTGCCGAATTTTCACTGCTTAGTAAATTTACCCCGAAGAGTGCTAACTCAGCATGTGTTTTTACATAGAATCCTGCAGACATGACTTTCTTTGTACAATAACATAAGCTTGAAGCCACAGGGAGAATGCCGTGATTAGGAATTTTAATACCTAATTTGGTAAAAATGTTGGCCCTGTACTGATTCCTGGATTGAGGTGATTCAATCATGAGAGAAATATTATTTTTTTTGGGGGGGGGAGTAGAATACAGTATCTTGATGCTGCTTTCCCCAGCCCATGAAGCTATGCAATTCCAATAAACAAACCTCAGGCCAGGTGTTTAAACAAAACAATGGAAATAGCTATTGAAAGAACACATAGTTAAGGAGTTGCAGAACCTCCATACAACTGGGGTTTCCAAAAAAAAACAGAAATAACAAAGGAAAGATAGCCAACACAGGTACCAACCCATGCCAAACTCTGGATTACTGAAGGTGCCATTTGTTTCCAAAATGTACCTATTTTTGTACTTTGCACACCCCATAATAATCTCTCCTCCCTTAGAAAAGATGTACTTACTAATAATTACATCTTTATTTTCACAAAAATATATTTATTCATTATGACAGTATCATAAAATGTAACTTCATTATCAGGCTGCATTGAGTTCAGTATCAAGAATATTCCACATTGTCTGGCCACTTGATGATAGATAAATTACCTAGCTGTTGATAAGTAACCTGCCTAGTTTGATAAATTAATTTCCCTTGGACTTTTCTCCATAGCGAAGGCCAACAGAAATGAAAAGGTTCCAAAAAACATACAGGCAGATGAATTGGCTCCGGATGAATCTGACCATAGTGTGTGAATGTGATAGGGACCTTCATGGGGGGCAGATTATGTCAGCGATGAAAAATTTCTGTAAATTACCACCTAATATGTAAAACTATACTAATAAAGGAGAAGAAAAAGAAGGAGAAGAAACACAGGACAGTTGCACATGTACAAATGTAGTTTAATATCTATAACAGCTACTGATAGCTGCACCATCCTTTAAAGGAGAAGGGAGATTTAAATAACTATGATTTTAATCACTTACCTCTTACCCCGGTCGGTGCTCCTTTTAGCAGAAAACTGCACTAGCCCAGGGTTCTTCTCAGCAAACACCACTGACTGTTTTTCTTCCTGCATCTTCTTTGTTTGCATGGGTATGCATGTGCAGTAGAGTGAAATAATGAATTTTAACAAAAAAAACAGTCAAGGTGTTGGCATCCATTGTCAGTGGAAGAAGGGGACACCAGTACAGCAGCCAGATGCCCTGCTGGATCCCCCAAATCAGTTTCAGGGAGGGAGGGTGAATGTAATGCCGAGACCAGATTATGTGAATCATGTGATGCAACTGGATACGTGATCTGCACCATACTTAGTGCCTAGGGGGCCTAGTGGGTAATACTGCCGTGATCATAAGAGCTGATGCTTTCATGGAAACATTCAACCCAAACTACAGAGAATTTACCTCTTTCAAAGTAAAAACAAGCAACACTTATGGTAACTTCAAGCAGGTATCTATCTGTGTTTTATTTGTAGTTGGGTTTTTTAAAAAAAAACCCAGGTCCTCCCCTCCTGCAACATAGAACAGGTATGTATGAGGTAGGGAGGTGCAGCTTTGGAGATGACTACAGTGTAGGCTCTGGAGTTGGTGTTGAGGCCCCTGAAATCATCTCATGATCATGGCCGCAACACAGAACAGGTACACGCGGTGGAGGGGGGTACAGCAGTGAATGACCTGACGACAGCTGAGATGGCACCCCAGTGGGCCTTGGATCCTCCAGTCCAATGCTGATGATGACTCATTAAAAGAGTATTTAAAGTATTAACAATGGGTGAAAACGAAAGTTCATCCTTTGATAAATACGCCATTCAAAATCCCACAGAAATGAATAGAGAGTGGCGAAATTTCCCTCTAGCAGACCGTGGCGATCTTTAACTTCACGCTTTGATAAATATACCCCTAAGTATTTCAAATCGAATCTCCTTCATGAATTTCATGCGATAAATCAGTTTCTCATTGGATTGAATCTTGCCCATCGCTGTACAAAACACACAAACATTAAAAAAACAATAGCACAACAAATAATCAACATTTAAAGAGCTACGGTGCTAGATGGTCTCAAATGGGAACATAGTGTTATTGTCTCTACTGCTAATTTGAATAGTAATACAAAAGAAAAAAGATTAACCCTTAAAGTTGCACCACCCCATCATAGAACCCAATGACTCAAGGAACAAAAACTTTTTAAAACTTAACTTTTACTGATTAATTTGAAGCCTGGATAAATCCATTTGTCTGTTTGTCCAAATTCCATAGTAATACCATTCTCCTTGGGCACATTGCCCCATCCTTGCTAATATATAAGGGCAGGACTTTTGGCCCTCACTCAATCACTGTCTTTTTTTTTTTGATACAGATGGGTTAATTTTGCATGCAAATAATATTTTTCTACATAAAACTTTGTTGCCATGGAATCCACAGATTTTTTGCTGCTTGTAGCTTGGTTAACTCTCCCTGACAATGCCACTTCACATTTTGCTGTCTTAATCCCTAGTGTGAAATCAGCATAATGTCTTAATTAAACAGAAGATCTTGATCTTTGAAAAGTCAGCTGC
Source organism: Xenopus laevis (assembly GCF_017654675.1). NCBI lineage: Eukaryota > Metazoa > Chordata > Amphibia > Anura > Pipidae > Xenopus > Xenopus laevis. Next base: position 16,931,886 of record NC_054373.1, read on the forward strand.
ATGAGTTACGGGAAATAAAATATGAAAAAGGTGTAAAAGGAAGAAAGAAAGAAACTCTAGGCGTGTGCTCTGTGTGAGATAAGGGGCTCTAGTTTTAGAGGAAGCAGACCCTGCAGTTGCAGGGGGGCCCAGGAGGTATAGGGGCCCCATGAGGTCCTAATTCATACACAGTTTAAATAAATATTGATAAAACTGGTCAACCTGGGGCCTGAAAAATAATCTGCTGTGGAGCCCAGTAATATCGGGTTATATTCGTCAGAAGTGAGGAGTAACATCTGCCTGTTGCTTTCTGTTTTAGGATTAAGCATTGTTTTAAATGCATTGGGTTTACTACTGAAAAGCTATATCAGCTAAATTCACTTTAACCATATGTGTTTTATGTAGAGGTTCTCTGGCCTCATTTATCGAGGGCAGCAGCACTAAATTTTACAAAATAGAGTCTCATAAACAAAACACTTTGGGGCCGATTCACTAACTTCGAGTGAAGGATTCGAAGTAAAAAAACTTCAAATTAATTTCGAGTAGTTTTTTGTGCTCCTCGACTATCGAATTGGCGTAAATTCGCCTGAGTAGAATGATTCGAATAGATCGAGCGCAAAAACGCTGCGACTATTCGCCATTCGATAGTCGAGGTACTGGATCGAGTGCATTAGTCGAAGTAATGTCTCTTTTAAAAATACTTCGACTGCCTACTTCACCACCTAAAACCTACCGAATTGCTTTAAAAGCCTATGGGAAAGTCCCATAGGCTTGTTTTCCACGTTTTTGATCGAATTAAAAGGCATTCGATCGAATGAAAATCCTTAGAGCGAATATTCGATCGAGCGCCTATTGGCCTGGCGAATATTCACAATTCGACTATTCGCCAGCGCGTAAATTCGCCCGAATTGCCTATTCGATTCTATTCCCCAGTCGAATTTCGAGGGATTTAACCCCTCGAAATTCGACCCTTGATGAATTTGCCCCTTTGTGTAGCCGTATGTACCAGTTCTGCACAGGGTTGGACTTAGTCGGTGGGCTCCTCCCCCCCGCTGACCCAGGGCCACTCCCATTTACGTAATCACATGCTTTCTTTCTCTTTTCCAGCTCAGTCCAGTCTGACCCTGATTACAGCTGTTAAACATGTGTAACATGTGCTACTGCTATATCAACATTTATGTATTTCAGAAACACAAGAAGCTGAAATCCTTGGACAAATGTATAAGCTTAATGCTTTCAACGGTGGGTCCGGGTGCTCATGCCCCAGGTCTTCTGCAAAGGGGAGTAAATCACAGATAATTGTAATAGGCAGAACACCAAAGAGTACAATCCAGGAGCCCTACGTTTAAATACAAAAACGTTATTTTATTTTATTACGTGTCGCCAAGGGACATTAATCATAGGCCTATGATTAAGGGGCCCATTCACTTAGTTCGAGTGAAGGAATAGAGGAAAAATAGTTCGAATTTCGAATGTTTTTTTTTGGCTACTTCGACCATCGAATGGGCTACTTCGACCTATGACCTTCGACTTCGAATCGAACGATTCAAACTAAAAATCGTTCAACTATCCGACCATTCGATAGTCGAAGTACTGTCTCTTCTTCGACCCCCTAGTTCGCCACCTACAACCTACCGAGGCCAATGTTAGCCTATGCGGAAGGTCCCCTTAGGCTTCCTAACAATTTTCTGATCGAAGGAATACCCTTCGAGCGATGGATTAAAATCCTTCTAATCGTTCGATTCGAAGGATTTAATCGTTCGATCGAACGATTATTCCTTCGATCGTTCGATCGTAGGAATAGCGCTAAATCCTTTGACTTCAATATTCGAAGTCGAAGGATTTTACTTTGACGGTCGAATATCGAGGGTTAATTAACCCTCGATATTCGACCCTAGGTAAATCTGCCCCTAAGTGTCCCTTGGCGACATGAAACACGTAAGGCTTTTGTTTTTATACATCATGTAAAATAACATTTTTGTATTATTTAAACATTGGACTCCTGGATTCTACTCTTTGGTGTTCCAGATTGGTGACTGCCTATGTCAACATTTACCCTAAAAGAGGTCCCTTTAATGTTGGTAACCCCGGACAAATACTCTCTCTTCCTTACATTACATACTGTATGGTCCTTGCTCAAAGCCTCCCAGAAATGCTGTTGGTAAAATAAAGTTGCCTCTCTGGCAATACCAAGTAACCAAGTATTCTGTACTTTTTAAGCTAACGCCTGGCAGGACTACAGATGAAGCAACCATTGTTATGGCATTATACACCACGTTTGGCTCACACTTCTCTACACACATCACCATAGCCAACATGTTACGATATTCAATTTAACTGCAATCTAATGGGGGTCACCAGGTGGCAAATTTACTAAACTTTTTCCAAAACTCAATTATGACAAAAAAAAATCACATTATTCCATGTATTTGTACAAATTTGAATGGCTAAAAACTTGAAAAAGAAAATAGTTTAAGGGGCCGATTCACAAAGGGTCGAATATCGAGGGTTAATTAACCCTCGATATTCGACTGGGAATTAAAATCCTTCGACTTCGAATTTCGAAGTCGAAGGATTTTAGCGCAAATAGTGCGATCGAACGATCGAAGGATTATTCCTTCGATCGAACAATTAAATCCTTTGAATCGAACGATTCGAAGGATTTAAATCCAACGATCGAAGGAATATCCTTCGATCAAAAAAACTTAGGAAAGCCTATGGGGACCTTCCCCATAGGCTAACATTGACTTCGGTAGCTTTTAGATGACGAACTAGGGGGTCGAAGTTTTTTCTTAAAGAGACGATTTTTAGTACGAATCCTTCGATTCGAAGTCATAGTCGAAGGTCGTAGTAGCCCATTCGATGGTCGAAGTAGCCCAAAAAACACTTCGAAATTCGAAGTTTTTTTACTTCGAATCCTTCACTCGAAGTTAGTGAATCGGCCCCTAAATGTAGAATGTACCCCTCCCATCAATTTTTTTTACCGTTGAAAAATCTCTAAAATTTCAGTTTAGAAAACTAGAATTTGAAACTCCTTAAATTTGAATTGCCCACTAGCTGCTCTTGTCTTTATTTATCAAGGAGTGAAAACCCACCTAAAGAAAATTCCACAAACATGTCCACATACATGCATCTTTCCCATTATTTTTTGGCAAATTTTGTTGTGGATTTTCAGTTCACCCAGTTACCCAGTTATCTTCCGATATTGTTATTCTCCTGACTGTAAAAAAACAAACAAATACACAGAAATGAACGTATATTATGCTCCATTTGCATTTAGCACAGAATGGTGCTGTATTTATTTTGCTGCATTGACAGAATGAACGGATGTGGAGAATAAGTATTTCTTAAAATCTCGTTTGTTCAACTGAGCATATTTTTTAACAAATACAGAAATGTATTCTGGCTGAACACTGGAATTACTTTAAAAAAATAATAGCAAGATAGCAAGTCTTAAAAAAAATAAAAAAAATATATAAAAAAAACATATTTAAAACTATCTATTCATGACTAACAGGATATTAAAAATGCCAGGTATCAAAGTTATTTTCTATGTTTGATCTTTTAATTGAGAGGGGAACCTCCCTGTAATTTACCTTATCTGCCAACTGCCAAATTTTGCAGTCCCAATAGTAACGCATGTTTTAGTTTCACTGACAATGGCAATTTTCTAAAATACATTTTCCCTGTAACCTTTAAAGTTGACTAGCAATTTTTTTATCATGCTTCTGTTTAATTAGTTTTTTCCCTTCCTAAATTGTAATTCCTGGGCAAGCCTATAATTACATCTTTCCTTTCCCAAAACGACAGGAAGGAAACAGCCCTCTCAAGACGACGTCAATTGAGCTGTTAACTTTACTGAATTAATGCCTTTTATAGGCAGAACAAGACTTTGATTACTAAGCTACAAAAATAACGAATATCCTGTTCTTTCAATTGTCTGTTCTAATGTCAAAGGTGAAAAGGATATGCATTATGATGTCAGATTTGTTATCAAGGAGGATGCTGAGCCTTTTCTTATATGATTTAATGTTAAAAAAAAGTCAATAAATAGGTTAATTTAAAATAAGGCAGCAAAATCCTTCTCTTTGTAGTTCATCGTAGTAGGATGTATGTTGTTTCCGATTACTAACATCTTTTCAGAGGAACATTAGAATGAAAAAAGTATAATAAAAGAAAAACGTTTTTAAAAAAGTAATTATGTTTTTTTGTTACAATTGTACAGTTATAAGATTCTTTATCCAGAAACCCTTTATCCAGAAAGCTCGGAAATATGGGAGGCCATGTCCAAATAGGGTCTATTTTAAGCAAATAATTCAAATCTTTAAAAACATTTTTCTTTTTTCTCTATAATAAGGATACATTATTTAGAAACCCTTTATCCAGAAAGCTCGGAATTATGGGAAGGCCATTTCCAAATAGGGTCTATTTTAAACCAATAAAAATGTATTTTGTCTTTTCTCTATAATAAAAAATAATAATAAAACAGGGCATTTAACTTGATGGTAACTAAGCTGCATAAATCCTCATTGGTAGTGATGGGCAAATAAATTTGCCTGGCAAAATTTGCGGCGAATTTCCGCGTTTCCCCGTCAGCGAATAAAATTGTAAATCTCCCGTGAAAATTTGCTGGTAAAAATTAGCTGGCGTCAATTTCCGATTTCCACGATTTTTTCGTGAAAATGTGAGATTTTCACGATTTTTTTGTGAAAACCTTCAAATTTCATGATTTTTGAATGGAATCCTTCAAATTTCAAAATTTTTTTGTGAAATCCTTCAAATTTCACGATTTTTGAGTGGAATCCTTCTAATTTCATGATTTTTTTGTGAAAACGTTCGAATTTCACGTTTTTTTCGGGAACTTTCCGATTTCTCGATTTTTCGTGAGAAATTCGCCCATCACTACTTATTGGCTGCAAAATCCGAGGTCCCTATTCTGTAAGGGTAGTTTAAAAATGACCTCAGATTTTTAAAAAGAACATTTGTTACAAAAGCTTTAGTTTTTTATATTATACATTTAATGGTGAATTCATCATTTCAAGGGGTTCTGTCCCCCAAATGATTTCCAGGTTTGCTAAACACTCGTTCCCCATCATTGTTTCTATGGCAGGTACCTGGACCCATGGTGGAATTCATGGGCCTGGCTTGGTCCAAGCGATCACCATAAAAAGTCTTATAAGAGTAAAATAGAGGCAAAGGTGAAAATGGAAGTTACACAAATAAAACAGTAAATACGCAGCCTATAGCACAATTAAAACACTATTAAGGTTAGAAAACCTAATGGAGAAAATCAGTTTACAAATGAAAATGTCTCATTTCCTTACTGGTCAGAGCAGACAGCAGGCAATTGGGAAGAGCAATGGAAACCACAAGAAAATTAAATAATGTTTTGTAGTGTTAAGGTCAAGCAAACATTTGTTTCCATTGTAGGTTTCTCTTGAAAAGCCTTTGGGGCAAATAACTGTTGCAGGAAATACATGTAATATTCAAATTAGCTTTCAAAGAGGAGAACAGAGATGATGAGTTATGTCATCAAGTATCTCCAACATCACTTAACAGTCTATTGTTAAGTCATAGCCCATTGTCATTTCCCAAGTCATGGGAAAATAAGGATAAACCTGTAAGTCAAATGTAAACATGTGGATTTTAACCTTTGCCGCAAAACGCTAATTTGAATTTAGTGGTATTTGACATCAGACGGGATATGAGGGCCTTGGGGATATGACTGTGCGAGGGACAAATGAAAGTCTAGGACTGTGGAAACGTTATATCCCAAAATGTTTTTATTCAATCAGATATGCTGTTAGTCTACCCTACCCTAGAGTTTATTTATGATCACAGCTGCAATTATGGCGACTCAAAAATGGATGCAGTTGTTATGCATTTTGCCATCTTTGCTCCTAATCATGCTCCCTAAAGTTGCAGCTATAATGCGTATATTGATGGAGGGCACCCTAGAGTTACAGTCACTTCATAGGTGGTGGTAATTCCAAGGCCCACAGATGTCATCTGATCCTGACCCACAGAATTGAGGAAATCCCGACTCAGTTGTAATTCCTCCTCAATTACACACGAAACGTAGGTAAAAAACATGGTAAACTACAGTATATCTATAATTTCACCTTGCACTTGCTTTTGTAATTGAGCCCTATGAAGTGTCTACCAGAACATAAAGGGCCAAGAAGGCACTGCCTAGAAACCAGAAGGGAAAAAGGGTGCTTCATGCTTTGTTTTATATACAGTATCTTCTGTAGGTTAGGTTCCGGTACAAGGAAGCATTGTGTATGTGTCTGGATGTATCGGAACAGTTCCAAAGCTAGGAACACTGGATAAGCCAGCTCTGACTCATTGCTGCTTGCCTTCAGCAGGACAATTGACATCACAACATCACCCAGCAGGGCATTCCGCAATCTTATCTTTACCTTGTTTTCAAATCAAACCTAGCCATACACGGGCAGAGTTATCTGCAGACTCAGACCCTTAAGATTCAGTTAAAAGTTTGTGTGCCAGTTTATGGGATGCACCGAATCCAGGATTCGGTTTGGGATTCAGGCAAGGATTAGGATTCGGCCGAATCCTTGTGCCTGGCCGAACCGAATCCGAATGCTAATTTGCATATACAAATTATGGGGAGGGCGGGATTTCACGTGACTCTTTGTTACAAAACATGAAAGTAAATCAATTTTTTCCACTTTTTCCTTCCCTGCCCCTAATTTGCATATGCAAATTAGGATTCGGATTCGGTTTTTACTGGAAAACTATAACATTTATTGTTATAGTGTCCCAAACTTCTAAAGCAGGGCTAGCCTTAAAATATTACCTTTAACTACAGCAGTTTGCTATATAAAGGACAGTTCTGGCCGAGCGCCCACACTCAAGAATGTTAAAGTGTAAACATAAACCAAAAAAAGGATTTTTTAAGCATTAAACTTTCTTCATATATATTGTAGTGGTTCATTTTCAAATATACCATTGGACATAAAGCAATTAATCTCAACACTTTACTGTTTCTTTAACCCTGAACCCGTGTCCACATCAGTATGGATTTCTATGCATGAGTCTTATGGTAAATGACACAGCCAGTTAAAAGAAGAAAAGAAAAAGACAGTAGAAATCTTGATCTCAGCAATCTGGTGGATTGTCTTTGGCAGGCATAAGCATTAGCCTTCCTGCTCTCTCACGTTTAATTAAACTATACATTGACATAAATACTCTACTTTATCATATCATTTCCCTGTTTTGCTGTCACTGTCTTGACGTTTCTTCCATCTGACGGACCTTATCAGCTTTCCCACTTTTACAATTAATATGCATTGCATGACCAGCTTGTGTGGGAAAGGTCTCCTCTATGCAGATTCTTCTGCTGGTGGTCAGGTTGGGTTTCTGTACATCTGCAGGAGAAAATACATTTTTTTCAGTGGTTCACTTGAAGGTGAGAGATTGTGACAGCTTCAATAGTTCAGTGTTTGCTTAGTGTCAAAACCCCTCTTTTCTTTACATTACTACTCAATAGCATAATCATTTTTTCAAGAGACATTTGCTTTTTTAAACCTTTTTATATTTCTTTAATTTTCCAGTGTTATTTTTTAAGACAGATTTTGGCTCATTTTTATTTACTTGGATTTTAATATATGATCTAGTCTTGGTAGTAAGGTCAGCAGTGTGACAAGAGCATGACCCCAGCCAAAAAAAACTCTTCGGAGGGGCCTGGCAAACATTTCTACTCCTGATGGCAACCACCTGCCTCAAGGACCACTGGGTCAACTCCTCCCATACCAGTCAGTTGAACTGATGAAACTGCTCGAATGAGTAGTAAAATGTCTTCTGCTCGGATGAGTAGTGAAACGTCTTCAATGATTATTCAGCAAGTTCAGTTGCTCTAGATTTTCTTCTACTAGATATACCATGACCTGGATGTATGAAAACCTTCAAGGACAATGTGACCATTCAGTATATACCTATAGATGACTGAATTATGGATGTCATTTGAGGCAGGATGTATGTGTCCATTGCTGATAAACTCTTGCACAGACCAGTAGAATTCTTCAACCTACAGAATTTTCTATTTTAAGTAATATCCAATAAACAAAAATAAAGTAAAGTAAAAATAATATTGGCTAAAAACTCACACATGGGAGCACATTTGCTTACCTGCAGATTTTCACTTTGGAAAGCTCTACCATACTTCTCATAACTGGGTCAGATGTTATTTTGTGAGAAATACGCGTATTCATTAAAATAAAAAATCTCAGCAAAAAGAACGTTGATGTACTTTTATCAGCGATATTTTGTTGGTGCAAAAATCTTTTTCCAGAGAAACATCCTGCCTGTTTAAATAGAGTAACTGTTTAGCGCATGAAGCCATAACAGGTCACCACTTTGTATCCTGCCCCAGCAAGCTTCTCACATGGAAGCAAGTCTGCATTCCGGAATGGAGTAAATGGATTGTGCTTTCTATCAAAATACAGCACTGTCCACATTCATCAGAGCTCTATACATAAGAGGCGAGCTGGCTTAGGCTCCTACTTGTCCTTTAATTTGAGCATCATCCAGACACACAAGTTGGGTCGGTGAAGCCCTCCAGTTGTCCTTTATCTCGATTATCATTCAGACACACAATTCTGTAGCCATTGCCTGCCCTAATGCAGGTGGTATGGACAGGGCTTCTTTTTGCATGTATACCCTGGACACCAGTATTTCTGAATGAGCGCTAAGGGATGTATTTTTGCACCCCTAGACATTTCTAAATAATCCCCATGTGAACTTAAAGAAGTCATTTAGGATAAGTAAAACAAAATCCCTAATTGTGTAGGCAATAATGAATTATATATGGTGCTGATTTCATTTTGGGCTAAAAAAATCATCATCTTTAAAATTTCCCCTTTATTGGAGCTCCCTATAGATTTTCTACATTTGCTGTCAGTGTTTCAAATGAGGGGTGGGCATGTGCAAACGGTCCCTGACTGGTAGGAGAGGTGTAGCCAATCACAGACCTAGTAACACAAGGAAAGACAGGCTTCAGTTCCCTATCTGGTCTGTCTAGCTATTGATTGGTTCCTGATTGGTGTGCTGAGTGTTGCAGGCTCCCCTGCACAGCCTGGGAAATGAGGCAGCAGGAAATGGAACAGATTAGTAGGGTAGTACAAGTGGTAGTAGTGGGACTAGTAGGATTTTTGAAGAAATTTTCAATAAATCAATCTGAAGCCCGCATTTTTTCAGCACGTTCCTTCCATATCTAACGATATGCTCACTGGCAGAAGCAGAAACAGCACCAGTGTTCAGTCCATCAGGCACAAGCAAGTCAGTAACGTGTACATGTAAACTTGCAAAGGGGGTCCTAGAACTAACACACCTCCTAAATAGCTTGTAAATGTTGTGCTTTGCACACAGGTGTTTCCATGCATTTTATGGACATGGGCACAGCACTACATAAATACTGTTAAAGAACTTGAACAGTGCCAAAACTAGGCAGGCTCTATGTGTGGGTTCCAACTCATTACAGCCTCCCTTCATCAGAACATGTTTTCATCCTTTAAATGCCAGGAATTCTGCTAAAGAGTTAGAAAAGGGCATTACTACTGCCACTCAGCACTCATAAGAACAGAGTATATCAAATGATCTGGCAAAAACAGATGACTATCAGGAAGAGACTCATAAAGCTTGCCCAGCAATGGAACTATTCAGGTACCCCCCATGTCGAGCATCAAGGAAGCACCCATATGAAATAAAGAGAAATAAAACAAATGCATCAGATTCTGAGAATTTATTTGTTTTAAATCACATTCATATAAATATTGATATATATTAACCCGCACTGGACTGGGCTGGAAGGACACCAGAGAAAAAGCTCAGAAGGGCACGGCCCTCATAGGCCCACCAACCCAGACCTGCTACCTGCCTGAGACCTGACTGCTTACTGACTGCTGGGCCCTGATTGTGGCTTCAAGGAGATAAGGTATGTGATGAGGGGGTGCAGCAGAGGGGGTCACAGCCCAGTCTGACACTGACCCTGCGGTAGATCCCCATCACTTATAGCTGTCCTATGTGCTTCCATTTGTAAGTTAAAACTGCTACTCAGTGTGTTTTTTATATTTTAAGTCATTATTTGAATCCCAATGAATAATACAGGTCTTGTCATTTTGCATCACGCTATGTGATAAGTGCGTTTAGACATGAGTAGACACCATCCTGCACCTGGTGGTAACTCTATGGTTCTCAAAGCACAAAGTTACTCTATGGTTCTCAAACACTGCTTTAAATGCATGCTGCAGAAGCGGCACTACCCCCTTCTGAAAATGCAAGATGCATCAGAACCCAAAGGGCAACTGCACCCTTTTTCATTTATCATGGTGGATACAACTTGGTGGAGAGCAGAACCCAAAGGGCAACTGCACCCTTTTTCATTTATCATGGTGGATACAACTTGGTGGAGAGCAACCATAATTTAACTTGAGTTATGGGAATAATGCTGCATTAAAATGGTGATTGTGTTCCATATTGTGCTTTTTACACAGCACTTGCATTTGTAAATGACCCCTAAAGTGTCCTATTTATAAAACGGCAGTGTAGGAACCTTCAATGTACAGCACCAAGCTGGCAGGCTAACCTTTCAAAGCATTTCTCAATTCATCTTAGTTATACCTTCCATTGAGGACAAACAGCTTGGAATATAATAGGCCACAGCTTTCATGAAACAGAAAATGTCATACAATAAATATTAATATTAGCATAAACATAAGCATACATAGGAAAACTGTAGAGCCCTAATATGGCCACCTGCTATGCTGTCCACCTCCAGCAAGAGCAATAGGTGGGCAAGTGGGAGCAGGCAACCAGAAAACCTTTAACATGGGACCCTTGTTCGAAAAGACCATCACCAACCTTGGCACACTTGTGCTTCAGACTGGGACATACACTGTAATTACCGTCCCCTCATCCTGACCATCGACTTTTGGTTCAAATTTCTCTGCCCTTCATATTAATACTTTCTTAAGCCTGCCTCCAGGCACAGATGGAAAAGGCCACAAAGGCCCGGGCCTGGGGCAGTAGAATTGTAGGGGTGCCATGCTATCCAGCCATATTGCAATGGTTTCTGAAACACTTTGGATATGCAGGAGATTTTTTTCTAGCTCTTTACATTTCTCATGCACCAATCCACATACTCTGGACTCGATAAGATAAGACTACTGCATGCATGCACTCGCATATGAAGGGGGGGGGGGTTTGGGAACTGGTTTGAGTGGTCCTGGCCTAGGGTCGCCCGATGTGTAAATCCAGCCCTCCTGCCTCAGCCAAACCTTTCTTTCCCAGCCTACCCTTCCTAACACAGTTGGGGTTTCCTAGTTTGGCAGTTTCTTTAAAGTAGGAAATCATATCAATCAAAATAATTGTTCAGGGAAAAATATTAAAATGCTACTAAAACTACTTTTAATAGCAATGATTTTATTTTTCTTTCATTTTGGTTCAAGAATGTGTGCTGAAAAGGGTATAAACGTTCTTTATGGGTTGAAACTAAAATATTTTCATCAAACATGATGGAAAAAGATGTTCTAAGAAACCAGACATTTGCCTCTTTTGTCCAATTTTCCAATTTTGATGGTTTATAAATAGGGTCTTCTGTGACTCTGCCTCACCTGGCAGGGAATTCTAAAACTCTAATTTAATTACGATGTCCCCGCTCGTCGGTTTCTCCTGTAGATCTTAAAATAATTCCTGCAGGCAAGTTGTTGTCAAAGCTTCATTATTCTTCATGGTGTCTGTCACAGTGGTAAGAAAGTGAATGTTGATTTGACCTGCAGATTGAGGTCCCTGTTTGATAAAGACCTTCTATCTTACCGTCTTGTCAGTGTTTCATGGACAACTGAAGTTTTCAGTGCCTTGCAAATATTTTAAAACAAGCAATCCACATAATGAGTAAATAAACCCTCTGCTTATTTGTTCTCCTCGCCTTCTTTGCCGGATCTTGTACACACTCTTATGATTTCATCTATCTTTCACGACTGTTATTGTCTAGATTAGATTTGAGACAGGTAATCGTGTCATCACTTTGGCCACCCCTGCTTGTTTGGCAAGTTTCTCGTTCACAGCGAACTGAAAAATATTAAAAGTACCACTCATGAAATGAAAGTCCTCAAGGAAAAATCACTCTCGCTGAGACAGGAGCCAGACCGAGTGGGAATGCGGATTCTTTCATGTACTAGTCACGACATAACAACACTTACCTTGTTATCTGGGGGTGAGTGAGGTATGGAAACAGGGAAGATATGAGAGGATATCTAGGCTGAGTTCACTAGATAAAGCTGACAATGGCTTGACAGGTTTTTTTTAGTCTTGGTTAATACTGCACTGTGACATGTTTCTATCAACACAAACCCTGCCTTGTAGGAACTGCATCATAAATATGTGAGACGCTTGCTGAATTTTACATGGAATCAGCACCATTTCATTCTTTATCATTATCCTTCTCACTGAAAGGAGCATTGTGAACTTGTCAAATAAATGTAATAAGTAAAATAAAAGGATATAAAGCAAAAGAGAATAATAAGAGAGAATGCCGTGGACAGAGAGGAAGATGGAAGAAAATTAAAGAGAAAAAAATGGAAAGCAAAAGAGGATTAGGTGGATGGTGGGTGTGGGTGGTATTAGCAGGTATCACATATTGTCAGCTAATCGTGCAGTGAAAAATTGTATTTTAATGTTTATCTATTGATCAGTTCGATGGTTCTTGGTATATTAAGTTACTGCTAAAGAATGGGCTTCCATTATATGGGATATTATTTGCCTGTGGTGCATCATGTGTTTATGTGAGATGATCATGATGGTAATTATAAGCCTAGAGGAAATACCCATAAGTATGAATTAGATTCCTTTAGGGATTGGACCCTATGCAGACCTCTAATGTTGAGTAACAGCCCTGACTTCTATTTATTGCCGCTAGCCAGTATATTAACCAGGGTTCAGTTATCACACACAAGTACAGCTGTGGTTATGCTAAAACTGCTGCACTCATTATGCAGACTGACTACACTCATGAAATTAACTTGCCTCTAAAGCCACTTTTTGCACTTGCCAGCTTTAATGTCCGGCCCCAAATGTGTGGCTCTCAAATGTATTGGGTAAATTGTACACATACTTGTGGATTGCCATTGGGGACACAAGTGCTCCAGGGTTCCCATTGCAACCAGCATCAAAAAGCAAAGCAAAACTGTGCCTAAAGAATTGAGTGCAGCCATTACGCCATTTGGATTTACAACTTTTCAATGCAGGTTTTGAAGGGGGGGGGGGGAATGTTTGTATTTTGGGTAGAAATAGCAAATTGCATCCAAAATAGCACTGCACTTGAGTAAGTCAATGAGTCCTTATTTATCCTTGATCTTTTTCTTGTATTAATCAATTAATAATTAGTCAGGGAGCAAAGTTTATAGAGACTTTTAAAACTATTCCAGAGGAAATGTTTTCATTCATCTGTTACCTCTTTCACAGGGTTTGTACCCATTTTTCTCAAAGGAGCTCCTCGTTTTTGCCCTTTGTCAATTTCTTTGAATTTTCCAGGCCAAGTGCAACAGCAAAGTCAGGGATCCCATGTGTCAAGACAACATATGGGCATGCACACTCGAAATAAAAAAAATATATATTTTTTGATATTTTCAATCATAAAACTTACATCAAAAACAGTACAAACAGATGCATAAATACCACCTAGTTATATGTTTCAAGGCAAAAAAGAGACCACCACAAAAGACGGATACACTTGACAAAAATAAGAATACCCAAAGTTTCGGCACTATAGCTTTTGTCAAGGGGGATTCAATTCCAAATTTCTCCATAGACTTCCATTGAGTTTTCATGAGATAAAATGTGAGATGATTTTTTCTCATTGAACTGAATCTGGCACTGAATTGCTTCATATAGGTCTCTAGAACCCAATAGAAGCCTGTGCCAAAAGCTGAGTTTAAATCTTTTCAAATTTGGATCTTTGTGATGCAGTAATTTTGCTGTTTTTATTTCATGTTCAGTTTATCAGATGATTCTATTTTCAGCAGTTTTCCTGTTCATTCACAATTCTACTTCCTGTCACTCATGTTGACATAAATAATGTCCAAAACAACAACTGAGGTTATTTTAATAACCCCGGACAACAGCAATATGCATAAGAATCTTATTAAATATCTAATCATAACAATGTCTAGAAACCCCCTGGAGCTGAGTCTGCATTCCATTAACACTACTGATTTATGTTCAAAAGTTTCATAACAACTACTATTAAAATGAATCCCTTACTAATACTATGTATTTCACTATGATTTATTCTAAAATAAACTGGCCATCAGCCACCTTACATGGAGAACTGCATGGGTGTGAGATGGGTAGTTGTGGAACATCCACTATAACACTAGTGCAAGGGCCTTAAAGGGATTCTGTCATGATTTTTATAATGTAGTTTTTATTTCTAAATGACACTGTTTACACTGCAAATAATTCACTCTACAATATAAAATTGCATTCCTGAAACGGCAAGTGTATTTTTTTAGTTGTAAACTTGGTGTGTAGGCGCATCTCAGGTCATTTTGTCTGGTCATGTGCTTTCAGAAAGAGCCAGCACTTTAGGATGGAACTGCTTTCCGGCAGGCAGCTGTTTCTCATACTCAATGTAACTAAATGTGATGCAGTGGGACCTTGATTTTACTATTGAGTGCTGTTCTTGGTTCTACCAAGGAGCTGTTATCTGGTTACCCTCCCATTGTTCTGTTGTTAGGCTGCTAGGAGTAAAGGGAGGGAGTCATATCACTCAAACTTGCAGTACAGCAGTAAAGAGTGACTGAAGTTTATCAGAGCACTAGTCACATGATTTGGGGCAGCTGGGAAACTGACAGTATGTCTAGCCCCATGTCAGATTTCAAAATTAAATGTAAAAAAATCTCTTTTGAGAAACGAATTTCAGTGCAGAATTCTACTGGGGAAGCACTAACTGATGCATTTAAAAAAAACAAACATTTTTTTCCCATGACAATATCCCTTTAACACTAAAAATAATGCCTGGACATGGTGTGACAACATGTGAAATCCCAATAGCTTCATCTGTATATATTCTGCTGACATTACATTTAAAGCTCTCTTCAACAGTGCACCATCTTACTTCTCAGATTTTATCTCCAGGTCAACCACTTTGTTCCTCCAATAACCTTAGACTTTCCACCTTCTAGTAACCATCTCAGATGCATGCTTACAGGAGTTTATGTGATCAAATCTTACCTTAAAACTCATCTCTTTTGCCAATGCTAGATATTAACAAATACAAAAGTCTTTAATTTCCAAAAGAACGCATCAGCTTTCAGGCAATATTTCTTGCTTATCCTTTATCTACTCACTCACAGTCAAGAAATGGACATCTCTCCAACCTTAACTAAAAAAGTAAAAAAAAAAGTCAAAGTAAACTTTATTGTCATCTCAGCAGTATACGAATATACAGTGAGACGAGACAACGTGGCTCCCGCTAGTACATATCACAAAAAGGCACCTAAAAATACACAATAAATATGTAAACATGAAATGTGCAATATATAGGCAGAAATTGGATATATACATGTGTAAACCTTTAGAATTATGCAAATAAATTAACAGTTCACAAAGTTAAGTTCACAGTTCAGGTGTGTCTGGAATGTAGTGGGAGGACAGGCAGTAAGTTGAGGAGTCTGATAGCTTGTGGAAAAAAGCTTTCGCGCAGCCTGGTTGTTCGGGCTTTAATACTGCGAAAGCGTCTGCCCGATGGGAGCAGCGTGAACAGTCCGTGTGAGGGGTATGTGGAGTCAAGTGCAATGCAGGAGGCCTTTCTTACACAGCGCTTGTGGAAGATGTCCTGCAGTGATGGAAGAGCCGATCCAATGATGTTGCCAGCTGCTCTGACAGTCCGCTGTAGACTTTTCCGGTCAGCAGAGCTGGCACTACTGTACCAGATGGAGATGCAACTCATCGGGACCCTCTCTATGGTGCCCCTGTAGAACACTGTGAGGGTGGGAGGCGGAAGTCTGGCCCGTTTCAGTCGTCTTAGGAAGTGAAGACGCTGCTGAGCCTTTTTGGTGATGGAGGCGGTGTTGGTGGTCCAGGTGAGGTCATCAGAGATGTGGACTCCCAGGAATTTGGTGTTCTTTACTGTCTCTACTGCGGAGCCGTTGATGTTGAGTGGTGTGTGAGCTGGGAGAGTTCTCCTGAAGTCGACGATCATCTCTTTCGTTTTATCCACATTCAGTGACAGGTTATTCTCACTGCACCAGACTACCCAATATAGCTACATGCTATAGCTTTATGCAATTTATATGTTACCCTTTTACCCTGTCAGTTGTTTTGTGTCCTCATATACAAAGGAATATGTTGGCACTTTATAATTTAATGTCATAATTATGAGCTGTATCTGGAAGCATTTTGGAAGTGTTCCCTTTGTGACTAAATCAATCAAACCAGTCACTACACTAACATCTAACAACAACAATTATGAAACCTCCTAGTGTGTGTTGCCGTATTGTCTGTGAGGGTAGGTGTGGTGATTCACTATTATGTGTTCCCTAAGGCTCAGGTTTACTAACTGAAGTGCAAACAACCTGGTGAAAGACAGAAACAGAGAAAGGGGATGTGAACAGGGATTATAAAATGGAAAAAAAAATGAGTAGAAAAAATACAGCTCTTTAGGAATGGAGCATTATTCTTCTAAGGCAGTCAAGATGTTTGAACAATGTGTACGAGTGGAACTTTTCTATCATTATTAAACTATAAAGTAAGCCCTGCATATGGCCATAGCCTGTGAGGATGGGCTACATGAACAGGCCAGCAGAGTTAAATTTGTTATCACCAAACTCAAAGGAGATCCTTAATAATGGGCATTTGGCATATCGTCTAATATGTCAGTTTCATGCTAAATTTCCTGATAAGCCTAGGGGTCTGGTGGCCCCCTCTAGAGGGGGGTAATGTAATGATAACTAGGGGTCTAGTGGGACGGTAAGGACACCCCACTCTCCTTGCGGGGACGCCCGCATATTAGTTCTTGAGTTGGCACCACACTCTTATTCCAGCTTGGCGCACATCCTTTTTGGGTTTGACGTGTCTGACACCATGTCTGACATTGTTGCGCTGGCACGAAATTCAAATATTTAAAGGAGCCACAACCATTTTCCTATCATCTGATGTAGGTCTATTCCTGATAGTTCCTGGGTGCACTTTTTGTCTGATTTCCTTGACCCTTGCCTCTCCTTGACTACTGCTGTATCTCTGCCTGAACCAACCACTGTCCATTTTCTGACCACGCTTTTGAATCCTGACTCGGTATCACACTGACTGATTGACTGACACCAACCTGTGTTGCTGTTATGCTTCTAGTTTCTGATTCCGTCCTGTGCAGGTTGGTACTGACCTGGGCATGCTCAACCACTATGCTTACGATGGGTTACTCTTGACAGGAAAGGCAGCTGTTATAGGCAGAAGCATGAGCCGGAACCTTGGAGTTTGTTCTGGGTTTGGGATACCAAACATAACACAAACATTTGTCATAGGGCAGTTACTAAAGTCCACCTATGATATAATGTAATAAACTCTTCCTTGCAATACTTATACTACCCTATAGGTGGCATAGTGTTGACCCATCTGTATTTACTGAAATACCTTAGTAGCGTGTCATTCTTTATGCTCTTCAAAATAGAAGTTTCTTACTTTACAGTCCAACTATAAATAAAGCTAAAATTAGATTTTGTTTTGGTCTGCCTGCTATATTTAGGAACATTTCATAACGACATTTACTGAAATTAAGTTACTAAAAGTCTTGTTTACTCATGGGATCAGAACCTTTTGCTTTGATTTTGCAATGTGCAGATGGGATTTTCTTCTTTATTTTATTCTGTCTTTCAACAGCTATATTGCTAACTGGAGGCGATTAAGTGGCATGTTTCAGACTGCAAAACTTACAAGTATTTTGGTTTTCTTAATCACTAAAAACAAGGGGGCATGGTGCACAGATTTCCCAAGACGGATGGCACAGATTTCCCAAGACAGGAAGAAAGTGGTCAGTAGGTGACATTTGATACCAAGAAAAAACAGTAAATTACTTGATTGCTGTGATGCACCTTGAAAACATGTTCACTGTATATAAAGCTTTAATGTAAAAATTATTTTCTGTAAAGGATAACTATTTATTCAGCTCTTTTGTCCCTCTATAGGTTTGCCTAATGGAATGAATAAGACCTTTGTGTGCATTTTGTATTCCTTTTATTTCATTTCCAGGGCAGCCATCGGGGGGACAGGGGGGAGAGTTGTAGGGGGCCCCGAGGGTAAGGGGGGCCCAGCCATGACATACTTACTTGATTCGCCGGGCCCCCCTGCTTTCTGAGAGCTGCCGACTTTGGGAAGGCAGGGTGGGAGCACAAGGGGAGGTATCTTCTGTCCATTACTTTCCCTTATTGGTCACAGAGTTTTAGTCCCGGTCGAGCTGCTCAGGGATTGGATAGCTGAGGTTTGAACTTCTCCTCCAGCTCATCCAATCACCATGCAGCTTTACCACGACTTGAAATTCTGTGACCAATAAGGGAAGAAAATGCTGTCACTGGAAGAAGATGCAGCCACCTGTGCTCCCCTCCTCCCTTCTGTAGTTGGCAGCTCACTGACAGTAGGTGGGCCACACTAATGAAGTAAGTGTAACATTGCAGGGCCCCCCTAAAGGTAACCCTTTGTGGTCCCTGTTGTGTGGTGGGGCCCTGGGCACCACTTAAAAGATGTCCCCCAAGGAAGAAGATAATCTCTGGGTGGACTATGTGATACCCCTCTCTACAGCTTTATTGGAGGGATTGTTCTGCTAATGGTCTTTCTGTTCCAAGAACCACTTGCACCCATCCTTTGAAAGTTCAACTTCTTACAGTATATTGCACCCTGCCTCCATACATTGACAAGCAAGTTGTCGCTGTTTGAGCCTGAGTCTGAATCAGAAAATACGGAGTCTCAGACCTGTCGAGGTTGCATATACGTCAATGGGAGAGGTCCCAATTGTTTTTTGATGTTCGCTGGGTTTCGTGCAATAACCCAATGTTTTTGGAGTATTCGGGCAAAAAGCATAATAAATCAGAGTTTTCGGGTGAAAAATCAAAAAAATTGTGAAAATCAGATTTTTTTCCCGCAAAGCAAATTTTTGGGAAAATGTAATAATAAATAAGCATAAAAAACCAGAGTGGATTTGGTCAGAGTTTGTAGCAGAAAATATTGAGATAAAATGAAACTTCTATAAATAACCCCCTAAGTGTGCATTCTTCCAGTTCCACAACATCCTGCACTGGGTTATCTCACTTGCCAGTGCTCGCCCCAACTATTGCGTCCTAGGCATGTGCCTCTTCTGCCTTCCCCTAGTTCAAACCCTGACTCAGTGGGAGGGGTAGGGAAGGCCACAATTCTGCTGACTAGTAGAGCACAGACAAAGGTATCTGGAAACCCATTATCCAGAAAACTCCAAATAACACATACACTGTCTCCAATGGGCTCCATTTTATCCAAACAATCCAAATTTTAAAAAAATTATTTAAATGTAATAATAAAACAGCACCTTGTACTTGATCCAAAATAATTAATCCTTATTGGAAGCAAAACCAGGATATTGTGTTTACTGTATTTAATGTTTACATGATTTTCTAGTAGAAGATCTGTTATCTGGGAAAACCCAGGTCCCAAGCATTCTGGATAACAGGTCCATATGTACAAATTAGGAAAATTAAACTTGGCTTTGAATTCTGCCATAATGGCTTAAATGCTAAGTAGGTTTCTCTAAGGGCGTAGTGCAGCATCTGTTCGGGTATATATGGACATGTTGGCTCATTAAACGTTGATGACTGACCATAATAACAATTATCACTGATTTGCATGTTTTCCAGTACTTTCCTTTGGTTAAATAGAATATTTTGGTTATTTTCAGTTAACAAGCCACTTGTTTAGCTGTTGAGTTGCATATTCTCTGAAATTCCAGTGAGTGATTTGCAGATTGGCATTGGAATACCAGACGGTCAACCTGCTGATTATTATGTTTATTCTATTTATTTTGCTTGATTTACAGCCAACTGAAGCAGCAGTAAGCCGAACACTTACGTACATTCCCCATGTTCTATTAATAAAGTCTCATGTAAATTCTCTATTAGGTGGAGGACAAATCTCTTCATCTAAATTGCAATAAACATCTATTAGCATCTTTACCATCCATAACATCTGTTTTTCTTCATTTGGAATGTATATTTTGGAACATAAAAGGCACTGTTTAGGTTTTAATGCACTGTTAAAAATACGGAAACGTTTCCTTCGACAAGAACACACTTCAAGTCGGACCACACACACATCTGCGGCTCATGCTGAGATTTAAGTGAGGCCAAGTTCACTCAGAGTAAATTCATTTTATTTGGCATTTTAGGAGATGTAACAGCTTAGCTCTAGGATGACAAATATCAGTTGTACAAATAATGGTAAGAATAAAAATCATTTCTACTCTAACACCTCACGACAAGTTGTTTACTTCCATACGTCTAAGATATATTTAACCTCTTTTTAAAGTCAAGGTATTTGAAAGTCAGCTCACTATGGACCAGATTCCATTCAGTGAGAAAAAGGTTTATCACATGAAAACTCATGGACGAGATTCAATATGAGATGCCATTCAATTCCGAATAACTTGTCTCACGGTTTATCATGTGAAAACTCTATTGAAGTCTATGGGGAAAAGAATGTAACTGAATTTGGAGAAAATGTTTTTGAATCTTGTCCATGACTTTTCACATGATAAACCATGAGATAACTTTTTCCCACTGAAGTGAATCTGGCCCTATGTTAGGTACAAGCAATATTCTGGATCCCAGATTCATCTTCTTAAATGATGGCGTGTAATCTGCAAATTAGAATGCAGTGCAAGTGAAACTGGGCAGGATTGGTACATTTTGAAAATTCAGATAGCATTGTAATTTCTTTCAAATGTTACGTTGGAAAAGCTACACAGAAGTTGATATATATATATATATAGACATAGGGCACCTGCAAAGAAAAATGATTTCCCCCTGCAACATATCTAAACTTTAGTTCTCCTTTAAGTGACATGAAATTTAACAATAACAAGCATTGCATCATTTGTGCATAAATAACTGAGTTCCAACTATTGCAGCCTTAGGCAGTAGACTTGATGCTCACCCTTCGCACTGGGAGGGGAGGATCTCTATCATGGTCTCTAAGACACCCAAATCCCCTAGTAAGAAAAATAGAAAAAACTTAGTTACGCCTCTAGTTTCAAGGATGATTTCATGAGCTAGGTTAAGATAAAATGTAAAAATAAAATCCAGCAAAGCAATAATATACATAATACGGAGAGAAATGCTGCTTTCCATCATTATACCCGTTATAATCTCAATTCTAGTATCTCATATTCCCCTGGTGCCTTCAGCTTTGCATTGCCTGTCTTGCAGTCCTGTCATTCTGTTATCTTGTTCTTGTCCTTCCCAGACTGAATATGTTCTATATTTCAACAGTCGCATCATCCTTGGTTTAGATGTCACAATACAACAAGAGGCAGACGTTGTGAATGATCCAGACGGTACATGCGGCTATAATATAACAGTTAAAGTGATGTGCAGCGACCCTTTGTATTAGTTTAATAACTGTCTCTCGGGCACAGATGAGTTTGTGAGTGTTGACTTGCTGTTCAAGTTAGATTAAAGTGTATCCCAATGGCTGTTAAAAATCGAAAGAAAACACCGGCTTTGTTTAATTTGCCAATTCCCCAATAGTGAAAATTGTGCACCCTTTTAATATTTCAGAAACAGAAACCCAGTTCCTCCTAAAATAAGTCATGCACCATAAACAACAAGTTTACAAGTTTGAATGACATTTTTGTTCAATTGCTTTTTTTTTTCTCTACGGCCAACTTGAGATTTTCTTGGCTCTGCTTCCTTATCTTGTCGTGCCGGATCGCATGTAGCGCTGTATAAATTTCTGTGAAATCTTGGTTGCAAATGTATGTTACTTTTGTAAAAATAGATCTATAAAGAGTTTCTGTGGATTTTCCTGGAATGTAATAAATAAAACATGATGTCCTGTTGACAGAGCTGGGCCTACCCCGCCAGGTGCCCTAGACAACCTGACGGACACAGCGCCGGCTCAGTGTGCGCGAAACTGCACATGCGCAAAACTACGCTCCAGCGCGCATGCGCAAAGCTTCGCGCATGAGCAGAGGCGAATTTTCGTGAAAGACACTCAGCAGTCTGAGAGAGACGGGACCGGACACGGGGTAGGCGACAGAGCAGGTATGTGCCTGGCGCCCCCACCCCAGCTTTGCGCCTTAGGCACGTGCCTACTCTACCTACCCCTAGTTCCGGCCCTGCCTGTTGAGTGTTCACAAATAAGATCCACAGGTGTTCATTTACTAATGGAAGGGTGCAAAGTGCAGAAATTGGGGGCAAAGCATGCATTTTTGCAATTAGCACCCTGCTCTTCAGTTTTTGCCCTTAGAGGCAGGGTTGGCACTTGAAAATAAGGGGCAAAGACTGCTGCTTTTCCCATGAATACCATGGGCCATATTTAATTCCATGAGAAACACGTCTATCTTCTAATTAAATTCTCAATTTCCCCATAGACTTTAATTGACTTTACATGAGATAAACCATGAGATAGTTTTTTTCACTTCTAACTGAATCTGAATTATGCCATCCAAATGCATTGGAAAATGTATAGTTGTTTGTGCCACATGTTTCCATGAAGTTGGCAGTTGAACTCAAGATTAATATAAAAGAATTACTAGTTATTGGGGGCATGGATTTGATATTGGGCATTCCATTTGTATTCCTTCCTTTCAATACAGTTTAGATGTTTGCCCATTTCCTTTATATTCTAGTTTCTCTTATTACACCTTTCCTGGTTACTCCCACCTTGCCGAAGCCTGTTATTGTGTGTACAGTATGTCTGGCTTTCTAACCCTGACTCCCAAATCTCTATGACCATTATCCTTGCCATCTGCTCTGACCTCTAACCTGTCTCCAGCTACAATTATGCCTCATTCTTGTCTGAATTATTTTTACTCTGCTCTGATCTCTATAGTGTGCTGGTTCCAGGGCCCCAAAAGGGTGTAGGTGAAGATCAGTGTTGTCATGGGTTCTTCTGTCTCACAAAAGAGCAAGGCCACACCAGCTGTCTCCCAGGGTTCCTAGTTATCAGACTGTTATAACAGCTATACGGAGCTATACAGAAGTGAAAAAAGCTTATGCTGACGCAAGTACAGGTAGGGTTGGACTTGGCCAATCTGGGGCCCACCAGGGCAGCAAATGAAGGGTCCTCTTCCCAGCATCTAGAGTACAACCTAGCACCCCATCTACGCCTGCATCACTTAGCTCTGCCTTAATTTGTCACTACCAGAACCAGGTGGGAGAGAGGCTACTTTCAGGGTGCTGGAAAGTGCTGGCCCATGAATACCAGGGCGCACCTGTTTTTTTTCCCGGTGGACCAACGGCACAGTCCGACACTGAGTACAGGTATGGAATCCAGAAAATGGAATTACGGGAAGGCCATTTCCCATAGACTTAATTTTAAGCAAATATTTAAATTTTTTTACTTGTACTTGATCCCAACTAAGATATAATTGTTCCCTACTGGAGGCAAAACAGTAGTAGAAGATATGATGATCCAAATTATGAAAAGACCCCTTATCTGGAAAACCCCAGGTCCCATACTTGTACCTTTAATGAATATGATTTTTTTTATGTGAATGACTGCTCCACAACTGCAATTGTGGTGGCAAATGACCCCTTATAAGCACACTATGAAGAGTTTTATGGCTGAAACTAAATGATATCATTTCATTCCATATATTGTTTGCTACATCAACTGAATGATTGTTATGAATGTTGTCATGAAACCCAGATTGGGAGCTTTGCAGTGCAGCCCTGCCATGAACTGAATATTAGAATTCCAATATCTTATAAGCTTCCAGGTCATATGGACATATTGTTGGAGGCAACTGCTTATGCTACTAAGACAGGTGCATTCTCTTATGTGCTTGGCTCCACCAACCAAAAATATGTCCTGAGCCCTCTGATTCCATCTCTCATAATACAGCTGTATCTGTAAAATTGGGGTCTCCACCCGATCTTTAGTAATAATGCAGAACATCCGAGAATAATGAGAAACCTGAGCAAAAATAATACTTAATATCTATGCTGTTCACCTCCTTGACATTGAGCAGCGATACACGGACAGAATATTATTCTCATAAAGCCATAAAACACGCTTGCAAATATATGAGCCCTGATTTTCCTTCTATGTATGGCTAATTATCTATTCATTAATGCATTAATCTTCTGCAAACACTAGGCAGATGAAAAGTCATATATTAGAGAAGTGTTCTAAAGAAATGGATTTTGATTCTCCTCTTGTGTTGTAGGAGAGCTATTAGCGTTTGTAAGCCGCAGTAATTAACCACAGTCTTGTTATCTTGCTAGATCATTTTTAACCCTGGCTTTTTATATCAGGACAATATTATGTATTTCATCAGTGCTTAATTAGCACGTCATGACTTTAAAGGGAAAATAATCAGAAAAGCACAAGAGCAAAGAATGTTGTATCACAAAATAAATTTCATGGACTCATTTACTGTACTCAAATGCAAGTGCACTAAGGGACACAAAACTTTACTTGCGGACAGGGCCCACCAGGAGTGGGGGACACCCAGGGCCGTAACTAGGGGTAGGAAGAATAGGCAGTTGCCTAGGGTGCAATGATTGGGGGGTGCTGGGTAGGTAACTCTTCTGTGCAGTTTCGCTTTGCCAGAAATTAGCGAAACACATTGAAGTCAATAGGCGTCTAAATAATTTTGACGCTCAAATTGTCGCTGCCGTTTAGCGAATGAATTAGCTTGTGGCAAAATGCATAAATTCGCTGCAAATTCATGTCTGGTGAATTAATTCGCCCATCACTACTGCCTACCCCTAGACTGGATTCACCTGGCACTAGGCTTGCGTGACCCTCGATCCACACATGCAAACATGGGTGAAGGGGGAGAGAGCTGGCCGGCTGGGCTGCCAAGGACCCAACTCTGAGGACACCTACATGCCTCTGCCTGCCCACCCAGCATGAATACAGGGCTGCTAAACACAGGCAGCCCTATGTCCACTAGGCAAAAACAGGTTTCTGTACTCTGCACTTATTTTTGCTCTTTGAAAACTGTCCTGCTTGTAGTAACCAAGTCCATTATATCTATATCCAACTAGGAGTGCTGTAAACAGTAACTCTGTGGGGCACATTTACTTAGCTCGAGTGAAGGAATAGAATAAATAATACTTCAAATTTCTAAGTATTTTTTTGGCTACTTCGAGCATCGAATTGGCTACTTCGAGCTTTGACTACGACTTCGACTTCAAATCAAACGATTCAAACTAAAAATCGTTCGACCATTTGATAGTCGAAGTACTGTCTCTTTAAAAAAAACTTCGACACCTACTTCGCCACCTAAAACCTACCGATCATCAATGTTAGCCTATGGGGAAGGTCCCCATAGGCTTTCCTGGCCTTTTTTGATCGAAAGAAAATCGTTTGGATGAAAATAAAAATAGCCTATCTAATTGACATTATTGAATACACTGGAGACTGGAATGTGCTATTATATATATATATGTATATATATATATATATATATATATATATATATATATATATATATATATATATATATATATATATATATATATATATATATATATATATATATATATATATATATATATATAGGTAAAATGGATACACAGTGGATGGAAGATCTCTAAAATGAGTTTGCACTCTGTTATATATGAAATGTAGTCTGACCAGCGCGAGTTCGCTTTTGCACTGAGCCAAAATAGGTGTTACTGGTTAAAGAATGTTAAGTCTCAGACAGTTAAAATTAAGTAAAGATTTGGGGGGAGTTCAGAAAACCTCATTTGATAAGCCTGATAAAAGCTAGAGTCCTAGCATTGGGATCCAACTGGACTGGCCCATTGAGGAACATAAAAATGAAACAAGATTTTTACATTCTTTACTCAAAGTGAGAGAATTCATAAATCTTAGCGAGATCCTCTTTGTACATCACCAGGGCCCTGGGTTGTTTTTAGTTTCATGGCCTTACCCCATGTGGAAATCATTTATTCCTATAAAAGTTTATAGCTATTTTTGAAGAGGATGCTAAAAAACGAGGCCCTTAGCAAGCATAAATAGCATGACATCTTTATTTTAGAACCTGAGTTATTAGAGCGATGGTATTTATTTTATATATCTCTATTTGTATAACTCTCAGTACAGGCAGTTTTTAAAGGCCACTATAACCTCAAACTTTCATTTACAAAATTATGGAACACCACATTTAGTTCCATTTAGTTCCATTTAATTCTTCTTCTCTTTTTCTGGCTTAATGGCCTTTGGTACAGGAATGGGATCCGTTATTCGGAAACCTGTTGTCCAGAAAGCTCAAAATTACTAGAAGGCCATCTCTAGTGATGGGCGAATTTGTCCCGGCCAAAATCGCCGGCGAAAATTTAACACGCATTAAAGTCAATGGGCATGTGTTTAATTGTCGCCGGCTTCGTAATTGTAACTGGCATCAAAAAAACCTGCTGACGCCGCTAATTTGCGCCTGGCAGATAAATTCACCCGTCACTAGCCATCTACCGTAGACTGCATTTTATCCAAATAATCCTATTTTTTAAAAAGTATTTCCTTTTTCTCTGTAATAATAAAACAGTAGCTTGTACATGATTCAAACTAAGATATAATGAATCCTTATTGGAGGAAAAAACAGCCTATTGGATTTATTTGATATAATGACTTTCTGGTCGACTTAAAGTAGGGAAATCCAAATTATGGAAAGATGTTGCCTGGAAAACCCCAGGTCCAAAACAATCTAGATAACAGGTCCCATATCCCTACTAGCAAAGTTGTGTGATAATTGTTTTTTGAAAGATTAAGGAAAAACATATACAGGTATAGGATCCCTTATCCGGAAACCTGATATCCAGAAAGCTCCGAATTATGGAATGGCTGTCTCCCATAGACACTATTTTATCCAAATAATCCACATTTTTAAAAATGATTTCCTTTTTCTCTGTAATAATAAAACAGTAGCTTGTACTTGATCCAAACTAAGATATAATTAATCCTTATTGGAAGCAAAACCTATTGGGTTTGTTTAATTTTAAATGAATTTCTAGTAGACTTAAGGCATGAAGACCCAAATTATGGAAAGATCCATTATCCAAAAAACCCCAGGTCCTGACCATTCTGGATAATGTATACATTATTTTTCCCTCAGTGAATTTTTTCACATGTTCCTCTTCTTCAATGTATGTGGATGTGTACTTGTAATGCCAACATCTTCTTTCTAGAACTGAATAGTTTGTAGTAGAGTAAATTACATTTGGGCATATGGGGACTGATGTACGCACATACTGTATATGCTAAATTGGATTCAGGATACGCATACATCAGGTGTTTCCGTTCTTTATCTCCAACTTGTAGTTAGAAAGCAACTGCTTAAAATAAATTTCTGATAGGTTACTTAGAACATATGTACTTACCTTAGCCTTTTAAAATGTTTTTTTTTTCTCAACTAGAGCAGCAATGTCCAACTTTCCAAAATAGAAGACTGAACTTCCATTCCAGTCTTGCAATGGGGTTGTAACAGGAATTGTGGGGAGTCTTTCAGGCAAGAGACAGCAAGTACCCAAAGGGAAACTAGGAACAGGGTGAAGGGTCTGGACAGTCAAGAACAGGTCTAGGCTGATGAAGGAGACCCACCAGCACCTCACACTAGCACCAAACATCCCCAAAATTGAGGACAGGATGCCAGTGAAGTGGAGAGAAGCTGATGAGACTTAACCAGGGAGAAGACAAGCTTGTGGCCAGACAGATCTGGGAGACAGATCTGGGTAAGGGCAGGCAGATCCACAAGCACCTCGCACTAGCACCAAACGTCTAAAAAACTGAGGGCAGGAGGCCAGTCATTATAGCAATGGAACAAAATCAGTTATATTGACAGACACATTTTGTAGTTTTAAGAAAGGTTTGCTTCCAGGTTTTGAGGGTCAAAAATGTTTATTAAAATGAACTCTTAGTACAAAGTAGATCCACAAACTGATCTGATTTTCCTCTTGAAGTTAGATAGAATTTTTGGTTTTTTTTTTTGCTGCTTTGAGGCAATTTGCACATGGCTGCTGAAAGGGTTGTTTATAGGGTTGCCACCTTTCTGCCCCATGGAATACGGGCAGGGGGCAGGGCAGTGACACATCCGGGGAATGGCTGTGGTGTCAGTGGCAGGACTATGACGAGGAAATTGCCGATTGGCTGGTCACCGCTTCAGTTATAGGAAATCCTGGCCGGTTTTCCAAATTAGGCAGTCCGGGTCAAAACCAGGCAGGTGGAAATCCTAGTTCTTTACCCTCTGGATCAATTTGAATTTAGGCAGGTGGCACTTTGAAAAAAGGTTTAAAGGGACTGTTCACATTTAAGTTACCTTTTAGTATGATACAGACAATTTTCAATTGGTTTTCTTTTTTTATTATTTGTGGTTTTTTGAGTTCATTAGCTTTTTATTCAGCGGGGTCCAAATGACCCTAGCAACCATGCATTGCTATGAAACTGGAATATAAATAGGAGAGGCCCTAAAAAAACATAAAAATAAGATCTGTTTGTTAGATGGGGTCATCTGAAAGCTGGAAAGAGTCAGAAGATGAAGGCAAATAATTAAAAAACTATAAAAAATAAATAATGAAAACCAACTGAAAAGTTGACCTAAAGGTGAATCACCCATTAATTTGTGATGGGCGAATTTCTCCCGTTTAGCTTCTTTGAACAATTTGCATGTTTCCCACGCAAAAAAAAAAAATTTGAAATTTGAAAGTTGACGCCCACAGCCAATTTTGGGCGCACGTCTGAAAAGCCGCTTACGTCAATTTTGACGCTGGTGTTAAAGTCAATTGGTGTCTGAATAGTGTTGACGCATGGCGATTTTGACGCAATCGACTTTTTGGGCGCGTGTCCAAAATTTTTTGACGCCGGTGAATTTTCGCATGTGCATTTTTGTGGAAGATTCACAAATTTATGCGTCGGCGGCAAAATGCGGAAATACGTCGCGAATTCACAGCAGGCGAATTTCTTCGCCTATCACTACCATTAATATCTAATTATTTACAATTATACCCCTCCATTTTTAACCTCTTTAGGATTTATACTTGGACCCTAAGGGTTGCTTTAGGTTTGTCATGACCCCATAGGAGGTCATGGTCAAAGTTTGGGAACCTTTGCCTCAGTTCATTAAAACTTTAAACAGATTGATGATTTTGAAACAAACAAATGTGATATACCGTAATATTTTGGAATATATGGAAATACGGTATATAAGATAAATATATTTCTTATACATATTTCTTTATAATCCCTGTTCCTGAGCTTTATCTCACTTTATTATGCTTTATATTTCAACACTAAACTTCAAATAAATGCAATTATAGGTTTATGCAGAAATAGTTTTCCACTGTTTAATTTTTCCTAAAGTCGAAGTGAACTTTCTCAATGATATAACGAGTCATATGAGATATTGTGGTGGAGATTTAAGAGCAGAAATCATGCTCAAATTTCTGCTGTGCGTTATATAATTATTGGCAATATAAAATGATGCTTTATTATTTCCTTCGAGGCATTTCTGTAAGCATGATATGCTGAGCAAAGAGTAATCCTCGCCTGTAGAAACTCAGTGTTCTTTATTATTTTTGCAAAGGCTGCACTTTAAAGACAGAGATAAAATAATTTCATCTTTCTTTTAAGCATATTAAAAAAAATCTATAGATAATAAAACTTCCTGTAAATTGAGTCGCATCACATAGGCTCAAACACAAGTTAATGGAAAGTTTTATTATCTACAATTTGCAATATGAACATCTTAAAAAAATACCTCTATCATCATGGAATAGTATTAGAACCTCAAATAATTTCAGCTGAAATATTTTTGATGGAGCAAATGCTGCTTTTGGCAGAAAAATTGAAACATGCCTCTCCCAATAGTGGAATTATATATTAATGGCTTATTAATAAGGGTACCGTTTTGTTTGATCCAGTACAATAATTTATATAGAACAGATCAACACAGTAATTGCAGTACCAAGACAACAGGCTGCTCAGTCATATATTAAAAATTGATTGTTTTCTATAAAGAAAAAGAGATAAATTTACTGATGTGGAGAACCATATGGATTTTCCAGATATTCAAGGGAAATCCATACTGTGTACTATATTTACAGTATATGTCCCAAAACAGATTATAACATCACAAAACCCATGTATTTAATGGTGGCAATCAGCTCAGAGGCTGAATTACATGTAAAATGCCTATTTATTATTTTTCAACTGTAGGAATTAGGACTGGGGCAGGGTGTAAAATGCAGAAAAATAACAATTGTATTTGTTAGTAACTTTGCACCCTGCCCTACACAAAGTATTTTACCCCCCAGTGTGAGTTAAAAACGAAATACAGGTATGGGATCTGTTATCCAGAAACCCATTATCCAGAAAGCTCAAATTATCCAAATAATCCAAATTTTTATTTCTCTGTAATAATAAAACAGTACCTTGTACTTGATCCAAATTAATATATACATTTAAAAAAAATCAGCCTGAAGTCAAAGCCAATTATTCCTCATGAGGGAAAAAATTCCTTCCTGACCCCAATGGCGTTCGGAAACATTCCCTGTATCAGGAATTTGGCATTAATTTAATATGAATTAATACAATGCTGACTCTTACATTTATACTGTTTAAAGGTACAGAAACGCAATATAAGAGTGCATTCAGGAAAACATCCACATCCAGTTATTAGTAGGGAATATTATAAAGAAGAAAAACTCATCCCAGGTTGGGAGGGATGTTGCGAAATATGTTGGCGCTACATAAATATATGTTAATAATTATAATAATGTTTCTTCCTGTTCAGAAGATAAGGATGTGAATTGCCTTTTCCCCTGACATCAGATCCCTCTATTTCTCCACCCCAGCCCAGCTTTCCATCATCTTAACTTTTGCTTCTTACCCAATCACAGCTACATCTGATTCTGCCAATCTTTAAACATAAACCAGTGTAATCTGGCGGCTGGTCATTCGGATCCCGTGTCATGTGGCCCCTGTAGCTCCAGGACTTTCCTATAAAGATGAAAACAGGGGAGTTCAACCTTGTCTTTATCCTTTTTATCCTTTATATCTTTATCCTTTAGTCTTTATCCTTTAAGTTTAAGTATCTGTGGCATCACCACCAAATGCAGAAGAGAAATATGGACTGATACCTATATAAATATACAGGTATGGGATCTGTTATCCAGAAACTAGTTATCTAGAAAGCTCTCAATTATGGAAAGTCCATCTCCCATCTCTAGGAAAAGGAAGTGGGGTTGGATAGGCCTCACACTCAGGAAGGGAGAGGAATCTATAGAAATAAGAGCCTTAGAATGGAATCCACAAGGAGCAAGAAGAAGGGTACGGCCTGGAAAAACATGGAGAAAATTAGTGGAAGAGAATAGCAACAAATAGATCTGAATGGATGCCCTATACTGCCCTATGTCCTACTGGGAGTTGAAGAAACAGATGATCTCCCATAGGCTCCATTGTAATCAAATATTTCAATTTTTTTTAAAATTATTTTCTTTTTTGTCTGTAATAATAAAACAGTACTTTGGACTTGATCCAAACTAAAATAAATGAATCCTTATTCAGCAAAACCAGCCTATAGGGTTTAATTAATGTTCATTTTTTTTTTTAGGCTTAAGGTATGGAGATACAAATTACACAAACACATATTATCTGGAACCCCCAGGTCCTGAGCATTTTGGATAACAGTTCTGTAGAGACCCATAGGGTTTATATAACCCTATGGCTTTAATTCCCTACACTTCCTGATCTACCTAGGTGCTGGGCAGATGCCCATGTAGCTAGATGTAATTTGCATATCCAAGTTATTGGTCAAGAGGAGCTGTGACCACACCCTGTCACACTTTGGTGGAGAGAAGGGGTGGATCTTCCTCTTTGGCTTCTGGTTGCTGACCCAGCTAGATTTTCCAGGGAGCCTGGGTGCAACAAGGCCCAGTAAAGCCTTGTGCCCTAGAGGGACCAGTACCTCTAGAAAGATAAATCGGGGGGCAGGGACCTCATGAATGAGGCCAGCTAAATATAGGTTACTACCTGTAATAGAACTCTCTAGGAAAGAAATATAGGTAGGTTAAGTAGCAAGAGCAGCTTCGCTCCAACTAGGAGGGATAGCAAGGAGGTAGCTCTCCCCTCAGGCAAGACTGGCCTGTAGTATAGGGACACAGCCTAATAGGGAATTAGGGCTAGTGAGTTCCCTGATCCAACATGTGGGATAGAGGTCACAATGCTGAGATCCTGAGGGTGTATCTATCCTACTGTAACGCTTTCACCTCAGGGAGTTCTAATGTGCTGTCTCTGAGGGACATGTTGTAACCATGCCATGATTACCTACTGGGCCTCTTTGTAAGTACAACCCTGTGGATCATTTGTCTCTGACAAATAAAAGTTTTATTCAGTTTTCTGCGAAACTGTGGTGAAAATTAGATGGCAAAAATGTTTGACACGCAACAAAATTATTCAGACGCCCATTGACTTTTATGCATTTGAACAAAATAGTTGAGCGTATATAAATTGTTGTTCACTTCAAAAATTGACACGCGTCAAAATTATTTGGCTATTGACATCAATGCGTTTTGCAAATTTTTGCCGTTTTATGAATTATTGGGCAAAATGAAATGGGACAGATTCAGCCATCACTAGATCTGAATAGAAAGAGGAGTAATAATACATACTTCTATACAAGTAAACTTTAAATGATATTAAAAAAAGCAATAATCCTTTACCACTCTTTCAGAACCTCTACAGATTCATACGTTTTTCTCTTTGAAACATCCCTTTTTATACACAACATTACAGAATTCCAAATGAATAAGACTATAACAATCATTATAGCTTTTTTATTGACATTGTCTCTTTGGATCTCACAACACGACATTCTGTGGTTGCCTTCAGCATTAGGCGAGACAGCCGCTTGGATCGGTCACCTAGACATTGTCAAATTTTATTAGCCACTTTCTGATTAAAAGAGTCGATGACAGCAGCAGGTGTCCTAGTGTTTATCTCAGGCCTGCTAAGTAGCAGAAATCCTATAAATGCGATGGATTGTATAAAACACTTCATGATAGTTGATTGAATGTAATTGTGGTGGAATAAAACACTTAAAAATCACTTGTCCATTTATAGGATTTAGCAAATTCAAGTCTTGCTACAGATTAGGAGGAGCAAGAGATTCCTACCAAAAAATCATAATCTTTGTCTTTATGTTACATTATATTTTATCACTCATCGTTATTGCTGCCTGCCTTTGTTTTTCATGCATAAATGTTTAATGTCAATGGCTTTTTGTTGTAGGTGATACAGTGATAGAAAAGTGTTGAAAAATCTCGGTGATTGAAATGAAACAATGAATATGATTTTAGGATAAAATGTATTAATATCACGACAGAACAGCAACAATAGCCCCATTTGGTGAAGTGCAACAAAATGGTCCCCAAAAAAAGCATTCTTTTTTCAGAATTCGAGCATAATTGTACAGGTATTGGACCTTTTATCCAGAATGCTCTGGACCTGGGGTTTTCTGGATAAGGTATCTTTCTGTAATTTGGATGTTCATACCTCAACTCTACTAGAAAATCACATAAACACTAAATAAACCAAATAGACTGGTTTTGCTTCCAATAAGGATTAATTGTATCTTAGTTTGGATCAAGTACAAGCTACTGTTTTATTATTACATAGAAAAAGGCATTTTTTTTTAAACATTTTGGATTATTTGATTATAATGTAGTCTATGGGAGACGTCTTTTTTTGTAATTTGGAACTTTTGTGATAATGGATTTCCACATAACAGATCCCATACAGTACCTACTGTAAAGGACCAACATTTTTCACCTAACAATTTGGATACAAAAGACAATTAAAGGCATTGTTCACCTTTGAATTCACTTTATGTTGATGTAAATAGGAAGATTCTGACACAATTTGCAATTGGTTTTCATTTTTTATTATTTGTGGCTTTTGCCATTTCAGCAAGCTGGTTGCTAGGGTCCATATTATCCTAGCCACCATATATTGATTGGAATAAGAGACTGGAATATAAATAGGAGAGGCCTGAATAGAAAGACGAGTAATAAAAAGGGAAGATGAAGGCATTAATTAAAAAAATGTATTAAAAAAACTGTGAAGAAAATAAATAATGAAGGCATTGAAGATTCTCATTCATCCAGGTCATGATATATTTATAGAAATACCGTATATACTCGAGTATAAGCCGACCCGAGTATAAGCCGACCCAAGTATAAGCCGAGGTACCTAATTTTACCTACAAAAACTGGGAAAACTTATTGACACGAGTATAAGCCTAGACACAACTACAGCCCTGTCTCCCAGCAGCGCACATTCTGGCAAAGCGACCCCCCAGCGATCAACCGGACTTCTTTGCAAAGTTGATGGTGACAGAGAATTGCCAAATGGATTACTGTGTGCATTGTCCCACTGTCCCACTACCATGTGCAGAGGGTGCTGTGTGATGTTGCCATCACTGTAAATCTTTCATATAACCAACAGAGGCGCTGTGTGATATTGCCATCACTGTAAATCTTTCGTATAACCAACAGAGGCGCTGTGTGATATTGCCATCCCTGTTAATCCTTCATATAACCAACAGAGGGCGCTGTGTGATATTGCCATCACTGTTAATCCTTCATATAACCAACAGAGGGTGCTGTGTGATATTGCAGTCACTGTTATTCTTTCATATAACCAACAGAGGGTGCGGTGTGATATTGCAGTCACTGTTATTCTTTCATATAATCAACAGAGGGTGCGGTGTGATATTGCAGTCACTGTTATTCTTTCATATAACCAACAGAGGGTGCTGTGTGATATTGCTGTCAATATTAATCTTTCATATAACCAACAGAGGGCGCAATGTTATTCTTTCATATAAAAACAGAGGGCGCTGTGTAATATTGCCATCACTGTAAATCTTTCGTATAACCAACAGAGGCGCTGTGTGATATTGCCATCACTGTTAATCCTTCATATAACCAACAGAGGGCGCTGTGTGATATTGCAGTCACTGTTATTCTTTCATATAACCAACAGAGGGTGCTATGTGATATTGCTGTCAATATTAATCTTTCATGTAACCAACAGAGGGCGCACTGTTATTCTTTCATATAACCAACAGATGGCGCTGTGTGATATTGCAGTCACTGTTATTCTTTCATATAACCAACAGAGGGTGCTGTGTGATATTGCAGTCACTGTTATTCTTTCATATAACCAACAGAGGGTGCTGTGTGATATTGCTGTCAATATTAATCTTTCATATAACCAACAGAGGGCGCACTGTTATTCTTTCATATAACCAACAGATGGCGCTGTGTGATATTGCAGTCACTGTTATTCTTTCATATAACCAACAGAGGGTGCTGTGTGATATTGCAGTCACTGTTATTCTTTCATATAACCAACAGAGGGCGCTGTGTGATATTGCAGTCTCTCCCCAAGCGAACTGTTGGTATAGGAATGATTAAAAGTGACTGCAATCTCAGCTACTGCCCTCTGACTCGAGTATAAGCCGAGGTAGACTTTTTCAGCACATTTTGGATGCTGAAAAACTCAGCTTATACTCGAGTATATACGGTAAGTCAAATCAACTGGACTTGCTGTGTTCTTTTTCCTTGAAAATGTTTCACCAGTCATCCAACTGGCTTTCTCAATTCATAATAACTTGTAAATCTTCCTTCCAGAATATATATCCTCTGGAATGTTGCTACAAACAGCATAATCTATTTATCAAAATCCACAATGATATCATTAAGTGAGGTGTTGATTGTATTAGCAAGATTGGAGCTTTGATGTGTTATTGAACCTTCCTGAGAGAGGTGCCAAAACAGCATTGTATGTGGCAGACAATAGATGGGCCCTGGATAGCTTCAAAGGAATAACTCCCAGTCATTGGTTCCGTTATGTGAATGATACATCGGTTAAAATACAAACACAGGAGGTATAGACTTTTACTGAAGTAGTCCAATACACTGCAGCACACTGTAGAATGCATGGTTGCTTAGAAAGATGAATTTATTGGCTCATAATTTAGAGCAGACAATAAAAAATGGCATTTGCCCCCCCCCTTCATTACACCTACTTAATGGCAAGTGCAAAGTAAAGAGCACCCTCTCTGGTGGGGTGCCATGGGTTTTATTCACATTATTGTGTGCCATCCGGGCACTGGGTTTTGCTGTAGAAAAATGTTTGCACTTAGTGTGCCCAATAGAAATAAATGATGGCCACTGTTTCTCTATTACAATGAAAATAGTGCATCATGTTCCATCATTCTTTTTTTGAAGATAGTTTTTTTTTTATAAAAAAAAGTGCATATTTTAAGAAACTTTCTCAATAAAACTTAATGAGCTCCATCTTGTAAAGAATTATTTTTCTTTAGATGTTTTCCTCTATATTATGTCAGATTAAGTGAGGTCATCTCATAACCACATGTTTTTTTTCTGTTGCTATAACATGATTATTATTAAATGGAAATTAAAGAAAACAACATTCCTATGTGATATGATAGTGATGGAACTATAAGTACAAAATAAACCTATTTTCCCAAATGGTACACGTTACCCATTCTTGGTAAATAGTATGGAATGTTGAAAGATGAAAACAAGTTAAATCACACTTGCCTATATCAATTTCTCTGTACTGTTACATATTCTTATATAACGCCAGTTATGATCATTAAACATGTTTTGTTAGTTCTCTATTTTGTCTAAATCATGTGAATTGCACCAAACAATGTATGAAATGTGTAACACACAAGGCAGTAATTATGAACAATTACATACTGTATCACAAGACTTTGCATTTCTCGCCAAATACAAGGTTTCTGGACTCAAATGAAGATGGAGGATTCTGCTTGTCGTAGGGGCGGATATCAGTAGGCTGATTTTGGCCCGGTCTAGCCTAGACTAGGTTTTGCTCCCCTTTACGTCAGGTAGTTCCCATATAGGTTAGAAAAACTAAGAGCTTTCCTAGGGGGGAGTAGTTTCCTTATTCAGGTCAAACTGTGGATCCCCATGTGCTGGAGGTAGTGGTTGGTGTCTGAGGTGGAGGTAGGCCTCAGTTGGAGAAGACATTCTTAAGGGGGCCATGCACGGGCCAACAAAAGCTGCTGACAGACTGGGCTTCCCCGATCGTGTTGGCCAGATGTTGATTGGGCAGGGGTAAAAATCCCATCAGATCTGTTTGTCAAGCCTTTATACCTTTCATTATGACCCGATCGTAGGACCCTAGGGCCCACGATTGGATCAGCCCGATATCGCACACCTCAACATCGCCAAACAAATGGATCTCTCTGTGTATGGCCACCACCACCAAATTCCATCACAAATGACTTTCAGGTTGGACTTCCAGGAGCATTGAGGAGAATTAATGGGAATTCTAAGATCAACTAAATTGATCTTTAATCTGGGATATCCCTGGAGTTTGCAAAGAGATACGGCTGTTATAATGTCATTTTTGTACTTTAGCAGTACTATACCTTGAGATGCATAAATGTATTCATGATTTCTTCTTCAGCAACTCCTCTCTAGATATGGATCAATTAGCACAATTTTGGACTGAAATGTCATCCACAGTCTAGATAATACACAAAGCAACA
Source organism: Xenopus laevis (assembly GCF_017654675.1). Classification (NCBI taxonomy): domain Eukaryota; kingdom Metazoa; phylum Chordata; class Amphibia; order Anura; family Pipidae; genus Xenopus; species Xenopus laevis. The sequence continues at coordinate 16,969,672 of NC_054373.1, forward strand.
TCTTTGATCAGTAAATCAAGATATAGTAACCAGAAGTGTAACTAGTTAGCCGATGGCCTAGGGGTAAAATTTGAAGCCAGGCCCTCTGCCCTCTACCCACCTCCTGAACTACCAACAAAAAGGATAGATAGAACTTCAGCCCTATAGTGAGTTGCCAGCCTGTACACCGAATCTAGACTGTGGATTACCCATCAGCCTCAGTGACACCTGCAGTGAACGTCCTCAGGATTTCAGGAAGCTTCTCCTACACCAGCATTTCAGCTCAGTGTGGATTTAAGCTGCCAGACTGCTTCCCTGGATCTGCTTTGCCTCACATGATTTATTTCTCTTTCACTAACACTGGGAGTTGGTGAGACCTTTACATTACAAACCCCATTAATCTGACATTGCAACACCTAACTCTGCTCATACTATTTTGGGATTACTAATATATCCTCACAGACCCATATTGTGCACACTCAGCATTCTTAAAGGGACCGTGGACATGTCATTCAAGGGGTGACCCAGTGTTATATTTTTTTTTTATTCTATGTCTTATGTTGACATTATTAATTCACTGTTTTCATTGAACTGCTCATATGGGGTCTTGTTAATATAGTTCAATTCACATTATGCTGTGTGGTTTATTGTCTGTTACATTGTGTACAGTAATCACTGCTGCTACAGTTCCCAGGGAGTTACATGCACACCAATACCTGGTTCTAGACCTGAGTGGAGGCACTTAACTTCAGTTAAGTCAAACCCTGCAAATTTCCCACTTAACGGAGGCTTGGGATCTATACTGGTAAAGTCTAATGTGACCCTGGATATTGTTACCAAGAAAGGGTTATACATGGATAACGTGTTTCCCTTTTGGTGGTAAATTTAATTGGTTTTTGATCACCAAAGTTTATTACAGTTGACAAAACCACACATATGCCATGACACTGTCTCCCTCCTTTTAGCAGGCTTCATGTCTAACATCAGATTGTTCATATAACAGGTGGTCTAAAATAACTTGTTAAATCCCTGTCGAACTCAAGTCCTTAATTGACAGAAAGGCTCAGCTAAGATACTAAAATAACGTAACTTTATGAAAATCAGATATATTTAGTATCAGAAAACTACTCAGTGCTAACTAGAAGTGCCCAATAAATGAAGCCATACAAATTTTAGGGGATACGGGGGGTCATTTATAAAGTTCTCTCACCACACATTTATTCGCAAATGGTTGTACTGCACATGCTTTTTCCTGAACGCTAATATATTGCACTGCTCTGCCCGTCTTTCCGGTATTTGGAAATTCGCATAGTGAATACATTTTTTTCCGCAAATGGGACGAGTGTTTTCTCAAGTGCGCCTACTGTGTGACGTTGTTGTGCACAAAAATAGAGTTGTCAGTAACTTAAATTCGCAAAAAAAACTATTTTGCAAATATTTTCTCCACCACCAAAGTTGTGGCATAATTCAAACGCCATTTGCAATTTTTGACATATTTAAAAAGCTCTTATAGACATTGACATTGTGAAAATAAAAATCGCATTTCTGTTTGTACACTTATTCAGCTTTATAAATGTAACCATGCGCAGGGCAAATATATTCACTGTGCGAACCAATCTGCAATGCACAAAGTTTATAAATGAGCCCCACTTTCATTTGAATAGTTAATATTTGTGACATTAAAAATTCTCTGTTGCTTTAAGAGGATATTGTTTAATTCTGGATGTTTTGCCAGGGTATTTCACATCAACCACATAGAACCTAATCATTAATCATTTCATAAGCCTTTTTCAATGATTCAGTATTCCCACAGAGCATTACTGTATGTCCGTGTGTTCCAGGATATCTGGGGGATACGATATGTGGTTAGAAGGTGATAGGATCAAATGTCGTTTTGGAATATGTTTCTATACTGCAATCATAGTAAATGCCTAAACGATTGTAGAGGCAAACAATTATTAAAACCTAAGATCGGTTGAATTCCAGATTGCAAGCAAAAGTTATAGAGGATTGAGGCACAAGAGAACAATAAAAGGTGGGGTTAGATTTGTGCAAAGTAGGTGAAACAATGATAAATTAAATTCTGAAAGATAATCTAGATACTGTAACCCTCGTTCTCTAAATATTGTCATTCTCATTGGAACCCACAATCGATTATGTCAACACCCAAATCCAGTTTACAGGAGGGACTCACCAAAACCCACAATATATGCCAAAATTGTTCTGTAATGATAAATAGATTTACAGAATAGTAATGTGAAATGTTTGTTGCAATGAACTGAGTTAACACTAAGGGGGCTGATTTAATAAAAAAAATTCAGGAATCATATTTTTCTCAAAAAATTCATGTTTTTTCCCCTATAACTCAGGGAGGGTTATTTACTAATCTGAATGTATCTAATATTTTTCAGATATTTTTACTATATTTTTGCTTTAGTGAGGCCTAAAATTAAAATCATAAGGCAGAAATGGAAGAACCTTCTTCCTCCCACTGGAGATTTCTAGTCAAGCTATTGCTTTATTTATATCTGCCTATGCTATTTTTAGATACAACTACAGTATTTCCTGTGAAAGTGAAATTCCCTGAAATGGAATTTGTGTGCATGTATGTCTATAAATATTCCTGATTTTAATGTATTTATTATGTATATTGAAGCTACATTGTAATTTATGAGTCTAAACTCCCTTCTTGCAGCACATTTCTCTTTTTGAATGCTTTAGCACTATATGCATACCAAGTATGACAACAAGACTTTACTTTTCCCTTCAGTGTGTAATGGCATATAATGATTGGACTCTGCATAGAATTAGATGGACACTGCAGTGGGATTATTGCAGGTGACATGGCTACACATCCCCTTAAGGGTTCTAAGATCAGGATAAGGGGTTGGTTCATTTGCGATAATAAGGCTGTAGTGTATTGTGGACTTGCTTACGTCGGACAGATGAGTAGAGCAATAAAATTACGCTTGAATGAACATAAAAGTACAATACGCAATTACCATCCCCCGGTGGACCAAAAGGATGTAAATGAAAGTAATAAAAAAAGAAGGGAAACGGCTTTGGCCAGACACTTTTTTGATAAAGGTCACAGGGTGTCACAACTAAGATGGTTGATTCTTGAAAAAATTACCCCAAATAATCAGCAGGACAATAAAAAATTATTATTACAAAGGGAATGCCACTGGATCTGGGCATTGCAGACAAGGGTCCCACGTGGACTGAACAAGGAATTCAATCTAGCTTGCTATCTCTGAGATCCCGTGCCACTTTTAAATATCTAAAAATGTTAATATGTTGCCTCTCCTCTCTATTTTGCAGATATTGAAAAATTTAATCGGTTTGTTGCAAAGGCAAGGTAAAAAGTAATCTTTTCGATAATGCTAAGGGCAAGATAATGTTTCAAGCTTTGGCAGAATGCCACAATGTTTTTAGTGTTTTTTAGCTTTACTAAAGGAATTTTTTAATGTTTATACTGAAATACTATTTAACTTTGTTCACAGGATTTTCTCTGTATCAAAACATTTTTTTCAACATTTTGTCCAATATTTGTTTAAGGTCTTGGGAACTGTATTTGGACGTTTTTTGTATGATATTTTCACTGATGATGAATTATCCACGAATGGATTTGCTAATTGTAGTAACTAAGGGTTAAATTACCAATCATGTGTGGGTTAATTTATGCATAAGTAATGTTTAAAAGGTTCACTTTGTGGTGTGATTTGCTGTTTGACGAAGGGGTCTGCCCCCGAAACGTTACATTGTAATAAACACGCAGGGCTTTGCCCGCATGCATTGAGCTCTGAGTGCTGGTTTTTCTTCTATTACGCTTAATAGAATTAGATGGCCAATGTTGGACCCACGTTGAGATTTGAGAGATCTGCAAAATCCTTCTCTTCTGATTTTATGTGTTTAATTGTGGCTGGTAAACCAAATAATAATATCTAGGCACACCTGCTGCAATTCTTAGCACAGCCCATGATACCCTTAATATATGGAATTAAAATAAAAAGGGTCAGCCTGGAAGGTGGATGTCATTTATTTCCCCCCAATTTTGATCCACAGCTAAAAGCTTTCCATTACATATACATTTTCATATATTGCATTCTAAAAGTGCTCCCTAATTTATCCCTGGGGTAAATGTCTAAGAAACCTGACAATGCTGCTGTGATCTTTCTACACTCCCATTTAAACAGCCATTTGTGGCAGTGAGATTTGTGGCAAACCTTTTTGTTTGTTATGCTCATGCATGTGACATTATTTGCATGAAGATAACAAACAGTGTTCATTATGTGCATACGAGCCACATAACATGAACACCTGCCTCAGGAGCTCTCTCTAGAGCAAAAAAGCCATCTTATTTTTGTTAAAGTCTGGCTTTTAACTCTACTGAAGATGATTGCTTGCTTGCAAGTGCCCCTGTTTGGAGCGGTTTTCTGCTAACAGGAGCACCAGCCCGTGGAAGCAGGCAAGTCATTACAATCCTCTACTCTACCAGTAGAGAAGGATCTCATTATTGTAATTTTTTAAAATCCCCCTCTCGCCCCAAACATTACTTAAAAGGGTATCACAGAGAACCTGGTCCTGGGCTAGGGGCAGTGTGGACCTTCAATATGTTCTTCATGAAGACATATTAATTAAGATTATGACTTTCAGAATTTCAGAATTATCCCACAGTTACTATGATCTACTCTGTATGTCAGTCGAGTACATTATGCTTCATACTTCATTTCACAATCCTATCCAAAAAAAAGCCCAACCCAACTGTTCCTCCAACATGGCTGAGCAGGTCCATTAGTCAGGTAGGACTGTAGGGTGGCACAATCCTTCAGGATGAAGTACAGGTTCTGAAAATACTGGACTAATAGAACCAACTGAATTAAGCCATGTCATTGTGTTGGGGAAAGTCCCATAAGTAAATCTGGACTAGGGGAAGGTAATGCAAAGGCTGTTTTAAATTATACAGATATTGACATTTTTTTTTACCATGATTTAACTGCTGCATTTAAGGAAATGTACAAAATGAAACATGTATGAGAAGGGAGAACATAAGATGTAAGGACAGATCCAGGTGTTTCTAGACAAGGAATGAATCAGCATCTACTCTGATTCCATTTGTGTAGATGCTCTATTTGTGTCATAGTTAAAGCTCATGATGTATCAACAGATACAAACACAGAATATTCTGAAGGTCAAAGGTTTTTTTGATATCATTGACCTAAAAAAAATAAATATGAGACAGATGTTGGTTAAAAGTGAGTTCAATTATACAACAAAGCTCTGATAAATTGTCTACTGGAATATTTAGAGATAATATTTTTAAAATTACAAGGGATATATACAAGACACAAGTGATGCAATATGCATCGCCTGACAAGATCAAGATCACAATGTCAAAAAGATTATGTAAGGGATTAAACCATTTCTTTTCATCTTAATACTATTAATACAATAGGGTTCTTCTCCTTATCTCTATATTTTTCTTCCTTTGCTGCACTGTCTGATTTTTTCAAATCCAGGTGTAACCTCTCAGGGATCCCTCAGAGGTAACATTAAGCATTCATTCATGATAGGAGGCCACCACATAGTCCTGTCTGAGTTCAAACATGTTGAATATTAAAAACTTCAAAAATTTGATTATTCTATGTTGTACATGTTCCTTGTTGGGGTGGACTTCTGACATTAGATTATATAAAATAAACAATTCCTTGAGAATTAACATTCTTCAAACATTATAAACATATTTTGCATTATAAAAAGGGCCAGTTTCAATTCAGTGAGAAAAAGGTTTATCATGTGAAAAGTCATGGGCAAGATTCAATTTGAGATGCAATTCAATTCAGAAAAACTTATCTCATGATTTATCATGTGGAAACTCTATTGAAGTCTATGGGACAAAACTGAAACTGAATTTTAAAGTTTTTTATCCTCAAATTGAATCTCATCCATTAGTTTTCACGTGATAAACCACAAAATAACTTTTTCTCACTGAATTGAATCTGGCCCAAAGTAAAAACAAATGTTCTGCGTGATGATGGTTCCTAAGGGAATGGGCTTATGGTGTTACGTGTAATGGCACAGAACAGGTTTATGGGCACATGATAAGAACACAGGCAGGTAATAGTGCAACCAGGATTAACTGCTCACCAGGAGGTCAACATTAGTGGTCATTTTTGGCCCAGAGCCTTAGGCAGCAACTCAACCTCAAATGGTAGTCGGACATGAGCATCAGAGTCTTCTTGTGAATCAGTGGCACCAGTCTACTTTGGAACAACCCTCAGTGTATGAAATAGTGTTGCATGAGCCAGCCCGAAACCTGTAGGTCGGGACAGTTCTTGCTGGCGCAACATTTTTTTTAATGGGACCTGCCACCTCCAATGCCCCCAATGGTGTCTGTAAATTATATCTCAGACCCCAAGTGTTTAGTATAAGGAATGCAACACTGGAAAATTGCAATCCAGAAAGAGGGGCACCACTGCTTATTCCAAACTTTTTGTGCAGCAACCTGTCTCTCCAGGTCCACCAATTTCCTTATGAACTCATGCTTACTGGCCATCGGCCTCTAAGTCAGCTTCTTCCAGAAACTCTTCTCAGTAAGGAAAGAAGAGACTAAGGCAAACTGGGGAACAAAGTCAGTGCGTTTGTACTTGGCATTAATGTGTCTGCATTTTTTTGAAAAACAAACAAGCAATTGCAAATCCACTGAGAACAAAATCAGTATTGAGAATGACTAGACAATGTCATGTACAGTTTGTTGAAAACATCACTGATACAAATACTCTGTTGTAGTTTTCTTTATTTTAAAAGCTATTACACCAGCATTGCCTTATACTAGCTATTGCTTGAAACATTTAATTGTCCATGATGAGCTAAAAATTTGTAGTCGAGTCAAAAGAATACTTCCCATTTTTGGTGTAATTGGTCCTAAATAATTTTAGATATGTTTTTATATTCTTAAAGGGATTCTGTCATGGGAAAATTTTTTTTTTCCCAAAATGAATCAGTTAATAGTGCTGTTCCAGCAGAATTCTGCACTGAAATCCATTTCTCAAAAGAGCAAACAGATTTTTTTATATTCAATTTTGAAATCTTTCATGGGGCTAGACATTTTGTCAATTTCCCAGCTGCCCCTGGTCATGTGACTTGTGCCTGCACTTTAGGAGAGAAATGCTTTCTGGCAGGCTGCTGTTTTTCTTTCTCAATGTAACTGAATGTGTCTCAGTGGGACATGGGTTTTTACTATTGTGTGTTGTTCTTAGATCTACCAGGCAGCTGTTATCTTGTGTTAGGGAGCTGCTATCTGGTTACCTTCCCATTGTTCTTTTGTTTGGCTGCTGGGGGGGGTAAGGGAGGGGGCGATATCACTCCAACTTGCAGTACAGCAGTAAAGTGTGTTTGAAGTTTATCAGAGCACAAGTCACATGACTTGGGGCAGCTGGGAAATTGACAATATGTCCAGCCCCATGTCAGATTTCAAAATTGAATATAAAAAAATCTGTTTGCTATTTTGAGAAATGGATTTCAGCGCAAAATTCTACTGGAGCAGCACTATTAACCGATTCATTTTGAAAAAAATGTTTTTTTCCCATGACAGTATCCCTTTAATTTTAGTTTTAATTTTTTTTAAAAGTAAACTAGTTTGAGTTTGACCTTTTGTCTGAAGATGGAAAGGTAATTTTTTTTTCAAGACCATGAATTTCATGCTGATTTAAACCATAGAAATGCTGAAGTGTTTTAGTCACAAGTTTTTAATGCCAGAGGGAAAATAGTTTGAATGGATGTACTACACTTCAGTATCATTTAATGTCAGCATGTCATATATTCAACTTTGTAAATAATTTGTATTACATTAAAAAACATGCCCTTTGGACTAATGGATATTTCTAAGAACCTAACAAGTGATTACTAAATGTTCTGCTATTGACAGGACTGAATATGTTTCTAACTTGAAATACTTTGAATGCTCAGAACACATTATTTTTTATTTTGCCGAAATAGAGTTGCTTCAACATTTCCTTGTGGTAAAATCATTTTTTTCAGTCACGTTTTTAATTATATGAATATTTTAATTAGAGAATAATGGTTAATAATGGTTTTAATTATTACTAATTATTTAAATTATTATTACTACCTGTGAAGTACCCGGAAAACAGTTGGGTTTTGTAGAGAAGTCCCCAATTCACTGACCATGCAGACAGTCCATGGATAACCAGCGTGGGTACCCAGCTAGTACTATCCCACCCTCCCATGAGGATATGGGAATTTTTTTTCTTACCCTTGTGATCTGGCACCAGAACCTCTGGTTCAGAAGGTTAGTTAACTATTTTCAGTCCAAGTCAAGTAGCTGGGCGTGACCAGACCCATGCAGGACTCTACTACTACGAGGATACTTAACTCTGGACAAGTACTACACAACTTTTTTTGTATTTATTATTAAGCCTTTGCAATGTCTTTATTTTGTAATTTATCTGCTTCAGCTCAAGCATTTGCAAGACCCATGCTTTTGTTCATGGTGAAAAGTAAAAAATAACTATTGCATTTTTGCTGAAAAATAAGTAGGGTGGGCCAAATTAACTTCTGAAACAGGAACAGCATCCTAAATTTTGTCCTTCAGGCCTTGGTGCAGCAATTTTGGTACTGGGAGTTGGAAGGAGAATAGTGAGAGATGAGCCTTGAGAGAAGAAGCACAATGCACCAAGGAATGAGTTGCCCAAAAAAACAACTTAATGGGAATGAAAGATGGCAAAACTCAATGAGCTGGAAAGGTTGTGTTAGGCTCTACCGGGATTCTAGCCAGGGACCTTTGGGTTTCTGGTTTGATGTCTTGACCACTGGGCCAGGTGAGAAGCCTGCAGGGTTGCTCACTATATATTACCTGGCTTTTGCAGCCCCAGCGGCAGCCAGATTGGTTTGCAGTCAGCCAATCAGGGTTGGCTCTGCCCTGTTCAAGGCTAGCAATGTGGTATTGTCCCTAGCTGAGGGTTCCTACTCTGGCCTCCTTGCCTTGTCTTGTCTTCCCTGTCTTGTCCTGCCTGGCTCTGAACCTTGTCTTGCCTTACCTTCTCCTTACAGTTCTGTTTAAGACCTTGATCTTGCCTTACTTTTAAACTTGCATTGACCTTGTCTTGCCCAGATTTCCTTGCTATTCTTAATCTTGTTCTGCTCCTCACTCCAAACCTGACCTTGCCTTAACCTTATTCTGCCTTGACCTGACCTTGCCTGTCTGGTTCCTGCTTTCTGTTCTGACTTGTACCCTGTCTATATCTTCCCTCGTCTCGCTCTGCCTTTTCCTCCCTCTCCAGCTATCCCGTCCTTTCCTGCTATCTGCTCCAGTCTGCTTCTGCTCCAGTCTCTTTCAGCTATCCAGTCCTCCCGCTATCCAGTCCTCCCGCTATCCAGTCATCCAGATTTCAAGCCTGCTCCCGTCTCCTGATCTGATCTACACCTGCACCATCCTGACCTATACTTCTAGTCTGCTCCTGTCTCTTGATCTGATCTATGCCCGCACAGTTCTGACTTATCCTTCTAGTCTGCTCCTGTCTCTTAATCTGATCTACGCCCGCACCGTCCTGACTTATCTTTCTAGTCTGCTCCTGTCTCTTGATCTGATCTACACCTGCACCGTCCTGTCCCATCCAGTCTGTTTCTGTCTTGACCTTAGCCCTTATATATCCTGTCTAGGCCAGTCCTGATCTTCACCCTCTCCATCCAGTTCCGCTCTGGATCAGTTCCAGAGTGACTCATCGCCTTTGTCACACTGTTCCTGCCCTCTTCCCGTCTGTGTCCCATGGGTTCAGCCAGCTCTTTCCTAAAAGACTTGCTTTCCTCCTGCTGCCTCCGAAGTGCCCCCTACGTTATCCCTTACAGGTTGCTTGTAGCCAGACCTTACAAACTACTCTGCAACTACTGTATATTTCAGTTACTAGCTGTACCTACTGTAGAATAGATGTCTGCTACCTGTACAGTTTTATCAAGCATTTATTATTGACAGTGTGTGTCATCTTCCCCTGAAATTAAACATTGCAAATATCTGTCAAGCGATCAAATTCCAAATTACTTGATGGCTCATAAGCCATATCACTTGTTGAGTATTGATCTAGTAAGACATTTAATTCATTATTACTAGGTTTGTTCTCATGTTGGGTACAGTTGACTATTCATACTCCTGTGGCATACATCTTTTTAAAGGAGTCATATTGGGTCAGATTCAATTCAGTGAGAAAAAGTTATCTCATGGGTTATCACATGTAAATTCATGGATGAGATTCAATTTAAGGAGAAAAAACTTTTACCCTGATTCTGTTCTGCTTTTTCCCCATAGACTTCAATAGAGTTGTCATGTGATAAACTATGAGATACGAGTTTCACGTGATAAACCTTTTTCTCACTGAATTGAATATGGGCCATTGTGTTAAAAACAAGAATGTACAAGTGCATTATACTCTTTTAAAAATAGAAAGAATGTGCTTACAAAAGTACTGTTTTGGTTGGTTTATTGAACATTTCTAAAATAAAACCCTACTAGTCCCACCCATCGGTTCCACTTCTTGCTGCCTCCTTTTCCAGGCAATGCAGGGGAGTCAGCAGCACTCAGCACACTGTACTGTAGGATATGAACCAATCAGCAGCTAGACTGACCTGATAGGGAACTGAAACCTGTATTTTGCCTGGCTAACTGAAGGGCTGTGATTGGCTATCCCCCTCCTACTCTGCTTCTGGCAGGAACCATTAGGGCTAAACTCCACAGTGCAGCTTGTTCCGATCTGATGCGATGAGAGGAAGCGGATGCGATGAGATGAATGCGTGAATATAATTTAAGTAATAGGAATGTCGGACCTACAAGCTGCATGCATCTGTCACGACACGACTCTGGGATGAAGACGCAACGTGCAGCGGATGCACGCAGCTTGTAGGTCTGACATTCCTATTACTTACATTATATTCGGCGCATCCGCTTCCTCGTATTGCGTCGGATCTGAAGAAGGCACACCATCTGTTTCAGTCCTTAAAAAACGCCTACCACTCATTTTAAACCCATACAGGGACCATATATATTGGTGCTTATTATTTCACAGGCTGGTTTCACAAATTTAGCTGCTAAACTGTACAATTGCAGTTGCCAATAGCAACCAACAAGGTCTTCGAATTTATTTTATTGCTTGTAGTAGACTTTTCAAAAGTAATTGCTGCTTGGTTGTTTTTGGCGACTGCACTTAGCACTTATGTTCCCTAAAATATGGAGTCTATGACTGAAAATTATGGTCATCACTTGTCAAAAATGGAGGTTATGGGCCCTTGATATAGCTACTTACTGTTTCTGTAAAGTAAAGGTGAAAAAGTAACATACATTAGAAAATATACATTTTCAGTATTTTTTCTATCCTTTAAAGATTTCAGTGCTCATTTACGTTGCATTTGAGTGTAGTAAGCAAATTTTGAGAGTAACCTCAGTGTTTTTTTCCCATTGTGTTGCTGTCATTAAAGTAATGAAAGAAGGTGTCAAATTTTCCTAAAATCCCACTATTTCAACAGAGTTTCAGTGACTCATCAATGGATTTTCAAAGGTAGTAATCAATTACATTTTACACAGCTGTGCTTTATCCAAATAGGAAATAAAAAGAATATACCTGGTCAGGGGTACTTTATATATTACAGTGTTATCTTTGGCAAAGAGGGAATTAAAATATTTAAGCAGGAATAAGTTAGGAAAATTGTCTTGGAATTCAAATGGGATCAATCTCGAACTAAAATTAAACATTTCCATCAAAGACGATGTTATATAAATAAGCAAAGTTGGAAGGATTGTTAATACTTTCTAATTCTGACCATATTCAAGCTTTGACGTGTTATAAATACTTCCCCCAAGAGCTGAAAACTGATTAGTCTGTACAAGTGGAATATACTGTAAGTGTCTTTACATTAGTTTTTAACCAATTATATATTCAACTAACTGAGGAATGTAATAAAAAAAAGCCTTAAGTTTGCCTATATCTTTTTAAGTTAAGCAACTAATCAGATACTTGTTTTCAAACAACTGACCAGTAAATACTACCTGCTAATTTGCGGCCATAAGCAGATAAGTAGCAACATAGGACCATTTATTGCATTGCTCTCCAAGTGTTTTTTACTTGCATAAAAATATGCTTCTTGTAATTCTGCATAATTGTAAAAGTATCTTGAACATGGCGGTAAGTCCAGGGTTTCCGCTTCTTCTTCCGTCAAAATTGCACCTTGTATACTCCACTTAAAGGAGAAATCAACCCCCTAATTTGCATCCCCCTACTCTAAATAGGCCCTTCTCCCCCCGGCCTACCTGGCACCCTGAGCAAATGCCCCTAACTTTCTACTTACCCCTCCTTGCAGTTTCTGTCCAGCGGAGTTCACAGCAGCCATCTTGTCTCCTTAGGTCTTCTTCCTCTAGTGATCGACATTTTCGGGCGCATGTGCAGTTGGAGGAATCTTCTGTTGAGAAGCTACTGCACACGTGCTGAAATTGTCGATAAAAGAATATCGAGACTTTCGTCGTATGCGCAGTAGCTCCGCAACGGAAGATTCCTCCAACTGCACATGCACCGAAAATGCTGATCACTACAGGAAGAAGACCGAAGGAGACAAGATGGCTGCTGTGAACTCCGCTGGACAGAAACTGCAAGGAGGGGTAAGTAGAAAGTTAGAGGCATTTGCCCAGGGTGCCAGTTAGGCCCGGGGGGAGGAGAGAGGGGGGCCCATTTAGGGTAGGGCGATGCAAATTAGGGGGTTGAAGTCTCCTTTAAAGGGGTTGTTCAGTTTTGAGTTAACTTCTAGTAAGTTTAAGGCAATGTTGCCTTGAAAAAGCTATAAGCTATAATTGTTTGATTGAAAATTGGTTGTTAAATTAATTCATTTGTAATAATTTTTTTATATAATTAATTTATGAAATATTGGCCTTAGTCACGTTTTAATTAGTTAATTCAACTATTACAGTACTATATTTGGAATGAATTCACATATAGTGGAATTGATCATATTTGGGTAAAAAATTGGTTAATAAGGGGTTCCTTTTCTCTACAATTTAAAAGACAATGTAAAGTAGTCAAGTAGCCGGCACTGAAAGAGTTAATGTATCACTGTCAAAAATATATTTTTTAATGGTTCTCCGGTCTTGCAGAAATTCCGCCCATCCCATGCATTATTCTTTAGAACCTGCCTTCATCTGTTTGCCAAATGTCTGGCTTTCACCGTGTTGATGTTTTCTGCAGATCCTTAAGCAACGCTTTTTTTTTTTTTAGTTCCAAATAATAATCAGTATTTAGCTGCCAGACATATCAAAACAGATAATGTTAGAATTTTTAACGTTATGGAAGATCTCCAGTTCCTTCCTCCAAAACATTAAAGGAGAATAGTCTTAAGGGGTCAAACAGCTGCCCTATTACTTACTACCTCAGGTTTTTGTTCTTGTCAGTATACACATTTGATATAAATATTGCATGTTCCTACAACAAACATCAGGAGAATTCATTTAGCAAACATCTGCATCATATTTATATGGACGTATACTGGAAATAACTATTTATTTGACATGGCAAAAAAAAAGTTTTGTTCAAGCCTCAAGCTCCAGTCAAAAGATCTGCATTGTATTAGAGAACATCTACACCCCACATTTGCATTTTATAATGGCCAGAAATCCTTTTGAGCCTTTGGAGCCAGGTGAATCGAAAAGCTAAAAAGAAGATAATATAATTCATGGGGGCAGATTTACTAAAGGGCGAAGTGTCCGTCACTAGTGAAAAATTCACCAGAAATATCATCAGCAGGGACATCTCTAATTCAACAGGCATTGAGGACAAATCGCTAGTGAAAGAGAACATCAATAGCGCAGTTTCGCGCCCTATCGCCGGGCAAATTTACACTTAAGTGAACAATCATTACTAAAGTTGGAATTTTACAGAACGTTACCCCTTTCTCCAAAGTTTCCTTCACCAGTTTAGGGTGAAATTTACTAAAGGGCGAAGTGGCTAACGCTGGCGATAATTCACCAGCGTGACGTCATTTCGGCACTTTGCCAATTTACTAATGGTAGCTGATGTAAATTCGCTGGTGTAATTTCGCCAAGGAGGTAGACTCTGACGCAACTTCGCACTCTAACGCCAGGCGAATTTACGGTCTGGCGAAAGAGTGTTACTACACAAATTCACTAAGTTTTTGATTTTACTGACCGTTACCTCTATCGCCAGACTTGCCTTCACCTCCTCAGACCAGGCGAAGTGCAATAGAGTAGATAGGCGTTCCTCAAAAAAAAGCTGAAAATTTTTCTAAGTCCCAAAAAACGCTGGCGTTTTTTCCTATTTAAAGGGTGATAGACTGAAAAAGATCATAAATATGCGACCATTGTACTTTAAATGCACGCCATATGTTAATTAGCCAACGCTAGCGTAACTTCGAACTGCTGAGCGTAATTTTACTGTCTTAATTTCGCCAGCGTTCGGTACCCTGTGCGCAACTTCGGATCTTTGTGAATTAGTGTTGTCCGGGCGAATTTACGCCTGGTGAAGTGTTACGAATTTGCCCCTTAGACCTGGCAAACTGGTAAGATGAAGCTACATCCTCCTCAATCTTAGTGACATCATATCCTGTATGCGGAAAGTCATAAAAGGTCTAAAAAAATGCTGGTGTTTTTTCATGTTTTAAAGCGGGATTGCCTTTAGAAGTCCTAACTATTAAAGATTTTTGTGTTAACCCAACCATTTGAGGGGGCATGCCACATTTGTTTTAGGGTGGGCTCATGTCTAGAACATTAGAGGATCTCTTTTGTTTTTATTTTGCTTCCTTGGACATTTGTAATAATAAGTGGCCACTTTAAGCATTTGCACCAACATCTCTAATAAAGACATATATATATAACCTATATGTACCCGCCCTATTAAAATTTACCTAAGTGTAAGTGTATTAACGAAGTTTCGCTAGGCAGAAACAAACATTAGTGAAGGTTCTCTATGAAATGCATGTGCTGACGAATTACCGATTCGAACTTTTCGAGCATTCAGCTACAGAGACTCAACTTCGCATTTTAGTGAATTAGCGTAGTGGTACCAAACTTGCACCTGGCAAAGTGGCGCAAAGTGTGACGCAAAGTGTGGCACAGCCTTCACTGGCAAAACTTTCCCCTTTAGTGAATTTGCCCCATTGTGTTAGTTAGGCTCTATGAGCACACAAAACCTATAGCACAAAGACCCAACAGTTTAGAACTTTTCTCTATTCACTTGGCTTAAAATGGATGGTGTTTCTAATTATAGCTATAACCTTTCCTTCAGACAAAAACATGACGTGACTTTAGCCCTTATTGAATAGTATTATAAATGTTTTGTTGTTCTTTTTATTCCAGTTCAGCTGTTACATTTGAAAAAAGTTGAGCATTAACAAGAAATAAGGTAAGGTAATACATCAGATTGTCTGTGGATCAGAGAATGGAATTGGGAGTAGAAACAATGGAAGAAGATGCAGCATCATTAAGTGCTTCGTGGCCAAGGACAGGAATGATACATTACATTTCAGAAGAAAAAAGCAATGAGACTAACCAGGGTTAGTAAATTGGTTAATAAGAAACAGTAAACTGGAAAGATGAAAGCAGATGAAAACAAAGCCATTTAATAGGAGGTTATTTACCAAAAAGAAAGAAAGGGCACATGTACGTCTGTAAGTACAGCGAGCAATGACATTTCTGGCACAATTGCTGCATTATATCCCCCACAATGCAGATCCCCCCCCCCCAGAATTACGGCATCATTGTGGTCGCAAACGAGTGATGCTCTTGACACAATTGTGCTACACCCACCACAATTACTGTACATTCAATTTGGCAAAACACAACTGCACTTGGTCCCAAATCTGGCACAGTTGCAACGCAAGAATTTGACGCCTGCCGAATAAATTCGCCTATCACTATTCACCAGCTAAGCTGACGTTGGTAATTGGGATTTTTGAGACGTTCTTTGGGTGCTAAGTAGTGTCATCAGATACAATTAGCATTTAGTGATGTAATTTGTGTCACATAACTCACTGGATTTTCCATATTATAAAAACAATAAAATAGTAAGATATGAAGATATTAAAAGTCACCTTAGATGTTTCATGACCAGTATAAAGTCATGGACCTGTAAGGCATTCAGCCTTGAACCTTTATATGGACATGAAACATCTAGCTGTTATAATATAGTGAATAAAGTACCCCCTCTTGTAAAATATAAGGATATTATAAGTTACCGAGGAGTTTCATGACCATATAAAAACACTAGGCCGAAGGCCTCTTTCTTTTAACTTCTAATATCCTCATATTTTACAACTTGGGGTACTTTATTTATTATAATACACAAGTTTCAGTGAGTCATGTAACAGAAATGACATCACAACTCACCGTTTATAACTGATGACATCAGAACTCGCCGTTTATAAGGATATAATTTACAGAATATTCATGGCTTTTGTGTATTATATACTGATATTTTACAATATGAGGTACATTATTCCATGTACACTCAAATGATGTCATTTACAACTGATTTTGTTATAATTTAAAAATACAAGAACCAGACCAATAGTACCGTATATACTCGAGTATAAGCCGAGTTTTTCAGCCCCCAAAATATGCTGAAAAACTCTACCTCGGCTTATACTCGGGTCAAGAGCAAAAACGGTCGCCGGCGCCCAAGAATAGTCGCCGGCATCCAAGAATAGTCTCCAAGAATATTCGCCGGCATCCAAGAATAGTCTCCAAGAATATTCGCCGGCGTCCAAGAATGGTCGCCGGCATGCAAAAACGAGACGTCGGCACCTCCAATGGGAGCAGAAACCCTCAATTTTTTGATTGAAATTTACCAGAAGCTGCTGCATTTCTCACCCTCGGCTTATACTCGAGTCAATAAGCTTTACCAGTTTTTAGAGGTAAAATTAGGTACCTCGGCAGTGGAATGCACTGCCGGGTGATGTTGTGATGGCTGATTGAGTTAATGCCTTAAAGAATGGCTTGGATGATTTTTTGGACAGACATAATATCAAAGGCTATTGTGATACTAAACTCTATAGTTAGTATAGGTATGGGTATATAGAATTTAATTAAAAGTAGGGAGGGGTGTGTGTATGGATGCTGGGTTTTCATTTGGAGGGGTTGAACTTGATGGACTTTGTCTTTTTTCAACTGAATTTAACTATGTAACTAACTATGTAACTATGTATTGATCAGTTCGATGGTTCTTGGTATATTAAGTTACTGCTAAAGAATGGGCTTCCATTATATGGGAAATTTAAATGCCTTTAAAAGGGGCTTGGATGATTTCTTGGACAGAAATAGGGGCAGATTTATCAAGGGTCGAATTTCGAAGTGGAAAATACTTCAAAATTCGACCATCAAATTGAATACTATGAAATTCGATGTCGAATTCGTAGGATTTTTTGCATCGTATGATCGTATTCCGATTGTACAATCGTACTGCGATCTCACTTCGAAACGTGTGATTCGAACGATGCTATTGTACGATCGTATGATTTTCCTTTGAATACAAAAAACTTAGAAATATCCTCTGGAAGTTCCCCATAGGCTAACATAGCACTTCGGCAGGTTTAAGTTGGCGAAGTATTGAAGTTGAAGTTTTTTTTAAAGAGACAGTACTTCGATTATCGAATGGTCGAACAATTTTACTTCGAATCGAAGGTCAAAGTCGTAGTAGACTATTCGATGTTCGAAGTATCCAAAAATTACTTCGAATTCCGAATTTTTTAACTTCGAAAATTCCCTCGATTTCACTTCGACCCTTGATAAATCTGCCCCATAATATGAAAGTCTATTGTGATAATAAGCTCTATAGTTAGTATAGGTATGGGTATATAGAATTTATGTGAAAGTATGGAGGGGTGTGTGTATGGATGCTGGGTTTTCATTGGAGGGGGTTGAACTTGATGGACTTTGTCTTTTTTCAACCCAATTTAACTATATAACTAACTATGTAACTATGTAAATGTGCACATTTTGGGGAATGTAATACATGTTTAATTAGAAAAAACATTTGCAAAGACCATTGTAAATGTTAGTGACCATGTCTGCATCCTTTTTGACCAATTACAACCAAATGGCTTTTGCGAACAATCGCAGCGTATGTAAAAAAAATTTGTAGCGGATTTTGAGGTGTAATATTTAACAAATCCCCAGAGAAGGTGTTAATGCTAACCTTTGCCTAGCGATATAATATTCGCCAGCGAACAATTTTACATTTCGAACAGCTCTAAATTTACACAAAAATGCCATTTGAAACATCACTTGCCATTTTTTAATACATTGCCCCTTTTCATATAACGCTGCAACGTTTACTTTAAGGGGCCGATTCACAAAGGGTCGAATATCGAGGGTTAATTAATTTTTTAATCCAACGATCGAAGGAATATCCTTCGATCAAAAAAACTTAGGAAAGCCTATGGGGACCTTCCCCATAGGCTAACATTGAGTTCGGTAGCTTTTAGATGGCGAACTAGGGGGTCGAAATTTTTTCTTAAAGAGACAGTACTTCGACTATCGAATGGTCGAATGGTCGAACAATTTTTAGTTCGAATAGTTTGATTTGAAGTCGAAGTCGTAGTCGAAGGTCATAGTAGCCCATTCGATGGTCAAAGTAGCCCAAAAAACACTTCGAAATTCGACGTTTTTTTACTTCGAATCCTTCACTCGAAGTTAGTGAATCGGCCCCCCATTCTCTCCAGCTGTGAGTTTCTAGCTTCATGATCAGCATTTTTATAGAACAATTTTTTTTTTTTACAAATTACAGATTTGCATATATAAAGAGTTGCATATTATCTGCTTATGTAATACAGGTATGGGAAACCCGTTATCCAGAAAGCGCCAAATTATAGGAAGGCCATCCCCCATAGACTCCATTTTAATCAAATGATTACATTTTAAAAATTATTTCCATAATAAATAAACAGTTGCTTGTACTTAATCTCAGCAAAGATAATTAATCCTTATTGGAGGCAAAACTATCATAATACATTTATTTAATCTTTTAGTAAATTTTTGCAGATTTAAGGTATGGAGACCCAAATTACAGAAAGATCCCTTATTTCAGGTTCACGAGTATTCTGCATAACAGATCCCATAACTGTATTGTTCTATTTTGCATGGGATACACAGTAATCACAAAATCACAAAACAAGAACAATTCTGCTTTTTTTAGAGAAATCACATGCTGCAATATATTTATTCTATGAGACAATGACATGAAATGATGATGTCTAATGTATGGGAACTCTATTATTAGTTCATCTGATTTTTAAATAGGCCAATGGGCTGCTAGATAAAATGGGCATGTTACCCTAAATTTCAGATAAAATAGAATCAAGTTATATTCCACTTCATTTCAAGTGATTAATAGAAATGTGAGCATCACAACTATATACAGAACAATATACTGTGCCAGTTACAACTTGGGCAATTCCATCACTGAAGAGCAACTGACCTTCATCTTGGCAGGAATGAATTATTCATGGAATAGAACATGACAAGAAATACTCAAAAGTCAAGACTGACACATCGGAATGAACACAAGGGATGGGTGATGACCCAACAGACATGACGCGCTCTATGGCAGTCATCTGAGAGAGAAATATGGACAGTCCGATTTATTTTAAGGTGAAGCTGACAGTATCCCGTTTCTTTATGGAAATGAGTCTGATTTCTGTTTTGCAGATGCGGGAAGCAAATGAAAAGTTTTGTATACATAGGGGCAGATGTATCAAGGGTCGAATTTCGAGGGGTTAAAACGAATAGGGAATTCGGAATTTACGCGCTGGCGTATAGTCGAATGGGCGAATATTCGCCCGGCGATCAAATATTCGATTGAAGGATTTTCAGTCGATCGAATGATCAATTGAATGCCTTTTTATTCAATCAAAAACTTAGAAAAAAAGCCTATGGGACTTTCTCATAGGCTTTTAAAGCAATTCGGTAGGTTTAATCTGGCGAAGTAGGCAGTCGAATGATTTTTAAAAGAGACAGTACTTCGACTATCGAATGGGTGAATAGTCACAGCGTTTTTTCGCTCGATCTATTCAAATTATTCTACTCGATAGTCGAGGAGCACAAAAAACTCCTCAAAAATTTGAGGTTTATTTCCCTCTATTCATTCACCCGAGCTTAGTGAATGTGCCCCATAGTGTATGTGTGTGTTTTTATGTACAATTTAACAGCCATTTATCAGATAGGAACTTACATTTCCCATTAACTAAACCAGCATGAAGCCATATTTATTGCAAAGTGATCCAAATTCGAATGCGCCATACTTAACCTGCCCTATGCTCCATGTGTGTGTCATACTCTGCTTACTCTATGCTCCCTGTGTGTACCATACTCTGCCTGCCATATGTTCCCTCTGTGTGTGCCATACTCTGCCTGTCCTATGTTCCCTGTGTGAGCCATACTTGACCTGCCCTATGCTCTCTGTGTGTGCCATACTCTGCCCTCCCTATGTTCCCTGTGTGTGCCATACTATGCCTGCCTTATGTTCCCTGTGTGTGCCATACGTGACCTGCCCTATGCTCCCTGTGTGTGCCATACTCTGCCCTCCCTATGCTCCCTGTTTGTGTCATAATATGCCTGCCTTATGTTCCCTGTGTGTGCCATACTTGACCTGCCTGATGCTCCCTGTGTGTGCCATACTCTGCCTGCCCTATGCTCCCTATGCATGCCATACTTTACCTGCCATATGCTACTTGTGTGTGCCATACTCTGCCTGCCTCATTTGGAAATTGTTGTTAGGGGCCCCTAAGGTACTTAACAATGTGCTTAGGGGGGGGTTGCTATCTAATCCACAGGGGAGGAGGCATATGGATTTAATGGAATGTCTTAAAATGAATTACATTTTTCACAAATGAGTGATGAGTAATATCCCTGCAGTGAGCACCAACCATTTGGTTAATTGTAGACATTGTAGGTCTTAAAAGTTATTTTGCTAATATAGATGTGGTTTAAAGTGGGCATGGTTTAATGGGTAATGGTCAACACTGGCTTTTGTTATCAGCCCTCCACCATGTGGGCCAGAAAAATTCTAGCCCTCGGTACCACAACAGTTGGACTGCACTCTTCTAGAAACAATGTAAGCATTAAATATAATCAATAGGCTGGTTTTGCTTTCAATAAGGATTAATTATATCTTAGTTGGGATCAAGTACAATCTACTGTTTTATTATTACAGAGAAAAAGGAAATCATTTATTAAAATGATTTGGATTTTTTTGATAAAATGGAGTGTATGGGAAGCGGCCTTCCTGTAATTCGGAGCATCTGAATAACAGGTTTCAGGATAACAAATCCCATACCTGTAAAGTACATCACACCAAAGGCAGACTCCTTTTAATTAACTCTTTATAGATTGTTTATATGTCTTTACTTAAAAATGGAGATGAACTTATTGTGGTTGCAGTCACCGCATCTAATAAAGAGATGAAACAATGTCATCACTTGTAAGTTCTGACTGAACCGAATGAAGATGTATAAACAATAGTAAATAGTTTATGTCTTTAAATACTTTTAATTTTATTTTGTAGATTACATGTATTTATTTATTCCCATATTTTGTATTTTTAACTTTTAATTTGTTCATATATAGTATGTATTTCCATTCTTGACCTGGTTAAGTCTATATCCCAGTCCAAGATGCCTGTTGCAAATCCTGTCTACATATCTGACAGTTGGAAAGACAGCATTACGTGTTCAGCATATTTGACATTTTCAGAAGTGACTGTTGATTGATCTTTTTTTCCCCCTGAACTTTTGAATGTTGTTTTGGAAAAGGGAAATACTCCACCGAATAGTTTATCTTATATTTCAATAATTGGTTACTTTTTTCTTAGTAACATAGATGTGGCATATGAGGCCACCTTCCATAAAACTGGTTTTCAAGGGGACTCATTGGGTACATTTTCTGTTTCCATGGTAACTAAATCACATACATTTAGGGATTTATTTACTAAAATCCAAATTTATCTCATAATTTAAAGAAAAAAAACTTGACCAAACTCCCATCTCTGATTTTGCCTTATTTATTAATAAATAATCAAATCGGGCGAACACCCGAATCTTATGATTTTTTTCGTACTTTTTCCCCAAACTCATCGATTTTTTGGAGGGGTTTTGCCCGAAAAAAACCTGAATTTATCGGATTATCGGACTAAACCTAATGCAAACCACAATAGCTTCCGATTGGCATAGGGACATCTCCCATTGAGTGAGATGAGTCATCTCACTCAATGGGAGATGTCCCTATCCCAATCGGAAGCTATTGTGGTTTGTAGATGACGGATTTTTGGATTTGAGTTTTTGCCGCAAAAAAAATGTACTAGATAAATTCAAGGTTTAGTTAATAAGCCCTTTAATGAGTCAGTTGTGGCATCACATTTAGATTCATTTAATGCATAGTGAAAATCTCTGGGTATTTTGCAGTATAATAGAAAGTGGCCTTGCATTAGACTATTCAAGTAGATTCCATAAAGCACTCAAACATTTATACAACAAAATAGTCTAAAGTAGTGTATAAAAAGTGATATACTGCAGTTCAGTTTTTAACACATTGATGAATTGGTGTTGAGCGATAGAATGTATATTCCATTTTAGAAACAAATTAAATACTTCTAAAAGGAGAACTAACCCCTAGCCCTCCTCCACCCCCTCCAATGCCTAGTCCACTGCCCTCCCCCCAAGTTCCCTCCCAGCAGCATCTATTCTTCTGAAAAGTTAACCACTATCCTGACCTGCTATAAATCTGCAGAGTTGTGCAGTAGACTTCAAAGACACCATCTTCTGTCTGTCTCTGATGCTCTTCTGTTAGAGTTGCGACATGGATCTTGGAGGAGCATGCACAGTAGAAGCTGATTTGAACTCTGCTACACAACTCTGTAGATTTATATCAGGTCAGGACATAGACTCCTTCAGTTACATTGAGTAGGAGAAACAATAGCTCATCTGAAAGCAGTTCCATCATGAAGTGCTGGTGGCTATTTCTGAAAGCACATGACCAGGCAAAATAACCTGAGATGGCTGCCTACACATCAATATTACAGCTACAAAAATATACACGTGTTGGTGCAGGAATAAAGTTTAATATGGTGAGTGAATTATTTGGTAAGTGAATTATTTGTAATGAAAACAGTATAATTTAGAAATAAAAATGACACCATAAAACCATGACAGAATCCTTTTAAATCTTAACCTAATGACTGTACTTACTGTACCTAAGACCACAATAATTAAGTACAATATGAACTTAGAGAGAAGCACATAGACTGCTGTTGAAACCTTATTCAGCTGACATGTTTCAGGCTGTAAGAGCCTTTTATCTAAGCATACAGTATAACTGGTACTGGGCCAATAGAATTGATTCTGGTATATTGCCACCTGCATGTTGAAGGAAGGTATAATGTGGTCTCCAGCTGGAGAACATAGACGCAGATCTGTTGACAAAGCAGGAGATGAGGTCTCAAGAGTTTGTGAAGATTCTCATTCATCCAGGTCATGGTATATCTGTAGAAACAAGTCAAATCAACTGGACTTCCTGTGTTTTCTTTCATTGAAGACGTTTCACCAGTCATCCAAATGGCTTTCTCAATTCAGAATAACTTGTAAATAGGATCTTTCTTCTGCAATATATCCTCTGGAGAGTCTTACAAGACCTAATACTACAGATGAGGATATTAAATAATCATAGTGAGTGTGAGTTGGTATATACTGTATTTCAATTACACACAGTATGAAATCTTACACAAATATCATTTTAATGAATCATCTGTTTGTATTGCCACTATTGCATGTGGCATTTGAGACAAATCCCGTTCAACAGTTGTCTGGCATCTGAACTGGTTTGTGCAGATGGATTTAACAGATCACAAATTAGGAGGCAAAATGAAAAAGAAAACATTGACACTTGGGACAAATATGACTTTTGCTTGTGACCCCACTCTGTTGCCATTATTTTGCAAATGCTAGTCACGTATAATTTCCTACGTGGACATTTCAAAGTTGAAAATCAGACTTTTTTTTCTGGTAGGAAGGATACATTTGTTCCCATTTCTTCCCTCTCTTGTACGATATGATTTAAAGATCATATTATATTTGAAAGCAAAGTGTTACATGACCTTCCAACCTATACAGCTATTAAACTCATGAAATCATTAAGAGAGACCATTTGTATCGCATTGCTTTTTCTGCTTGGTCTTTGATACATACACAAGGTTGCAATATTTATTTAAAATTGAGAGTTCTGTAGGAAAAATGATTTTAGTTAAACTTTTCTTACCAGTGTACTGCATGAGGTTTCATATTACTTCTTTTACTGGGATCACACTGAAGGCTATTAGAGTTTAAATTGCGCACCCCTATGGGCTCTATATATGCAGTATTACCTTTTTAGGTTATTTGACTGGTAATAGCTTTGTGTACTTAAGAGGGGAAGATTTATTAAGGTCTGAGTTGTGTTTTCCACAAAAACTTAAATTTTTGTCAAAACTCACATTTTCTGGCAAAAAAACCCTCAAATTATTAGAGTTTTTTTAAAAAATCAGATGTTTGAGATTTATTATACCTTGACCCTGGAAATAGCATGAATCCGAAAAAACACCAGCTTAAACCTGACAAGGTCACATAGAATTCAATGGCAGAGGTCCCTTGAACCATCTGAAGTTAACATCCTGCTTGATGTTCTAGTTATTTGGAGGGTTTTCAGGGCTGGAACTAGGGGTAGACAGAGTAATTACGTGTCTAGGACTCAAAAGCTGTGGGGGGGCGCAAGGCAAATACCTTCTCTGTCGCCTACCCCATGTCCGATCCTCTTTCTCCCTTTCTGTACTATCTAATTACACTTTCAAGCATGTGCACAGCGTTTCATGCAATTGTTTGCGTCAAATTCACGCATGCACAGAAGAGAGGCATTTTGCAAATATATATATATATATATATATATATATATATATATATATATATAATGTCAGACAGTGCCTGCACTCGGTCATAGACGAAGCCAGAGGTGCACGACCAAGTTTGTAGCAATATTGAAAAGAGGGTCAGCACACTCTGTATGATTAAGGTGAAAAAAAGTGTTGATTTATTCACACATCATCCGACGTTTCGGTCCCACATGGGGACCTTTCTCCCTTGAGAAAGGTCCCCATGTGGGACCGAAACGTCGGATGATGTGTGAATAAATCAACACTTTTTTTCACCTTAATCATACAGAGTGTGCTGACCCTCTTTTCAATATATATATATATATATATATATATATATATATATATATATATATATATATATATATAAAATATACATCCGCACAATGACTTTTGTATGCAGCATGGGTATTTTTAATGAGCAGGTATACAAGAGGCTAATATAATAAAAAGCAATGCCAAGCAACCAACAGAGTAGTGTAGAGGTTACCACCATTAGCAGTTGGGTTCATTTCTAAACACTGGACAAATTTGCACATGGACAGTAACCCATAGCAACCAATTGGAAGTTTGCTTCCATTGCTTTACCTGCAGCTGGGTGAAAAAATTTAATTCATTAGTAATAACATGAATACCTGGAGTTCAAAGCTGGGGTGTTCCCAATTTTATCATAATGTGGATGAAATGGTTCAGAACAATAGCTTGCCCCCTCAAATGATAACCATTAATAAGTCCCTTTTATAGAATCCCAACAAGGAGTCATGTAGAAAAAATGTGGCAAAATCAAATTATTTATTGGTTGTTAAGGGTTATGTGCCCAATATTTATAAATAAGCCCAACTGTCTTCTATTCTCTATTATTTATTCACCAAATCTTGGTGTATAACTACAGTGAAAGCAGGCAATGTCACTGTGGAGAGGCCTGGAGGTATAGGGGGCCCCATGAGACCCTAATTACAGGACAACCTCTGGATTAGTTGAGCACCATAAAATTAATTTGCTGTGGGGTCCAGTAACATCTAGTTATGCCACGGGTAGTTGTGAAGTCTAGTTGCTTTTAAAGGAAGAGTACAGTGTAAAAACTGGGTAAATACACTGACTGTGCATTAAAAAATGTTTCTAATATAGTTAGTTAGATAAAAATGTAATGTATAAAGGCTGGAGTCACTGGATGTCTAACATAATAGCCAGCTCTCTAACCTGTTAGTTAGTTAGTGACGTAAAGGGGGACACAACTGACACTAACTGTTCAGTTAGTTTATTTTTGATCTGATGCAGGTCAGATTTAAAAACAAACTAACTGAACAGTTTTGTCCCATATGCCCTCCTTTAAGTCACTTGTTATTTACTGACTGGTAACATAGAGAACTGAAAAGCAGGAAGTAGTATTCTGACTATTATGTTAGACATCCAGTCACTCCAGTCTTTATACATTACATTTTTGGCTAACTAACTATATTAACTAACTATATTAAAAAAATATATATATTTTATATAGTCTATCTATTAACGTAGCTTCATTTTTACATTGAACATTTTCTTTAAGGGCCCTGGCAGATGGGACATTTTGTTGCTTGCGCTTCCAGCGAGGGAACAAAAACTCTGACATTAAATTCCTAACATGATAAATGTATATTGCTGGTGGTAAAATAGATACATTGCCAGGGTCAGACTAACTCCAACAACCCCATTAGCCCCACCCAAGTTACCCGCCAATACCCGTGGGTGCTGCCACTCCCATCTCCAATAAATACCATAAAAGTTACAGGTCACGCGCAGCAGCGCGGGGGGGGATGGGGGCGTTGGTTTAGCTGTGCAGAGGAACTTGTGGCTGTGGTGGGGGTCCTGGTGGGCCCTGGACACCCAGTCTGACACTGTACATTGTGTAATAGCCTAAAGGTGCTTTGTGGGTCAACTTTAAACATGACCTCTATTATGTTTTAGGAGATGTTTGTGCAAAAAACAAGCCATATATACTTTTCATTATCCTATCTTATTAAGAATAGAGATGTCGCGAACTGTTCGCCGGCGAACTTGTTCGCGCGAACATCGGGTGTTCGCGCTCGCCGGAAGTTCGCGAACGTCGCGCGACGTTCGCCATTTTGGGTTCGCCATTGTTGGCGCTTTTTTTTGCCCTCTCACCCCAGACCAGCAGGTACATGGCAGCCAATCAGGAAGCTCTCCCCTGGACCACTCCCCTTCCCTATAAAAACCGAAGCCCTGCAGCGTTTTTTCACTCTGCCTGTGTGTGCTGAAGAGATAGTGTAGGGAGAGAGCTGCTGCCTGTTAGTGATTTCAGGGACAGTTGAAAGTTTGCTGGCTAGTAATCGTTTTGATACTGCTCTGTTATTGGAGGGACAGAAGTCTGCAGGGGTTTGAGGGACATTTAAGCTTAGGTAGCTTTGCTGGCTAGTAATCTACCTTCTACTGCAGTGCTCTGTATGTAGCTGCAGTGGGCAGCTGTCCTGCTTCTGATCTCATCTGCTGACTGCTGCAATAACAGTAGTCCTTGTAAGGACTGCTTTTATTTATTTTTTTGTTGTTTTACTACTACTACTACTACTACTACTATAAGAGCCCAGTGCTATTAGTCTAGCAGTGTTGGGGAGTGGGACTGGTGTGCTAATCTGCTGCTCCTAGTAGTTCAGCAGCACCAACTTTAATTTTTTTTTTTTAATATTCATTTTTTTTTTATTTTACTTTTTTTTATTTTACTACCGCTGTAGTAGTGTATAAGTTGACCTTTTAGGCATTATTTGCCCTGTAGGCATTATTTGCACACTGTTTTCTTCAACCCGCCATCGAGCTGTGTGACCTTGTTCACATTCTGTCTAAATATCCATAATATTACCGTCTCCAGAAAAAACACCGGAGTCACTTCAGTGGCTGCGTCCAAAAAAACTGGGCAAACAATGTCTACAAGGTCAACGTATGGCGAAAAATGACTATTTTCAGCATTTATATGGCATATTTTTTCTGGCAACTGTGCTTCAGTGGCTGCGTCCAAAAAAACTGGGCAAACAATGCCTACAAGGTCAACGTATGGCAGTTGTTTAAAGAGAACAGTAGATTACTAGCCAGCAAAGCTACCTAAGCTAAAATGTCCCTCAAATCCCTGCAGACTTCTGTCCCTCCAATACAGAGCAGTATCAAGCAGATTACTAGCCAGCAAACTTACTATCATCTGTCCCTGAAATCACTAACAGCTCTCCCCCTACACTATCTCTTCCAAGCACACACAGGCAGATTTTTCAGATACATTTTTGCCCTTGATCCCCCTCTGGCATGCCACTGTCCAGGTCGTTGCACCCTTTAAACAACTTTAAAATCATTTTTCTGGCCAGAAATGTCTTTTCTAGATGTTAAAGTTCGCCTTCCCATTGAAGTCTATGGGGTTCGCGAACCGTTCGCGAACCGCTCGCATTTTTGCGCAAGTTCGCGAATATGTTCGCGAACTTTTTTTCCGACGTTCGCTACATCCCTAATTAAGAACCTTCATTGCTTTTTATAGAATGGTTTCCATATAATTTAAGCTAAAGTTTTAATACATCTATTTGGATTAATTTGTTGGGAACATTTAAACAAGCTCTACTTAACTCCCAGTTGATCTAATTATAACCTCTGCTCAGTACCATATCCCATAAGGTTTGGTGTGGCTGATACAGGAATCATTCCTTTTCCTCTCTTTAGTCTGCATAAAGGAAGATTATGCCTTAGAATTTATGAACTATGTCCCAACTGTACAATAATAATAATGATGTCACTTGTTAGAGAGCAGTTGGGTTTCTGGCAAAGGTTAAACAACAGTGGAAATGATGTCTCACAAATTAAGTGGGTCTGGGTTAAGGATAAACCCATGAGAGACCTGTTAGATGAAAGCACATAAAGGGGAGAATATGAAAAAGAAAAAATTGGAAACACTGAAGGCAAGAAAAAGGTCAGGGGATAAAAAGGTTTATGCACCTACATTTTTAATATTAGAAAATGAAGAGAGTAGACACTTAAAAGTATTTAGTTTTCTGAATATAAAAATGTTGACTTCAAAGCACAGTCTTAGAGGTCTATTTATCAAAGGTCAGATTTTAGTGGTTTTCAGAGGTTTTTGAAACTCAATTTCTCTAAAACTACGAATGTCCTGACATTTATTAAAATATCCAAATAAAAAACGGTAAAAGGCACAAAACACGCAACTTTTTCAAGCTGTCACACAATAACTACAACTGTTTCATATTGTTGGCAAAAAGACAACGTCAAAAATATCGGAAAACCTCTAAAACCACAAGATCTTCCAGCTGTACAATGGACATCAATATTGACCTCTACATGGTTTTGACAGACTTTAGTTGGAGTATTTTCGTATTCAGTATTGTCACCGTAATATTTCACGAAAAAGTCACACTTTTTTAGAATTTTTGCCATCAAAAAACACAATCTGAAAAAATTGCAGCTTAATAAACCGGCCCCTTAGTGTGGAATATATTTTGTTAATAATAATTACTTTCATTACATTTCTCCATTTATGTCCCTTCCATTGGGTTTGACATCATTCCCAGATATGTTGACTTTGAACTTCCATCCCAACTGTACATAGAAAACAATTCCTTCAGCTCCATACGTGTAACGATTCAGAAACTCCAAAATGCCAAAATTCAATGGATTTGAAAAGCTGCTGAATTATTTGGATTCTTGAGATGGATGGCAACTGACTAAATAAAACTTCTTCAGATCCTTCATCGGATCTTCAGTTTTAAAGGATTTACTTTCTTCTACAGCTTAAAAGTTCAGGGTTAGCCTGATTTATTTCATTTAATATACAATTTATTTTTTACTGTAAGAAAAAATTTGTAAAAGGAGCACTATATAACTTGTTGAAAGTGAAAAAAATCATTGTACAGACGGTTCCAATTGTACTGTAAACGAAATATCACAGCTTCAGGGTTTTTGAAGACCTTTTGCCTTAATAAAATATAAAATAAAATCTCGCTGAGGGACAGGGTGCTGCAAAACAAACCATTCTGACGTTGCGATGAAATAAAATAACTATAATTATACAGTGATAACTCATTAGCCTTAACAGTGACTTTATATTTTGAGAAGATTTTCTATTCACACTCTTTGCTAAGACAGCTGGAAGCATACTGTATGAGCAAAATATAGGAGTTGGCTGCCCTTGTGGAAAATCTTATGTCTCTCTCTTTCTTTTTTTTAAGTAAGCTGAAAACATCCTCGATATGTGAGCAAAGCAGGTATATTTTATTTTTCTGTGAGAGAAATGATATATCAAGAAACCAGACAACTGTTATTTATTGCATAAAATCTTATTTTTCTTGGTTGGTTTATTACAGGGCTACTTTTTTGACCAATCGTGCTTAGATATGTCACTTGGGCTTGAGTACATTACCGGTGCAAACAATGAGCAATATTCAATACATTTTCTTCCTTCAATTAATTTTTTTCAACTTAAATATACTCGATGCGAATGTACCTTTAGAAAGCAATACAGCAACATAAGAGCATAACTTACTTTTCTTGTACCTACCTGGTCAATGACTACCTTTATCAGTTACCACTTTGAGCCCCATGCTTTGCACCTCAATAACTTTAGTAGGAAAATGGGTGCATGGATAACATAGGTTCAAGTGCTTTATGTAAGACATTCTGTCATGCTCAAGCTTCATGTGGTCTTGTATATAGAGTTTTGCTTGTTTTCCTCTAATACGGTATTCTCTAGGCCAAAGGTCCCCAACCTTTTTTACATGTGAGCCACATTCAAATGTAAACAGAGTTGGGGAGCAACACAAGCATGAAACATATTCCTGCGGGTACCAAATAGGAGCTGTGATTGGCTATTTGGTAGTCCATATGTGGACTGTTAGCTTACAGAAGGGTCTGTTTTGCAGTACACCTGTTTTTTAAACAACCAAAACTTACCTTCAAGCCCGTATTTCAAAAATAAGCTCCTGCTTTGAGGCCACTGAGAACAGCATCCAAGAGGTTGGGGAGTAACATGTTGCTCCTGAGCCACTAGTTGGGTACCACTACTCTACTCTAGTCCATAATCTGGCATAGTCGGAACAGGCAGATGTCGGTAGGCAGGCTGAAGTCAAGCGTAGTCGGGGTCAGGCAAAGGTCTATAGGGAGGCTGAAGTCAAACGTGGTCAAAGGCAGGCAAGGGTCTGTAGGCAGGCTGAAGTCAAAGAAGAATCCGTAAACAAGCAGAGTCAATAATCGAGGAATCAGTTCAAGTAGTTGAGATCACCAACAGCAAGGGAAATAACCAAGTGCCGTTTGCTTCCCGTGACCTCACTTTAAGGGGACAAGTTTGGTGCCAAACTTAAGGACGCATGTTGACGCTGCGCATCAACGCAGTGTAACCGCGACAGACGCACGAATAAATGCACGCTCGCACATGCAATATCTCGTGTGTCAAAAAACATTGTTGTTGTTCATAAACTTCAATGCATTTCTGTGAATTTTTGGTGAACCAAAATGGGTCAGATTCGCCCCTCACTATTCCCTAGCCTTTCAATTATTTTCAATCTCCAGCCAGGCTTCTGTCCATTGCATTCCTCTACCATTTACTTTGCCATGAAATCCAATAATTATATACTGTGGCTTCATTTTATTTCTTCTTTCTACTTAGGTCTAATTAGCTATACTTTCTATAAAGTTCCTTCAGTGATGCCCCCAATGATTTCCTCAACTCCTTATTCCCCTTGACCCCTCTATTTTTGACTCTGGTTTGTGCTGTTCTTCCAGTTTCCATTGCACCATCTATACCTTGATTAGGCCCCTTATAATGCCCCTTTCTGCTTTTTCTTTGTCACTTCCCATTGTCCATGTAGCCTCAATCCATTTTAATTTCTGATTTCTAAGTCAAGATACCGCCCAGATCTGTTCTAAACATACGCTTATTCAGAAGCCTAACTTCCTGTCTGTTTTAAAAAATGGCAGTTTTGAAAGATATATTTCTCTTGATGAACACCATGTCAGTATTCACCAGGATAGTCCCTCTCCTCTACCCTTCCCATATATTTGCAAGCCTAACCACATTTACCTACCTGCATCTTTTTTTGTCCTTCTGCTTTTACTCCCATTGGAAGCAACATTTTTTGGTATCCCATGTCTGCCTGTATTTCAGTTGCCTTCCAGTATTGTCAGAGCATTAGGTGGCAAGTGCTTGTCCCTCCATTCGTGTGCCCTCTCAGCCTGCCCAAAAGGTGTCTGGTAGCAATGGTGTACACGCTCATCCATCCTAATGCATTTTGCATCATTGGACACTTCATTAAAGTCTTTTAATTCTGGATAAATTCATGATTGTTTTGTGTTCCAAATAAATGTTTCATGTGTGATACTGCCTACTGTTTGTATTATTATAATGCTTATGGGCATATTTATCAAAGAGTGAATTTAGAGCTCACCATAGTTCACTACTGTGAAATTCCGCCACTCTACATTCATTTCTATAGCATTTTTAAAGGCGTATTTATCAAAGGGTGAACTATCACTTTCACCCATTGACACATACTCTTTTAAAAATCCTATAGAAATGATTGAGAGTGCCGGGATTTAACACTAGTGGACTGTGGTGAGCTCTAAATTCATTCTTTGATAAATACGCTCCTCAGAATCCTCATTACAAACAGGGCTATAGACCGTGTTTGTATAGATTTTCCATAGCAGTAAATTGTATATGACCATCTGAACTAGCAATGTTTATCAGGCAAAATCTCTAGCATGGAACATATTTTATACAACAGTTTCAAAACTGTTCTAGTTTCCATGTTATTGGACTTTGGGAAAATAATAATCAAACGTAGTTATATAAATAAAGACAAGTGAAACAATTCAGTGTTTTTAAAAATTTGGCTACATTTTGAAATTTCCAAGGAGGCAGAAGGTGGGAATACCTGGACATGATATGTTGTCAACTGGAAGAGAGTATGGCACTTCCAACTCTGTGAAATGGGTGGTTCTGGCAGCAACATGAACATTTCTTGGCTGAAATAGTCTGTCTGCTGTTTTCCAATGCATTTGCAAAGAGCCCAAAGTTAACTGCTGACATTATTGTATTGAAGATTTAGTTTGGTCATCTTTATATCATCACAATTTCTCTCAAGCCGGAATAGGCAACTAGAATTATTTTACAAAGCACATTGTGTAAATGAGAAGATTCTCTAAACAGTGAAGTGTGAGACCTAAAGGTGAGGTGTACCAAAAAGGTTCTGACTTCCCATGAAATACCATGTCTGCTTATAGAATTTGATGTGTAAATGGGTAAAGTCAAGTGTATGGTTGTTAATTGCTTTAGATTGTAGGGCAATATTTAAATAACAAAGAAAACATTTTCTTTTCCCATTTTATACCTACAAGACAAAACAGAGACTGAGAGAGTGGAGACCAACTTTGAAATGTTTTCTCCTAAGTTATCTGTTTACTGTGCATCTTGGAAACAAATTGAACATTACAGGGATGAATAAGCGTCAGACCAAAAAAGTAATATTTTTTTTTTAAGCAAACGTTAATGTGCATGAGAAATCACGTCTAAATATTTCCTAATACAAAATAAAGGAACAGCCAAACATAATAAGAACAAAGGCACAGATGGCCTCAAACCTTATGTACAGAATGATCTGATGCCTTTCGGAAATGTCACTACATATTTTATTTGCAGACATTAAGTGCTTGGATGCGAGAGTAAAAGAAAATTGGTTGGCAGACAAGTCTAGTTTTATTCAAAAGGGAAAAAAAGGAGAGAGAATGACAAAAATGTTGCTAATTGTATACAAAGAATAGAGCCAATGTATAAGTAGCTTTTTTTGGAAACCATGATGAACCTTATTATCTGCCTGAAGCCAGAATAATTGACGATCTCACTTGTACGAATAAGACAGAGATTAAAGGTTATACTGTTGTCTCATGTTATTGAACAATTCGGAAAACTTGTTAATGTACTTTATTATGTAACAGTCTGCATTTTGCCTCAGTTTGAAGTTAGTGGCATTTTATCTGCCATTTCTTTACAATAAAAATATACTGTACATCATGCTCCCAAAATGAACCCCCCCATTCCTTATTTACATAAGATTTTTTTTAGTATCAGATAAACCAGTGTAAATTGAAAATGAGTCTGACAATAACATATAAACATATAAAAAATAAATAACACCGGGATTTAGTGCTGAACCTCTTTTCCATAGGTACAGACTGATTAAAAAATACGAGTATACATAATTCATGCATGGTACCAACTGAAAATTCTTATAAAAACGAATCCTGACCACCATGTGTACATAGCCTCCAGTGGTAGATTACCTAAAGGGCAGCTAAGGTACATTTTTCAACTAGGAGCCCTATATCATGGAAAGAAGACAGAGCGTGCGTGCATTGGGGGCAGAACTAGGGTAGATCAGGGGAGTTGTAAGGTACAAGGCAGAAATCCACCCATGGCCATCCCCGAAAGCCTTACTTACTCCAGGCAACTGCATTTGTTCTGTTTGTAAAACATTGTCCACCATCCAGTGATACAAAGGGTCATTTACAGCTACAAGTGCACCAGATGAAGAACACTTTGGATGCAGTTGACCATGTTTATTTACCCAGAATACAGTGGTTTTACCCATATTTCTAGCTTAATTTCAGGCAGGACAGAGAGTTGTGCTTGGCTCCACTGTGTTTAATACATCACAACACACTAAAATGCAACATATTTGTAGACCACAATCACTAAAAGATTCTGAGAAAAGGCTGAATTGTGGTCAAAATGTGCTGATTTATGCACCTTTACCTTTCTTAGTACATTTTTCATTCTTTCACTTTTATGGATTTGCGCACAGCAAAATGTCTGAACAGCATGCACAGCATAACACTCACTCCCTCTAAAACACAAGGGGAAATTTACTTAGCAGTACAATGTAGTAAAATTAGTATGTAGTAGTCTGCAAAGTGCAAAAAAGGCCACCGACCTTACACAGATAAATAATCATTCTGTCTTTTACACATATACAGGTATGGGACCTGTTATCCAGGATGCTTGGGGCCTGGCGTTTTCCAGATAACAGATCTTTCTGTAATTTGGATCTTTATATCTTAAGTCTACTAGAAAATCATGTAAACATTAAATAAGACCAATAGGCTGGTTTTGCTTCCAATAAGGATTAAGTATATCTTAGTGGCGATTAAGTACAAGGTAATGTTTTATTATTATAGAGAAATAGAAAATAATTGTATTATTTGGATAAAATATAGTCTATGGGATCTGGCCTTTCCATAATTCAGAGCTTTCTGGCAAACAAAATAACCAATCCCAGAGACTTTCCCCAAATATAGGTCAGATTTCAGTTACTTTGCCACCATCATTGAAG
Organism: Xenopus laevis; assembly: GCF_017654675.1. NCBI lineage: Eukaryota > Metazoa > Chordata > Amphibia > Anura > Pipidae > Xenopus > Xenopus laevis. Next base: position 17,004,968 of record NC_054373.1, read on the forward strand.
CATTTATATTTGTCAGCTGGAATCACAGAGCTGAGAGCTGTGTCAGATAAGGGACGGAAGAGTGATGAAACATGCACAGGAATGTGACAGGTACATTTACTGATGCCGTTTAATAAAGTATAAAGATTCTTGTTTTCCAGACAACATGCATACCCTTGCCTTTAAATAAATACTGAGATTATCATTTCTCAGCTCAAAATCTTGTCTCATGTTGTATAGCAGATAGAGCTGGTAAAAACCTTGCAGACATATCTCGTTACTTATCAGAAGATTTGGACTCTTGGTGATCCCAGTTGAAAGAGGATCTGTGACTGTTGCTTTCTGTGACTGTTGCTTTCTTAGTGCATTATCTATCCCTGGCCCTGTTCTATTGAAACCATAAGGAAATATTTGTCTGGTCTCTAAAACTTTGAGAAGTGGTGGCAAGGTTGGACTGGCCCACCAGAGGACGGGGAAAATCCTAGTGGACCCCAGACCCTTCTGGTGGCCTCTACATATCATTCCCCATGTTACCTTTTGCACTTTATAATCTGCATTCTGCTATGCTGTGTATGTCTCAGGCAAAATAGAGAATAAGTTGTATTGCAAAGGTTATATAGTATAGTATACAATGGCTCAAGCACCCACACACTAAGAAGTTAGAATATACATAGTGATAATCTCAACACTGAGGCACACTTCCATGTAATGGATCCCCTGAATCCCTTTCCAAACTGTAGGCCCTACACTTGAGCAGGTATTGCCTTATATCATTCTATATTACTCTCCTCTGTGGAGCCCAATACTGCTCTTTCTAAGCAGGCCTATCTAACTTGCAGCTCCTACTCCTATGAGTATATTATGACAGAAGCTACTTTGGTTTATCTGTATCTTATTTACAGGGTCTCTGTTCCTTGACTTCTTCTGGGTCTAGGATTAGGGTCTAGGCTTAATACTGAGTCTAAAAAGGATGATCCATGCCCTCCCTATGGTAAGGAATTTGTCATTAGGTTGCAGTGTTGATTGGGGAAACCTCTCTCCAACAGACATAACATAACAGAACCAGGACTTTCCTTTTGGTCCCCTACATTTATTTTCAACTTGTGAATATCACTGATAACATTTGACCTCTTTCAAAGGGGAAATACTGGAAGACACCTTAGAGCTCTGTGATCTATATAAAGAAATCTGGCATTATGTTCCCATATGCTCAGAGGCCCCCTTGAGAATTTATGTTGCAATAAATTGCTCTATTGACTATATTAATCCTTTTAAGCTTTCGTGTGTTTTTAGAGAAGGAAACACTTTTCAATTTAGCGAGTTCGTTTACAGAAGAACAAAATGTTTAAATTGCTACCAAATCATTGATACATTTCTTCAGCACTTTGATCTGTTTTGCTGAACCTTCAAAAAAATAGGCCTGGGATAGGGTTTGCCCAATGTTCTGCCAATTGTCAGGCACTCGATGAGCATGTGGGAGGAAGAGACGCCCGATCAGAAAAGTTTCTTTTTTTTACACTTGGTTTAGCTTTTCCCATGTCTGAGGTTTTTGTAATAAAAGCAAAGCATTTTAAGACCACAAATGTAAAACTTCCGTAATGCAGATGAAATCCGACCATGGGAAATATGTTGAGTAAATCTGCCCAGCAGCTGGGGTGCTACAGTAACTAACCTTTTTCCTCTGTTATAAGTTGGGCCTTCTCAGAAAGAATATTCCGGACTTTCCCATGTTTTCTTTCAAGTAATATAATGTAAACATTGTTACCACATTTTAATCTTGGCTGAAAGTTTCCCCCGAAGTAAATGCTTACTGTTATAATATTAAATGCTTCTGAGCTACTGAAGTAATTAGCTTTCTTTCCTTGCCTAATGTGTGATTCTGTGCAAAGTATTCTGGATTTCCAAGGTTGTAGCTGGGATTCAGGAAATATTGTGACCAGAATGCTAGGGACCTGGGGTTTTCTGAATTAGGGGTATTTCGCGAATTTGGATCTCCATACATTAAGTCTACTAAAATATCATGTACATATTAAATAAACCCAATAGGATTGTTTTGCCTCCAATAAGGATTCATTATATCTTAGTTTGGATCAAGTACCAGGTACTGTTTTATTATTACAGAGAAAAAGGAAATCAAATAAATAATAATAAATAAAAATGTGAATGATTTGATTATAATTTAGTCTATGGGAGAAGGCCTTTCTGGATTTTGGGTTTTTAAGATAACGGATCTATTGGCTGGGGGACATTTGAAAGGGTTAAACTTGACCATTTCTTTTTTTTTTCCCAAACCAAAATAATGATCATTGCATTACCCACAGTTTCCCCTAAATAATTGATGACTGCATTATGATGAAACTAATTCTTCATGATAATACTTCAAATTTTCAGTACAAGCTGCATGTAATTAAGGACCAGGGCGGAGGCATGGATGCCAGACTGTAAGAGTCAGACAGAGCTAACGTCAAGGACCAGAGAGGTCAGGAAATTCACCAATTTGGAAAGAAGTAACATTCAGTAAACACAGTACAATACATACTGTAGATAAACAGAGGGCGCCAAGGACCTTAACATACCAAGACATAAAGGGGTGGTTCACCTTTAAGTTAACTTTTAGCATGTTCTAGAATGACCAATTCTAAGCAACTTTTCATTTGGCCTTCATTTTTTTTAGTTTTTTTTTTCATTATTTGCCTCTTCTTCTGACTCTTTCCATCTTTCAAATGGGGGTCATTGACCCCATCTAAAAACAAATGCTCTGTAAAGTTACACATTTATTGTTATTGCTACTTTTTATTACTCATCTTTCTATTCAGACCCTCTCGCTTATTTAAAGGAACAGACACTCATGTCCTGTCCATGTACCACTTCTCCTGAATGCAACTCTAGCAGCTGTGAACGTCAGAAATAAAATCAGTTGTAAATGTTTGCAACTTTATGCCTTTTTTTAATTGCCTTTTAATTATTTAACACAACATGCTGAGGCTACATCATCCTTCATCATACTAACGTTTAACAAAGAAATATTCTAGAAATGCAGTTCCTTATGTTTTGGCTTCTGTACTAAGGCCACCACATCCTAACAGTAATACATGTCTAGGCTGCTGTGGGATTAGCGCCTGACTAAGAATAGAAAGTATGCATGTAACATAAAAGTACTGATACAGGGCTTATTAGTATGTCATCCAATGTACATTACATGGAAGCTTAGCAGCCAGTGCATTCTGCTTCATGTCAGCTTTCATGTCAGAAAACCCTCATTTACTATTATCTTAAATAGCTTGCAATGATAAGTGATGACCAAACTCATCATTAGTTTCCCAAAGCACATTGAGCATGTGTAGTGTCACTGACACTCAAACAATGACCTAACATGATTCAAGAGGCACCTATGATGTTCTATTACTGTTATAGGAGTGCTGGACATTGTACAGCAAGTACAGAATATAAAAGACAACATTTCTAGTCATATATATTCAATTTTAGACTTTAGTTCCTCTTTAAAAGCCCTTGATTAGTTTTATCCATCATATTTTCATATTACTGTAGGGGCCCATAAGGTTAATGCTCTCCTATGGCTTTAATGTCCTACACTTCCTAATTCCCTAGTTGCTGGATGGAAGGGAATGTATCCAGTTTAGCTTTGGCCCCGAGGCTGATGACCTCTTCCAGTATAGTGTTAGGCAGAGGGTGGGTCTTCCTCTTTTGCCTTCCACATCAGGAGGGAGTGGATGTTACTGGGAGCCTGGGATTTAGGCCCCAGTAAAGGAAGTCCCTAAAGGTAGTGAGGCCCTTGGAGAAGTCATGGATAAAGATGCCCCATGAATGAGATGTAGTACATTCAAGGAAAGTGAAGCTGATAGAACCAGTTTAGCAAGAGTGCTCTGACTAGGAGGAATAGCAATGGGGGTAGCTCTCCCCTCAGATAAGACTGGCCTGAAGTGCAGTAATCCCTAAAATGAATAGGGATTTGGGTTAAGTGATTTCCCTGATCCAACACTAGGGGATCCAGGTCACTATTTAAAGATTCCCTGTCTTGTAGCTAAGACCCAACCTGTGGAGAGATAGGTCCAAATGTAACCTGGCTATACCTGTGGACAAGGCCTAGCCTAAACAAGATTGGGTTGCATTAAATTGTCCCACTTACCTTCTCATAGAATTATAGGAACAGAAGGGTTGTGTCCTTAACTTAATAATGTTCTATGAAACAGTTTTTACAGCAGTCTAAGGCCAGCAGTGCACTTAATGCAAGAGGATCCTGCCTGCTCTCTGTTTGCTTGGCTTCCTTTACTTTGCTTGTTCAATCATAACCTAAACTGTTCTATATCTGATTCTAAAGTTTGATTATGATGTAATACTGCCAAGTCAAATGTAATAAAAATAATAACATAGGGAAAGTGATTGGGTTTATGTTAAACTTGGTAAAAATCCCAAACTCTGCACAGATAACTGTTAAATCAATTTGTCTAGTAAACTAGGAATCAGCCTCAATAATATCTTATGGATTTAATGTACGTGAAATACCCTCTTTAAATAAAACATGTTTTGTAAATTCACTGGAGGCTAAAGCTAATAACAGAGTTTTTATTAAGAAACTCACAGGGGCACACCAAGAGTTTATTAAAAATCAAAAGAACAACAGTCAGTTGGAAGACAGTATTTATAGCTTTGAAGGCAAGCAAGGTCATTGGGTTAGCTACATATATCATAACAGGTTCTAACATTTGTTCTTGTAATTCTTCCAAATAATAGGGTTTGCTGTTTTACTTGTAAGATGCCACCAGCAAGAGAAAAGCATAAAAATAATGAGATATGAAGTAAAGTTCTCCAACTTAGAGAGAAAAGAAAACTTTCATGTTGTTGCCTGTACCCCAAAGGATGAACATTATTTTAATATAGCGTTTGCAGAAAACTGGTCTACAGAATGTTGATAAAAATAACATACAGAATTTCTTTGACATTGCATTATGATGGCACTCACATCCAGAGCCAGCTTCACAGTTCTATCAAGAATTCTGGAGGGACCCAACTAAAACTCCTGTACAGGTGGAAAAGTATGTTTTATGCTTATAAAATGTCAAGTAGCCATAGAGCTATGCCATGGAAATATTTCTGGAATGATATCAATTGTAGAGAATCGTTGTTTGGATCAGTTGGGAAAGGGTAGAAAACAAAGCAACACAAGTAAGAAATAAGTAATAAAGAAATTAGAAATTATAAGTGATTTGTGTAGGTTTTTTTCCAGGGTTTTACTCTGGGTTTGGAGCAACCTGACTTGAACAAAAAATCTTCTAGTGTTCATGGAAGATGAAGCAGTTCATACAAGAACAAGTTCTTGTATAAATAATATAACTAAACAGATAAGAACGTTAACACTTAAGTACTTTCCATTATGTTGATGCCATGTTTAATAGCACAGCAGGTGAAACAGTGACTGCTTTCTTGCAAAGATGGGGTCCTGAGTTTTATTCCCTCTTGGGCACTGTGTCTGTGTGGGGTTTCCTACAGGTGCTCCAATTCCCTCCCATGCTACAAAAACATAGAAGAAGGTTACGGGGTTAATAAAACCAATCGTAGTCTGTGAATATGGTGGGAACGTAGACTAGGGCTGGTCCATTATGAATGAAAAACATTCTCAATAAAACAAACAGATGCCAGTAGCCTGAACATACCACACATGGATTTTATTTACAATATAAAGTTAACTAAGGTAGTGAAAGGGAGTAGGGGATTGAAAATAGGGTCATTGAAAGAATAGACATAATAAATACCCCATTTCCTTTATGTTAGAAGCTAGAAGAGATTTGAGATCAACTTAAAAGATAGAACACTTCAGAAAGGCAGAGGCCTCCATTAGGGGGAGATGGATAGTTTAGGGATATCCAGTTTATGGCCAATAGTTGCAAGTCATGGAATATCAACACTGAAAATACTCAAATATTTTCAAAATGGCTTTCTCTGTATTAGGCATTTATCCAATGTTAATAAAATAGTGTACATCTTAATTTACTGTCTGTACTAATTTTATGGCTTTTTTATATGAATAAGGATGCCTTAATGTTATTTTTTTTTTCACGGTGATTTACAACAACAAGCGATTGCCTAGAAACAAGTGAACAATTCCAAAGTCAGTATTTATCCAATTGCCTCTAGAAGTGTGCCTCTAGACAATGACCTTGCTTAACCCTATACATTTCAAAAAAGCCTCCAGTCAAGATATATAGGGGAACTTTAGTACTTTGAGTTTGGGCAATGTCACACGAGGATATTAATTGCCAGTGATAAATTTCCTCTTCTGTGGGCAACTAATATTCTGTAAGTGCTTTCCTAATAAAGTGAATGTGAATGGCTGGTGGTAAAACCCATGTGTTGCTTCAGTTTCCCAACATTGCTTGATGTTTCCTCTTGATTCAACCTCAGGCGACTTTGCAGGATTGAAGCAACAAATGGGTTTTACCACCAGGGATTCCCTTTATTGCTGGTGGGAAAGCATTTACAGAACATTAGTCGCCCACAGAATAGGAGATTTATTGTTGGTGCTTAAGCTACTGATGTGCCATTGCCCAGTTGTTCTGCTGACGAGAGAACTAATACATTCTTTCCAACTTTTTGACCTTCATGTCATGGAGGACACATGATAGATCCCCATTCAACATTTATCCTGCTAAACGCTTTTGGTGAACTTCAACTTAAACATTATTTAAATATTATTTTAGCTTGTTTTGTGGTAACACATTTTCTCCATCTTTGCTTCATGGATGTATACTGTAAGTAGGAGTCAGTAAATGTATGCATTTATGGACATTAATTCTTTTTTAAATGACTTTCCTGGTGGTCCAGGCCTTTAATTATCTAGATATTTTTGAATACACTTTACTTTGCACTATGGGCATACTATTAGAAAAGATTAGCGTTAAAGAGTAGACTCAGACTACATTTTTTCAATTTAGTCAATTACAGTTTAAAATATAATAGGAATAAAAATGCCTCTTCTACAGCTGAAGATGCAGCACTCTCCACTCTTAATAGATCTGTATCTTGTTATAAAATCTGTCAAAGATGATGTCTCTGTTAAGTTAGGAGTTATATCCTTTCAGATTTAAAATAAGTCAAATGGTTCTGCTGGCATTTGTTTAGTTTGGAGATGTCGTTGGCAGTCAAATTTACCTTCTTCCTGGCAAATGTTTTTTTTTAAGGGACTCAGCATCCAACATACCTAGTTTATGGAGGAGATGAGTGGACTTCTGGATGCTATTTAGTTTACTTACTCAGAGACTTAAGAATATTTTCCAACAAGCCAGAGATGTTTTCTCCAAGTGCACAAGGAAACTGAAATCCAACCTTGTAAAAAAAAAAACTAATAACAAGTATGACCTAAAAAGCCCTCTTAATGAACTCACTTTAAACAAACAAAACCTAAAACTTGTAGCTTTGAAAAATTATAAAATGTCAGTAAGGGATCTATTTATCAAGTGAAACATTACCAGTAATGTTGCTCATTTTCTAACTCTTGAAATCTTATTGCTGATTGGTTGCTCTGGGCAACATCACCAATAATGCTTCACTCCACTTTTTACACAGCATGATAAATAAGCCTCTATCAGATTGGCGTGTCAAAAAACCCAGCAATTATCCGGGTATCAACATAAACATTTTTGTGTCAAAATTAATGTAATCCACCCAGAAAATATAGTGAAAATTTAGCACTTTAAATTTCAGATTTTTTTTGAACCAACACAATGGGGCTGATTTACTAAAATTTGGATTTCCTTTTTTCCCCTGAACTTTATTTTTTTCTCTAAAAAGTTTTTTTTTTTATTTCTCTAAAACTCTAAAAATTTTAAATTTATTAAGTATAAAAACACAAGAACTGTTATACAAGACTACTCCAAGTAAAAGCAGTCAATGTCCTGTAGAAGTCAACGGGAGCTGCAGTGATCATGTTCAAAAATTTTTAACCATTCAGACTTTTAGAGGTTTTTAGATATTTTTCTTGTAATTGTCTAAATAAACCTCAGATTTTTAGAGGTATTTTAAATATTTCTAAAAAAAATTCTGATCGTTCAGCACTTTTTCTGTTCATACTTTTTATATTTGGATCTTTTAATAACTATCATGGCATTCACGATTATAGAGAAATAGAGTTTAATCGTGGTTTCAAAAAGTTCTGATACAGTAGCATTAAAATTTGACCTTTAATAAATGGGCCTCAATATGTCTCACAATTAAAATACTATACAGCCCCCCAAAAATACTGTAAAATATAATTGAAATTCCAGAAAAAAATCAAATGCTTACGAATCCTGGACGATTCCTTATTCAATTCTTTATACTGTAAATCTGTCCCTTAGAATACATCTATAAACATGGGGCAAAGTGACAATTGGTTTACATAAAATAATGTGAGACTTCCTTATCATGTGATTTTATCAAGGTGCACATCTTCTTTTGCCACCACGTTCCTTGTTTAATCCACTCAAATCAATAGTGAAAACTCAGGAAAACAAGAATTGTGAAAAATCCAAAAATGGTGACCACCATTTCAAATTTTTTAAGGTGCCTTTTTTAAGCTACGATTTTCCTATGGGCTTCTTGTTCATAAATGCATTGGATTTTACATGGCAAATCCTAAAGTTCATAAAGTTAACATGAGCGCTGTTATAAAAAGGTGCTAGAATGGACTCAAAAAATGTTGTGGGGGGATTTACTAAAACTTGAAACCATGAATAAACTACAAATGTCAGTCATTTATCAAAAGATCCGAACTGAAAAAGCACAAACTAGAAAAAAGTTTGCTTAAATGTGTTAAAAGCAAAACTTTTTTGACTTTTTGCACAGTAACGATGACTTTTGTGTATTGTTATGCAAAATCCAGCCTCTAAAACCTAAAAACCACTTAGCAAAGAAAAGTCTTCCAATTGTAAAAGAGAAATCTGCCATTAACTTCTACGTGATTTCGACAGCTTTTAGCCGGTTTCTAAATTGTCGCAATTTTGTTGCATAATAAATCCCAGAAATGTCACACTTCCCCCGCTAACTTTTTCAGGGTATTGACCACAAAAACCCTGACCCGAAAAAGTTGCAGTTTAGTAAATGGGCCCTTAGTGTGTACTGGTGTATAAAGCAAATCAGAAACATTTACAGGTCAACTGTAAGTAGAGCCATCTATCAACTTATCATTCTATGGACTGTGTGTAAGGTTCACACGAAATCTACATGCTTTAAATAGTTCAATACCTAGACCTGACAGCATGCCATGGAAATGAATTGGGGTTTATTTTGTTTTCTTCAGTAGCCTATGCAAGCTGTTCAATAGATAGCATATACCAACCGCAGATGTTCTGTAGTATTGACTCCCAGAGCAAAATGCTTTAAAAACATATCTTTTGGGGGCCTTTTAAGGAGCTGCATGTGACGAGAGTGATAATAAAACATAATATGGCATATGCCCATACTTTTAAGCTTGTTTTGCTTATCTTTAGGAATGTGGCTTTAAATATTAATACACCATGTATTTTATCTTCATGGAATACATCTTGCCATCATTAATGAAACAGCATTTGCCCCTGTTAAAATGTGTTCTCTGAAGCTTCTTAGCAAAAATGATGGCATAAGCACAGATGAAAAAAAACAGTTCATTTTATCTTCAGATAAACCCAAACCATGTATCTTCTCCACGTCATTAATGTTCGTTTTATTCTGTGGTTTTCTACAGAAGCTGTCCCCTGGGGGAATCTTTTCAATGGTATCCTTGTTTACTGATAAACTTGTTTCCTTCCTAAAATGAGATACTATAACTGCAGAAACCCTAGTTTTTGTTTTTCATCTAATCCCTGTAGCTTGTTCATATCTGTCGACAGTGTTTGAAGATTCCTTCCATGTGCTAATGTACAGTACAGGTGCCTGAATCTTATCTTGGCCTTTTTGCAGAAAAAAAAGTATAATATTACTGCAAACACAATTCAGAAGGAAAGCTACTAAGGCAGTTTATTGCCAATAGATTAGCTACAACAGTGCAAGTTAGAATCCCATTTTTAATCTTTAGAATGCTTTTCCATACCTGTCTAACAGCTTTAGACACTGTCTCTGTTTGTTTAGGATAGCAGCTGCCATACTAGCTTGCGGTGACATCACTTCCTGCCTGAGTCTCTCCCTGCTCCCTCATAGCTCTGAGCTCAGATTACAGCAGGGAGGGGAGGAGGGAAGGGGAGAGGAGCAAACTGAGCATGCTCAAGCCCAAGCCCTGGAGGTAGGAAGTCTGATACAGAAGCCATTGTTAGTTTCAATTTCACTGAGGACGGATTGAACAGAAACTGCTGCAAAGATGTGAAGCCTTTGGAATGGCTTAGGGTATGGGAGCCCCAAGCCTGGGAACTAGACCAGGAGGGTCTGAAGCTCCAATGCAAAGGAGGACTTTTTTGTGTGCTCGCACTATGGAGATTGGTGGGAGCTGTAGTGAAGCAGAGGAAAACTTTTGTGTGTTGCTGGGAGCTGTGTCATGTGGAGAAAAGGGGGTTTGTCGTGCTGTTGGGAGCAGTACCCTGAAAATTTAAAGCAAGCTGCGTGTGCTGAAGGATTTCATTGCTGTGGATTCCTGTTCCAGCTCCGGAATAGCCTGTCCATCTGAGTGAATACCTGGGGGATAGTGATGGTCGAATTTGTCCCATTTCACCTTGTGAAATGTGAATTTTGATGCCTTCGTCAATTTTGACGCTGGCGTTAAAGTCAATCAGCGTCCTAATAATGCTGGCATGCAATGGTTTTGACACAAGCAACTTTTCCAACGCGCGTCCAAAAAATTTTTGTTGCTGGTTAATTTTCGCAACAGTTTGTAAATTTATTCGCCCGTGCCTAAACATGAAAATTCACCGCGAATTCGCGCCTGGCGAATTTATTCGCCCAACACTACTGGGGTAGTTTGCCTGTGGGAGGGTAGTGAAAGGATCCAATGTGTATCCCTGTTTAAAGATACAGGTGTTGTTTGTGTACCTGACACGTGGGAGCAACTACCTCCGTCCAGCAGGAAAGGTATTTGAGCAGGTAGCGCTACCTGGGGAAAAATGGCTCCTGCCTTATTCAGACCAGACCAAAGGTAACAAACTTTAAATAATTTATATAGTGTAATTAAAGTTTACTTTGCTTGACTTATATGATAAAATAGGATTTTGAATAATTTTTGTTGGGTGACGGGTCCCCTTTAAGGAATAATATTAATATGTACAACATTTGTTATTATTTTCAATGTTATACACATTATGAATGTATCAAATCTATAACTTATGGATTCAGTTAAATATCAAATCAAATCGCATGACATTTAAAGGGACATGTAATAAAAATCAGTAACGGAATAATATGAAGAATGCCCAGAAGCTGTTTAGCAACCACTTCCGCCAGTTTGGTTGAACATTTGGATTAGGCTGAATTAAAATCCTTCAAAAAGTGCTGGGATTTGGCCAAATCCCTAACAGAATCCTGGATTCAATGTATTCTCCAAACCGTTGCACCAGGTAATTTAACTTCTCTTTATACTGTATGTCTCATCAATTGTTTTGTGAATCGTGCTACAAGACAAAACCTGACAGTTTTCATCACCCAGACTTTGAAAGTCAAAATGCCCCATGCTCTATTATTCCATTATGCTACACTCTATGAAGACACCGGCCTAGAAAAATTCTTATAAAAAGTTGTATACCCATATCTGACTTGTATGATGCTGTGAGGCTGTATTGTAATCTCAGAGATAACTCTCCTACTGGGAGCCATATCCACACTTCAGAGGTCTATGTTTCAATTTTTTTTTTTTGTTCAATTGTGTAGGTCTCTGAAAGATATTTCAATATCTGATTAAAATAAACTGTAGGGACCCATAGGGTTAAGAGCTCCTATAGCTTTAATTACCTACACTTCCTCATTTCCCTAGTTTCTGAGTAGGTGCCCATTTATTTAGTTATTTAATTTCCCTATCATTGGCTTATTACCACTTACTGCAACACTTTAATATAGTGTTTGGTTAGGGGCGGATTTTTCTAATGCTGTCAGTCACTGACCCAAATGATGTGATCCATGGAGCCTGGGATCAGCAAAATCCAGTAAATCTGTTCTGCCCTAAAGGGACAACCCCTGTTTCAGCTCTTTCTAGGACAGTGAAATAGATAGATCTAGCTATAAAGAGCAGCCTGTGCTCCAACAAGGAGTTCTAGCAGGAAGTAGCTCTCCCCTAGGCTCTGCTTGCTTAAGTGAATGGGCCCCAGTATTGGCAAGAGGTTCAGACATTGGGGCAGATTTATTAAAGGGCAAATTGTCACCAGCGACTGCTTCGCACACTTCGCACCACTCTGCCATGCACAAATTCGTTATCACTACTCTAATTCACTAAAATGCAAAGTTGCGTCCTGGGCGCCGAATGCTGACGACTTTTCACCAGTAATACTTCTTCAGTGCGAGCATTTCATAGTGATGATTTGCTAGCATTCGTTTATGTCTAATGAAAAGTCGCTAGTGATCTTACACTTATTTTTTGACCCGCCCTATTACAATTTGAATAGGGCGGGTACATTAAAGTTGTATGGACGTCTTTATTAGAGATGTTGGTGCAAATGCTTGAAGCGGCCACTTTTTATTACAAATTTCCAAAGAACTTTAATAAAGACAATAGAGATCATATAATGCCCTCAAATGTCTAGGGGAAAATGTTAACCCAAAAAAGTTCGTTAGGACTTTTTCAGTCAATCCCGCTTAAAAAAAGGAAAAGTCGCCAGCATTTTTCAACTTTAATGCATTTTCGGCAGACAGGATATGATGTAAGTGACATAAGATTGAGGAAGATCTAGCTTCATTTTAGCAGTTCGCCTGGTCTGAGGTGGTGAATTTGCAGAGCAACGACCATTCGCCTGAGCGAAAATTTGCCTGGTGATAGAGTGCGAATGAACACTAGTGACGATCTCTTTCGATAGCAAATTGTTGTCTGCACCTGTTAGTGAATTGGTGATGTCCTCTGGATTTGATATCTGGCGAATTTTCGCTAGTGACGGCCAGTCGGCCACTTCACCCTTTCCCTGATCCAAATCTGCCGTATAGGATCCAGACCACATGATGCATTGCAACCCTGAAAGGTGATCCTTAAAGTTCATAAGCTGTCTCCACATTGTGACTGACCTAACAATTACCATTTTGTGCTGCTACTTTGCCCACTGAGGATTGTCGTGGACAATAAATTAAGTTCTGTTCTACTACATCTCCCCTACATTTCATACATAGCGGAGGTCCATCCTTGTATGTAGAGACTGATGAGGGTTACACTGGACTGGAGAGTTACAAAACTTGTTCTTTTAAATAATGTTTCATTTTTATAAATGCTGTACACATTTCTGTTATATCATATGTAAATCAAATAACTGACATGAGATGAAAAACAGATAATCTTCCATCACGTTAGAAGACAAACAAGCAAAGCTTTAAGGCCTAAGGACACGGAAAGTATGAGAATTCCCCCTGTGACTTAAGAATCATGCAAAGGAACAAGTAGATTATCATTGCGGTTGCTTGAGAACATCCAGCGTTATGGTAGCTACTGGATTCATGCATATTTACTGCATCAGATAAAGATGACACCGAAATTTGCTTTCTGTCTCAGTCACCAAATTATCCTCGGGCCGTAAAAGTGATTTTTTATTTTTATTTCCAGGGTTTGGATGGAACTATCTTGTTTTGTGAGATTTGACATTAGTAGTGTCCAGAAAAGAGTCAAAACATTGTGGTTTGCAAAAAATCTGCAGACAGATGTTACACAAGGCTAAAGGCATTCAGTATTTATTTGAGGAGCAAAGTGTACAATTTGTTTTGAACAACAAACTTTAAGCTTAGCGAAGTGCATCTAATAGCCCTTCACTTATAATTTGTTACCTTGACATAACCTCTTCCCTGTCCCTGCATAAGCGCACAGGAACAGCCATTTCTATTCCAGTACTTAATGGGAAGGAAACTTTTGCTGTTAGATAGTGTTTAGCCTTTAGGGAAGGAAGAGAAGTGTAAAATGGTATCATTATTTTTAACGTGCCAGTCACATGATTGTTGCAGAACAGCTGTTTTCTCTTGGGGTGACACTCTGAAATGCAGGCATATGTCTTGGAAACATTGTAGGATATTATATTAATAAGGTGCAACATAAACCACACATTTCTCTAGCTGCCTGTATGCCTTTTTAAGTTTGAAATATCAAAAAAAGTTTTATAATTTCCATTTTTCTCATTTGGGAATCCTTATGAAGTGGTTTCATTTTTTTATATTTTTTTTAAACCAGTTTTGTTTTTGACTGTTCAAAAACTTGCATTGTTGTATCAATTTTTATGGCAGAGCCTGTGATCTCTTTGCAAGGACATTTTCCTTTAAGGTGATACATTGACCCTCACTAAGGGGCAGGTTCACAAAATGGCGAATTGTCGACTGAGTCGTACATATTTGCCAGGCACAAATTCGCTACCACTATGCTAATTCACTAATATGTGAAGTTGCGTCCTGGGCACCGAACGCTGGCGACTTTTCACTAGCATTACTTCGTTAGTACGAGCATTTCATAGTAAAGATGAGATAGCGTTCGTTTGTGCTAGTGATCTTGCGCTTAGGTCAATTTGCATACGACGAGTAATTTAAAGTTGTAAGGAGGTCTTTATTATAAGTGTTGATGCAAATGCTTGACGTTCCCACTAGTGATTGGCGAATTTGTCCCATTTCGCCACTAATTTAATGGGCAAAAAAATTTGTGAAACATCGATTTTGACACCGCCGACAATTTGCCGGCGTAAAAATGGGCGCTGGCATCAAAATTGACGCCGTCACCCATTAAAGTCAATGGGCGTCCATTAATCGTCACCAGCGCAATCATTTTTGATTCAAATTCATGAATTCGCCAGCGGTAAAACGCACACATTTACCTCAAATTTGCACCTGGTAAATAAATTCGCCCATCATAGTTACCACTTTTTATTACTTATGTCCAGGGAACCTTAATAAAGACAAGAGCGTTAATATAATGCCCTACACAAGCCCAATGTAAAATGAATGTTCCATATGTTATGAATTTTCTGATGAAAACCGGTTACCCAAAAAAAGTTTAAGTCAGGACTTTTGCAGGCAATTCCGCTTCAAAAAAGGAAAAGTCGCCAGCGTTTTTGGAACTTTAATGCATTTTTGGCAGACAGTTTATGATGTAAGTGACAGAAGATCGAAGAAGATCAGCTTCTTTTTAGCACTTCGCCTGAGGTGGCAAAGTCAACTCTGGTGAAAAAGATAACGTTCAGTAAAATCTGCACTTTACTGAATTTGCTGAGTAACAACCTTTCGCCAGAGCGAAAAGTCGTCTGGCGTTAGAGTGTGAACGAACGATAGTGATGGTCTCTTTCGCTAGCGAATTGGCAATGTCGCTGTGGATGGTAATGATGGAAAAGTCGCTAGCGTTATCCACTTAGCCCTTTAGTGAATCTGTCCCTATGTGAGAAAATTCAGTAATGTGTAAGCTGGAATGTTTTAAAATTGTCTAATCTACGGGGTTTTATCCTAAAAACTAGACACAATTTTATATTTCATTTTGAATGTACAGGTATGGAATCCATTATCCGGAAACCCGTTATCCAGAAAGCTCCGAATTACGGAATGGCTGTCTCCCATAGACTCCATTATAATGAAATAATCCAAATGTTTAAAAATGATTTCCCTTTTCTCTGTAATAATAAATCAGTTCATGGTACTTGATTCAAACTAAGATATAATTAATCCTTATTGGAAGCAAAACCAGTCTATTGGGTTCATTTGATGTTCATGTCATTTTCTAGTAGACTTTAGGTATGAAGATTCAAATTATGGAAAGATCCATTATCCGGAAAACCCCAGGTCCCGAGCATTCTGGATAATTGGTTCCATACCTGTACTGTGTTAAATATTTATCTTTCAAAAAGTGTTTCCCAGGAGCAAAAAATGTTTCCCAGAAATCCCTATTTTCATATTGATTGATACGCTTAGGGGCCGATTCACTAAGGGTCGAATATCGAGGGTTAATTAACGAAGTCGAATGATTTAGCGCAGATAGTTCGATCGAAGTATAATTCCTTCGATCGAACGATAAAATCCTTCGAATCGAACGATTCGAAAGGATTTTAATCCAACGATCGAAGAAATATCCTTTGATCAAATAAAGTTAGCCAAGCCTATGGGGACATTCCCCATAGGCTAACATTGACTTCGGTAGCTTTTAGATGGGGAACTAGAGGGTCGAAGTTTTTTTTAAAGAGACAGTACTTCGATTATCGAATGGTCGAATAGTCGAACGATTTTTACTTCAAATCCTCCTATTCGAAGTCGTAGTCGGAGGTCGAAGTAGCCCAAAAAAAACTTCGAAATTCGAAGTTTTTTACCTTCGAATCCTTCACTCGAAGTTAGTGAATCGGCCCCTTAATCTATTAAGGAATCTTTGTTCTGAATGTAATTCAAGTCGCATAGACTTCCGTGCTGTCCACTTGATTGTTATGTTATTGGAACAATAATAGCATGGGGTTAAGTTACACACTCATACTACTCTAAATCTCCCACACCCACATCATAGCTTATATAATGGTACTTAAACCATTTTTTAGACCAGTGTTCCCCAACCAGTGGCTCTTGAGCAATTCGTTGCTCTCCACTCCATGGCCATAGACTCCAATGGGTTCAAAAAATTGTTGCGCGACAAAAAAAATTGTAGCACCACCTCGTACATCAAATATTTTTTGTTGCCCATAGTCTTCAATGCATTTGCCAAATTACGATGTTTTGTAAAATTTTGTCGAAGTGAAACGGGTCAGATTCGCCAATCACTAGTGAGAGCCCATTTAATTTCCCTGTCACAGCCCTTATTTGACACCCCAAGGAAATTGTTCTTGCTTGCGTGGCTCTCCAACTGTTTTTACATTCGAGTGTGGCTCATGGGTAAAAAAGATATGGGACCCCTGCCTTAGACTAATTGGCATGGTGTCAATAAGTCAACTTGGTAAAAATGGTAAAACACACTCACAAGATTATCTTCGTTTTTTATTTGTAGCCATGGATAAGACCTGATGAAAAATGGCTTCTAATAATCTTGAATTTAATGAAACCTAGACTTAATTAATGATAATATATTTATATTTATTCTCTGAAAGTGCTTTTTGCTCAACAAGGTGCAACATTTATTTTCAGTGTAATAAATAAAGTTCCACTACTAAAGATTACTCCACTGATATATTTTATCATCTCTAGGGCCACTCCAAGTAATATTAACTCTAATCCCCAAACGTCACATTTCAACTAGTGATGAGTGAATTTTTTCACCTGGATTGGATTTGCGGCAAAATCTTGCTGCTGATTGTACGCCTTTTTTTTTTTAATAAGGCCTCATATGCTTTAGCACAACAAAATAGGTATCTATATAGCCCATTCATAGGCTAAGATCTAATTCTGCTCTACAATTTGATTTTGATTCCCCATATTTTGTTGGGTGCATCTACACATAAATTACCTTTATGTTAAGGCAGCTCTTCTCTCCAGAACTACACAATTCCATTACCATTCAGAACCTGTGCAAGCCACCTTTCTTTAGCATGATATCTCTCAGTTAGTCAACAGAAGCATCAACCTTTAGGATGATCTCTTTCTCAGTGCCTATAATATGCTTTCCTAACTTTATGCCCGCAGAAGTGGGAATCTTTTTTATATTACCTTTTTTATGGCTCATTTAAAATTTCTAGGAGTAAAGATCAGCGTTCCTTAAAACTCCATATGCAAAACACTGGCACCTGCTACATTTGTATGCTAGTATGACAGTTTTCCAGTTGAATCTAGTTTTGTGCAAGAGTTGCAAGTTGTTGCTAACACCTACCTTGACTAGGGGATAAATACAGAGTTTCTTTTCCATGTTGCCCTTATCGGTCCATGTTGCTGCAGCTGAATCATACAGTCTATGACCATATCCTGCTTAGATGTAGCCCCTTTTCTTCAAGGGGAAAATTGCACGATCTTGTGTGTGGTTTCCTACCAAATGTTTTTTCATTCAGTATCTGGTGCATCATTTTCTCATAACTAGTGATGGGCGAATACATTTGCCTGGCACAAATTTGTGGTGAATTTCCACATTTTGCCGCTGGTGAATAAATTTGTGAATCTCCCGCGAAAATTCGTGTGCGTCAGTTGCCGTTTTTCACGATTTTTTCATGAAAACGTTCGAATTTCTAGATTTTTTTGTGACAATGTTCGAATTGCTAAATTTTTTTGTGAAAATGTCCGCTTGATTTTTTTAGAGAAACCTTTCAAATTGCTTGATTTTAGTGAATATGTTCAAATTGCTTGTTTTTTTGTGAAAACATTTTATATTGCTCGAATTTTTTGTGAAAACGTTCGAATTGCTAGATTTTTTTGGTGAAAACATTCAAATTGCACGATTTTTGCAGGAAAACGTTCGCATTTCACGATTTTTCGTGAATTTTCACAGTTTTTCTCCCATTTCATGTTGCCAAATAAAATTCACAAATTTCCCGCAAAAGTCATAAATTTTCCGGCTAAGCGAAACAGGAGAAATTCGCCTATCACTACTCATAACTGCAACAGAAACAAGTTCACTGGGAATCTCAGGAAAATGCTTTCAGGACAACATGGCAAATTTTGCAATTTACACACCTTCAGAAAATGAGTCCTGGTCCAATGTTTGGAACTTGTTTGTGAATTCAAGATATATAATTTAAAACCTAACATTTCACATCTTTTTTTCATTATTTGCCTGTAAACAAATAAATTCAAGTATAAATAGAGCCTCAGTCTTGTTATGGGATAAGTTGTATAATGCACCAACTTCATCAGGAAACATATTTGATTATGCAGCACAATCCCAGCACTAAAATGAGCTACAGTAAACTGAGGCATTATGTGCTCTTGGGACTGAGTAACAGATAGCATAAATTACTTATATTACACTCCAGGAAAACATTTTTACTTTTATCCTCTCATTCATAAATCAAAGCTAACATTGAGAAGCACAACAGCTTCAGCTGTAAAACGCTGCCAAAAACATTTCCAGATAAGTAATCTCTAAATCTGTTGAGAACAAATATATTTGTTATTCTTAATCAGATATTCCGATGCTTTGCTTGATGCCTGATATAAATTCTCCGAAGAGTGATGACCTATAGTTCCTTTCAGAACACTGTGTCTCTGTGTACATTGCTATCATTTGTTGCACAACGCATTGCAAACTTATAGATATACAGCTGTTATTAGAGCAATGCGGTTGAAGCCAGTAGCTGGAGCCAAAGTTTAGAAACAGGCGGAGATACAAAAAACCGAGATACAAAGAAGATCAGTTGATTGCAGAAATTATTTTAGAAAATAAATTAAACTAATGGTCAGTGTATAGCAATGTTGTTATTTAAGGTAGATAAGTCACACACTGACTCATCAAAACGGTTTCTGACCTGTTTACAAACACCTACTATAGGGTTTAGTTATACAATTGGATATTACATAGTTAAGTTGGGTTGAAAAAAGACCAAAGTCCATCAAGTCCATCAAGTTCAACCCCTCCAAATGAACTGTACCTGTAAAGTGTAATTATGTCCCCTCTCAAGCATTTTTTCCAGAGAAAACAACCCCAACAGTGACACCTTGTCAGTCTACCCTCATAATTTAAGTCTTCCATCCCTCTAACCAGTTTAGTTGCATGTCTCAACACTCTCTTCGGCTCATTTATATTCCTCTTAAGGACTGGAGCTCAAAACTGCACTGCATACTCCAGATGAGGGGACCAGGGACCTATAAAGAGGCAACATTATGTTTTCATCCCATGAGTTAATGCCATTTTTTAGGCTTTAGTAGCCTCAGAATAACACTGCCTGGACTTAGACAATGTGATATCTACAAAAACCCCTTGATCCTTCTCAAATAAGGATACCCCAACACACTACCGTTTAATGTATAACTTTAGCATTTATATTATTTCTGACAATTTGCATAACCTTGCATTTATCAACATTGAACCTCATTATATGCATATATACACATATATTCACAGGCCTATTTATACACTTACAATTGTTGAACTTTATTTGCCAGCTTGCTGCCAATTCAGTCAACTCACTTTGTCACCTAAAGAAAGATGACTTGTCAAAACATTCCATTGTTGTTGCAACAATGAATTAATTAATGTTCATTATACGTGGTGACTATACATAGTGATCTGGAGGCATCTTCCAATTTAGGTTTGGGACATGGCAAATTTTGTCTTTCACTCTTAAGGGCCCATACCTTGTCTCTTTTAATGCTGCTATTGCTATACCTTCTCTCCAGAAATCTATGAATTAGTTACCCAGATCTTTTCGCAAAAAACTGATCATTGCCTCAGTTTTGCTTGATCCTTTTAAATTGTCCCACCAGGATGGCAACTCTCAAAGTGTAATAATGAATTAGTGGCAGTCTCCTTACGATACAGATCAGTTTAAAAAAAAAATCCATGTTCATTGATACCAATTGTAAAATATAAAAAAATCAACCAGCTGATAAGAAATGGTGGAGGTCAAATTGATATTCAGCTCATTCAAATTGAAATAGTTAATGAATGATTCTTGGTACCACACCAAAGTATTAAAATGTCATCTATAAATCTCCACCGTCCGATCACATTACTCAAAAATCTTTGGTTCATATGGAACAAATTACCAAAAACCTGGAATAAATTGGTATAAGAGGGTGCACATTTGTTGAGTCAGTCAACTGTAAATAAAATTTTTTGTCAAAAATAAAATAATTGTGTGCAAGAATGAAGTTCAAATACTCCACTATTAACTTTTAAAGCAGCGAGTCTAAATCACACTTTGTGCGTATTGTCTGGAGCGGTAGTAACGGCACGCTTAAATAGATGCCACGGCCTTCAATAACTTGCTCAGCATGACTCTGAGCCTTCTCTAGCACGTTCTGATCCTGTTACCGACCTCTGCCTGATATTTGGACCTTCCTGTTTGCTTACTGCCTATTGACGCGACCAGTGCAGGAGCTCAGCGGAGAAATGCCTGTGTCGTCCCTTTATCTTACTGTGTATTTATACAGTAGAACCCCAATTTTATGTTTTTCAGGGGACCAGAAAAAAATGGTATAAAATCCAGGAAAATTTTAAAGGAGAAGGAAAGCTACAGAGGCATTTTATTGCCAATAGATTAGCTGCAATAGTGCAAGCTAGAATGCTATATTTATTCTGTAGAATGTTTTACCATACCTGAGTAAAAAGCTCTAGAAACTCTCTGTTTGTTTAGAATAGGAGCTGCAGTATTAATGGGGTGTGACATCACTTCCTGCCTGAGTCTCTCCCTGCTCTGGGCTCAGATTACAGTAGAGAAGGGAGGGGTGGGAGGAGAGGAGCAAACTGAGCATGCTCTTGCCCAGGGCAATGAGGTTTAAGATGAAGGCAGGAGGTCTGATACAGAAGCCCATGTGTACACAATAGAAGGAAAGAAATGCAGTGTTTCTTTTGACAGGAGACTCAGAGCAACATTACTTTGGGGGTTTACTGGTATATTTAGATGGACCTTTCTGATAAGGCTAACTTAGTTTTAACCTTTCCTTCTCATTTAAATCAGGGAAATGTATTATGCATAATATATACTGTAGGTGGGAACACAAAACAAAAATGTAAAATTAGGCAAAACTTAAAATCAGGGGATGTAAAATGTGGGTTCTACTGTATGCTCTTAAAGTGAACATGATGTAAGTGAGAGAGATTACAATGTGGGCCTGGACAAAATTGCATAATGCTTCTCTTTATGTGCCTCTCCTGGATGTGTTTGTACCCCGGCAGTACTGTTTAAATAGAGATTAAAGATAAATACATAACCAAGGTAGTGGGTGGGAATTAAACTCTGAACTGTGGTTCTGCATAGACTGTGGAATATCTTAACCTCATCGATTATGTTCTCATTTATTTCACTAGTCATCCTGCAGCGTAAAATATTTCTAATGCTACTTTCCCAGATTTTCTTTCCCAAATTGCAACCTGAGTTCAGTAAGACAATAAAATTGATAATCATTGCTGCTCATTAAAACCAAATAATAACTGAGGCAACTGCCTCCCACATAGGATATTTCAGTTTGGATTCTGTTCACATAAATTTTATATGCGAAAGTGCTCAAAAAAACTAAAACGCAGCTTGAGCAAGGAATAGCTTGTGTTCTGTAGCTTCTAGGCCAGCCATAATATCCCATATGTTATTAGTCAAAAGTAATTGTTACATTCTCAGCAAGAGCACCAAAGCTCTTTATGAACAAGGCAAAAGCCAATAATTTTTTTTTTCTTTTGGTAAATGATGGGGGTAACATTTTTTTGCAAATAACAGTTCATTTTTTTTCTAAATCATTCATTTTTTGTCTTCTTGTATGTAATTTATCTAGAATATGATTGCTTTTAAGAGCCAAGGTGGTTCTGTAATAAATGGTTTAAAGTATGCTACTGACTTGGTAACCCATGGCGACCAGTCAGCTGATAGCATGTACTGGTTAGCAGTGAAAAACTCACATCTGATTAGTTGCTATGGCTTCCCACACCTTGGCAAACTTTGTAGGCATCTTTTACATCCGCAGTAAGCAAAGTGCATTTTGAGTGCAATTGCCATGTTTCTTCCCACAATGCAGTGTTCCCCAGAATTTCAGTGTTGTTGAGATCACAATGGGCATTGTGCCTGATTTAATTGTGCTGCGCCTGATGCAACTCTGGGTAAGTTGGTAAAATGAATGCAACTGCATGTGCATTTAAATGTAAATTGGACACAATTGCGTGGATGTTTGCCTAGAGTAGTTTCCAGCGTTCAGTGTGCGATTGCTCCTGATTATTTAGACACAAGTGTGCTGCACCTATTGATGCTGTGTTAAAGGAACCCTCAAACAGGTGAGGAGGTGGCAGTAGCTCCAGGGTTCCCCTGTATCAAAAGGAGCAACAGCCCTCAATTCAGAACAGAAGGTAATGTAGGAAGGAGTGAGGAGCTTCTAACACAACTCTAGGAAGGAAGTGCATGAGTTTTGACATGAGTAAAGAAGAACTCAACCTCCCAATTAAAAAAAGCCCCTACCTACTAAACTAGATTGTCCCCCTTCCTGCTTCCCCCGCATACTTCAACCCTGAAAACATCCCTAAAATATTTCTCACCTATCAGTGCAGAGTAAGCGCAGTGGAGCTTGTGGGCACCATCTTCCAGATCCAAGGAATTTGGAATGTTCTTAGGGTGACAAGTCCCCTTTAATGAATGTTGTTTAGCACACAACGTAGGTAAAAGCATGTTTCATCTTGAATTGAAGCGGAACTATAACAGGTAACCTTAAATAGGCCGGGAAACAAACGTAATCTCAAATGCCCCAAAAAGTAACACATTTTTTTAAAAGGACATCAGTTTAATATTTCTATCTCTCTATATTGCACTCTAATAAACATAAAATCCCATCTCTCTAGAGCACTGTATTACCAAACATTTACATTTTTTTAAAAAATAATTGTAACCACCTTTGGTCATAAGTGTCAAACACAAATGTAGATGTGTTAATCTCTGGCTTGACATTATATACTGTATTTCTGGCACTTTAGACGTATATTGTTTAAAAGCATTTTGTCTCCCCAACATAATGATACACAAATGCACATGTCCCATATATACTGCATGCTTGGTAGAACAATACATTAAGCCATTGATCTTATGTTTAGAGCTGGGGTGGATGCAATACATCTATCCCTATTCAACAAGAACTTGCAATTAGCACATCTCAAACCGACTGACACTGCTATCCTAGAATTCCTGTGTGTAGAACTTTAGAAACTAGATGTGTAAATGCATTTGGGGCTGGATGTAAAAGTCTATTAAAGATCTCTCTAGACATACCAACCAGCTGTTATGATTTCTAGATGGTGTAACCAGTTGGTAAGTGAACTAGTCATGAGTAAACCTGCCCAGTTTCACCAAAAAGTGGAAAATTTGCAAAATTTCAAAATAAAAAAAATGTCAAAATGTAATACGTTGTATGCCTGTAGTTAGAAACTGTTATTTTGTTTTATGTAAATATTCAAA
The DNA here is from genome assembly GCF_017654675.1 of Xenopus laevis. Taxonomy (NCBI): domain Eukaryota; kingdom Metazoa; phylum Chordata; class Amphibia; order Anura; family Pipidae; genus Xenopus; species Xenopus laevis. The sequence continues at coordinate 17,029,042 of NC_054373.1, forward strand.
TTATAGGTATGTGGGAAACCCATTATCCTTAAATCTCTAAATTACATGAAGTTCATGTCCCATAGACTAAATTATAAGAAAATAATTCTAATTTTTTTTAAATGATTTTTCTCTGTAATAATAAAACATTACCTTATACAGGTATGGGACCTGTTATCCAGAATGCTCGGGACCTGGGGTTTTCCGGATAACGGATCTTTCTGTAATTTGGGTCTTCATGCTTTAAGTCTACTAGAAATTCATTTAACCATTAAATAAACACAATAGGCTGGTTTTGCTGCCAATAAGGATTAATTATATCTTAGTTGGGATCAAGTACAAGCTTCTGTTTTATTATTACAGAGGAAAAGGAAATCATGTTTAAATATTTGGATTATTTGGATAAAATGGAGTCTATGGGAGATCGGGTTTCCGGATAAGGGATCCTATACCTGTACTTCATTGTAACTGAGCTGCATGAATCCATATTGGTGGCAAACCTAAAAATAAAATGATTTTTAGTTTAAGGTGATCTAAATTATAGATCCCTTATCTGAAAACCTCAAGTCCCAATCATTCTGGATAATAGGTCATGTACCTGTATTAGATTTGATATGAGTTAAATAATATATATTTTTATCATTTTATAGTGTTCCTTATTATAAAACATATTGTGCATATGAATGTTATTGTTGTTAGCCTTTCCATTTTCTCACAATTGAATCTGGCATATAACTTATTATAATGTAATTTGGCCTCTGAAGGGGTATTTGGCAGCCCAAGGGAGGGACTTAGAAAAGATATACCTTCCCTGCTAATAAAGCACTAGGGAAAAAAAAGCAAACTTGTGCTCATCACAGATTTTAAGCCATTAGTCAGGGGTGCAATGAGGCTGTAACCACATACAGGCAGATACTTACTTTCAAATTTAAAATTCCCAAATGGTTGCCCTTTTTTGGCTGCCATTAAGAGGCACCATAAAAGGCAAACCCTGCCTAATGGTTTAAAATTTTGCGATGAAGACAACTTTCCCTTTTTTGCTATAGTTTATACAGGAGCAGTGGCCAGCTTTGTGTTGTAGCTCCCATAAGTTCCAGCCACGGTCAGGTGATCCCAATGGTGGCCAATATAAGGGAAACTTTTGGGAGTTTTAACTTTGAAAGTAAGCAAGTTGCAGGCACAACTTAGTCCATGTGTAAAATGTATAATGAAGCAGGAGAATTCTTAATAATTCAGATGAAAGTGAGTATATGACTAGTGATGGGCAAATGTATTCGCCAGGCGCGAATTCGCTGCGAATTCCTGCAATTAGCAGCCGAAAATTTGCCTCAGTCAAAAATGAGACGCCGGTGCCATTTTGCTAATTTTTCGTTGCTTTGCAAATTTTGCGGGAAAATCGCAAATTTTTCGTCTAATCGAAAAGCCCCAAATTCGCCCATCACTTTATATGACTGGCCAGACCAAGAATGACTTTGGCCAGCTTGAATATATTGCAATATATATGGACAAAAAACACTTGTTTAATTTAAAGGGGGTGGGCATTTTTTAGTATCCTTATTTACAAAATGTCTCAATGTCCTTAATATATTGATAATGGGTTAAAAGCAGAGGATCTTTTGGTTTTGTCTGTATTAAAGCACTAGAGTTCCTTTAATACTATATGGAAGAGGGACTCATGGGTCATGTTTCATGTTTAGCGACACCAGATACCTGCACTGTGGTAGCCTTTGAATATTACTCCAGAATTACTGTCCCAAGTCTAGCTGTGCCTAAAGATGAGCGAAACAAGTTACAACGTTAGCATATCTATGAACTTTAGAATTTTGAATTCAGGAAAGCAGTTAAGAGCTTTAATGGTGCATGTGTTGGAGTGCAAATGTTCAACCCAACTATATGGTTAGGTCCATAAATATTTGGACAGAGACAACTTTTTTCTAATTTTGGTTCTGTACATTACCACAATGAATTTTAAATGAAACAACTCAGATGCAGTTGAACTGCAGACTTTCAGCTTTAATTCAGTGAGTTGAACAAAAAGATTGCATAAAAATGTGAGGAACTAAAGCCTTTTTTTAACACAATCACTTCATTTCAGGGGCTCAAAAGCAAGCGGACAAATTAAAAAACTGAGAAAAATTGGTTGAAAACCCTTTGCTGGCAATGACAGCCTGAAGTCTTGAACTCATGGACATCAACAGATTCTGGGTTTTCTCCTTTTTAATGCTCTGCCAGGCCTTTACTGTAGTGGATTTCAGTTGCTGTTGTTTGTGGGCCTTTCTGTCTGAAGTTTACGGGCACATTTACTAAGCTCGAGTGAAGGATTCGAATGAAAAAAACTTCGAATTTCTAAGTATTTTTTTGGGTACTTTGACCATCAAATAGGCTACTATGACCTTCGACTTTGATTCGAACGATTCAAACTAAAAATCGTTTGACTATTCGACCATTCGATAGTTGAAGTACTGTCTCTTTAAAAGAAACTTCAACTACATACTGTACTTCGGCAGTTTAAACCTACCGAGGTACAATGTTAGCCTATG